>NC_061119.1:960887-1171850 GCF_002878395.1 Capsicum annuum
AATGATTTATAGTCATACAAACATCTAAGACTCATTTTACTTCACAATTTTTAAAAATCTTGCTTTCTTTCTCACTTAAATATCGTGTTAAGTCAAACTACTTCATATAAATTGAGATGGGTGGAGTAAATTAAAATGTAGGAAGTAATAGTTCAAGTAATAAAATAACCGCGTTTTATTTAAAAAAGAATGATCAAGTTTGACTTGATATGAAATTTAAGAGAAATAACGTTTTTTTTTTTTTTGTGGTCATAAATTAAAGTTATCTACTTCTTTAGAGGTAGAGGTATGGACTGCGTACATCTTACCCTCCCCAGACCTTACTACGTGGGAATACACTGGGTTTGTTGTTGTTGTTGTTGTTGTAAATTAAAGTTATGTCAGATGTATTAAAATAACAACAACAGCAAACCCAGTGTGTTCCCACAAAGTGAGGTTTGGGGAGGGTAAGATGTACACAGTCCATACCGCTACCTCCGAAGAAGTAGAAAGACTGTTTTCGATAGACGCCCGACTCAAGATAAAGAACAGGCGACAAGGAGATGGAATACATAACAGAAAAAATGTAAGGAATAATAAAAAGTAAATCAGAGCAATACGAGAATACGAGAGATACGACAACACGAAATAAGCTGAGAAAATAAGAATGGGACACCCACGTATAAGTAACACATACTCCCTGCCATAAATACATATAGACACAGACCTAAGGTTACTAACCCGGCTACACAAAATCTCTCCTGGTGGCTTTCTACAACCCACACCCTCCCGCTAGACTTCTACCCTTATCCGCGACCTCCACACCTTCCTATATAGGGTCCTGTCCTCAGTAAGCTGCAGCTGCTCCATGTCATGTCTGATCATCTCCTTCCAGTATTTCTTCGGCCTACCTCTACTCCTCCTGAAGTCATCCAACGCTAGTCTCTCACACCTACGCACTGGGCATCCGCGTCTCTTCTCATCATATGTCCAAACCATCTCAGCTTTCCTTCCCGCATTTTGTCCTCCACCGAAGCCACTCCCATCTTCTCCCGGATAATCTCATTCCTAATTCTGTCCCCTCTAGTCAGCCCACACATCCAATGCAACATCCTCATTTCTGCCACCCTCGCTTTTTGGATGTGGGAGTTCTTGACTGGCCAACACTCCGCTTCATACAACATGGCCGGACGGACTGCCACTCTATAGATTTTGCCTTTAAGCTTAAGGGGAACTTTCTTATCATACAACACCCCCGAGGCGAGCCTCCACTTCATCCAACCTACTCCAATATGATTAGTGACATCCTCATCAATCTCACCATTCCCCTGGATCAAAGACCCAAGATACTTAAAACTATCCCTCTTACAAATATCTTGGGAGTCCAACCTCATCACCACATCGTCCTCCTGCCTCAAGTCACTAAACTTGCATTCCAAATACTCCGTCTTGGACCTACTTAACCTGAACCCCTTCGACTTAAGGGTTTGCCTCCAAACCACCAATTTGTCATTCACGCCCCTCCGCGTCTCATCAATCAGCACTACATCATCCGCAAATAACATACACCAAGGCACCTTGCCTTGAATACTCTGCGTCAACACGTCCATCACTAACGCAAACAGGAATGGACTAAGAGTCGATCCCTGATGTAACCCTGTCTCGATCAGAAAATGGTCTGAGTCTCCTCCTGCCGTCCTCACCCTGGTCTTCACTCCACCGTACATGTCCTTAATAACTCTAGTGTGCGCCACAGGGACCCCTCTCACCTTTAAACACCTCTAAAGAACCTCCCTCGGGACTTTATCATACGCTTTTTCTAGGTCGATGAACATCAAGTGTAAGTCCCTCTTCCTTTATCTATACTGCTCCACCAATCTCCTCACCAAATGGATTGCCTCTGTCGTTGAACGACCAGGCATAAATCCAAACTGGTTCTCTGAAACAGGCACAACCCTCTTCAATCTCCGCTCAACCACTCTCTCCCAAATCTTCATAGTGTAACTCAACAACTTAATACCCCTGTAGTTGTTGCAACTCTAAATGTCACCCTTGTTTTTGTAAAGTGAAATCATCGTACTCTATCTCCAAGACTCAGGCATTCTCGTAGTCTTGAAAATACTATTAAACAAATCTGTCAACCACCTAAGCCCTGCCTCTCCCGCATACTTCTAAAAATCTATCGGAATCTCGTTCGGCCCTGTCGCCCAACCCCTCTGCATCTTACAAATTGCCTCTTTGACCTCCTCTACCTTAAAATGCCTGCAGTAGCTGAAATCACGGCTTTCCTCCGAATGCTCCAGCTCCCCTAACTCAATGCCTCTATTTTCTTCCTCGTTCAAAAGTCTATGAAAGTAGTCTTGCCATCTTTTCTTAATGTGAGCATTCTCCACCAGAACACCACTATCCTCCCCCTTAATGCACTTCACTTGATCTAGGTTACGACCCTTCCGCTCTCATACTTTTGCAAGCCTATACAACCTCTTATCCCCTCCTTTCTCCTCTAACCTAGCATACAAACGCTCAAACGCTGCATACTTGGCAGCTGTAACTTCCAACTTAGCCTCTTTCCTAGCTACCTTGTACCCCTCTTTATTCACATGTTTCTCTTCTTCATCTTTACTCTCAATCAACTTAACATACGCCCCCTTCTTGATCTCCACTTTCTTCTTCACTTTTTTATTCCACCACCAGTCCCCCTTATACCGACCTGCCCGGCCCCTCGAAAAACCCAACACATCTTTAGCAGTCTCTGTGATGCAGCTGGCCGCCCCATCCCACATAGCATCCACGTCCCCTCTGCACTCTCACGCTTCCATACCCGCACCTTTCCCCTATCTTCAGTGCACTTTCTGGCGTTAAGTTACCCCACTTAATTCTAGATCAACCTTCCCCGACCCATTTCTTCTTCATCTTCTTGATAGACAAGTCCACACTAACAGAATATGCTGGGTTGAGAGGTGCTCGTTCGGAATGACCTTACAGTCCTTACATAGCAACCCTATCCCCCTTCCTAAGCAGCAGAAAGTCAATTTGAGTCTTGGCTTTCGTGCTCCGAAAGGTAATTAGGTGATCCTCCTTCTTCGTGAAACTCAAGTTCACAACCACCAGCTCAAAGGCTCTCGCAAAATCCAATAGGGCCGCTCCCTTACCATTTCTAACACCGAAGCCAAAACCACCATACACATCTTCATAACCTCCAGGTAGGATCCCAATATGCCCATTGAAGTTCCCTGCTATGACGATCTTCTCCGCGCTAGGCACGCTTCTCACTACCTCGTCCAAATCTTCCCAAAATCTCGCCTTCACCTCCTCTTTCAAGCCCATCTGCGGTGCATAAACACTACAAACATGTAACATAAAACCCCCAAAGACTAACTTAATCTTCATCGGCCTATCACTGATCCTCCTAAATTAAAATTATCAATTTTATAATATTAAATATATCACGTAAAAAATTAAAATTAAAATATTATAAAGAACAATCATTTCTTTTTTAACTGATTAAATATTTAAGCATGTAATTCTTTTTTAAATAAACGGAAAAGTTTTCTCAATAAAAGAAAACTAGTTTTTTCTTCAATCAAAATCAACCAAAAATGAACTCTGTAGCTTCTCAATGAACCTCACCAATGGCAGTTGAACAAGTTTTCATAGACTCAAATTTGTTAATAGACAATATTTTTCCACGTAGCATAATCTAGAAAACTCTTCCTTTTCTTTCCTTTTACTACTATTTGTTATATTTTCATTCATTCATTTTCTTCTAAAAAAAAAAAGTTCTTTTCTGTTCTCCACATACACAAAAAGAAAGTTTTTGATCAATAGCCAATTTTTTTGTATCAGGTTAGTTCCTTTTATGCTCTCTAATACACACACACACACACAAACACCCTCACTGTGTGTGTCTTTTGTATATGAACTATGATCATGGTGATTTTGACTGTATTATATACTATATTGTTACTCTCTTTGTTCTACAAAAAAAGAAAGAAAGAATGGAAGTGTTGGAAGTACATGACCAAAATTTATGTACATATTATTACTGTGTGTAGTTTTTGTGTATTAACTATGTTTATGGTAATTTCGAGTTCGGTAGAACTTAGTAACTTTCATCTCATATATTTATGAGATAAACATCCAGTATCATACTGAACTATGACTAAAGTTGCTACGATACACTTCAACTTCACAGTTCATAGGGGTCCTATTACTTGAAGTCAATTTTAGCTTATTTTTATTGCCCTTTTGTGCTGACTTGGCATTTTTATTACATAAAACGGGGGTACGTCAAAGGTGTCACGTCCGCCATAAAGGCCGACAAAAAAGATGTCACGTCATCTAAAAAGATGATAAAAATATACTAAAATTTAGTTAGGGGTAATAGGACTGGTGAAGTTGGAGTGCATCGTAGCAAATTTGGTCATAGTTCAGAGAGGTACTAGATGATTTACTCTAGTTATGTTAAAACAATTTATTTCATATGTATAAATATTATTCAAAGAATCTAGTAAGGTATAAAGTGAAGAACATTTTTGAATCTCGTGGTTTTAAACATTCAAAATGTATCAAAATTTCAGTTAATTTTGTGGTTTTAAACAATATGATCTGCATAAAGTTAGAATCAAACTGTCGCCACAACAGAAAAGAAATTTGCTGTTTTTGGAATTTTTTTAAAAATAATTGAATAATAATTTTAAAAATATTGGAATAAAGCAAGTATTAACACCTTATGATTTGCTTCAAGGATATTATCAAAAAGCTCGATAATTTCGGGTTTCCATATCTTTTAAGTTCAATTTTTGTAATGTGCAATATGGTAATAAGTTGCATTAATCATGGTTTGCTCGACTTCGACTTATATACAATGGAGAATTATGACGTCATTCAGAGGCGGAGCCAGAATTTCAACGAAGGGGGTTTCATATTCAAAGAAAACTTAGGATTTGAACTAAGGGGGTTTCATATTCAAAGAAAACTTAGTCGAAGGGGGTTCAACACCTACTATAATCACATAAAAAATAATTTTAATCATGTATAAATAGTATATTTTTCCGTCGAAGGGGGTTCGGCCGAACCCCCGAACAGAAGGCTGGCTCCGCCTCTGACGTCATTAGTGATGGGGAACTTTTTCATGCTTGAAATGAATGAAAATTGTCTCGTATTGACCCGCAACGATACATATCTTTGAATAATTTGCATTGTATATGACCATTAAAAAAAAACAAGGCAGCCCAGTGCACTAAAGCTCCCGCTATGCGCATTGCATTGTATATGACTGTATGTAATTAAATATTTAGTTTGTATTTAGTAGTAGAAGCATGAAGCTTTTAGTGAGAGGGATTTCTGGATTTTAGGCTTTTTGCAGTTTATATTTAGATTGATTAAATTATTATTATCTATATAATAATATAATATATTTGGATTCTAGTGCGATGTTTGGTGTTTCGAGATTTTTTCTATAATATCATACCAAATACAAAAATTATCGATATCCTTCACAAGAACCTCATCCGATACAAATTGATGGTAGGGGTTGTTTGTCTTTGCCATTTAAGTTACCCCTGTTTCAACTGGTTTGTCCAACACGGAGTTTTAGAAAGTGAAAAAGAATTTTGAATGTTCGGATCTTAAACTAAATACATGTAGAATGTACCAAAATGTTTGTTAATCTTGTGGTCCTGAACATGTCATGTGGAAAGTTAGAATTAAAGAGTTGTCGAAAAAGGAAAGGGACATTGTTTTAAAACGGACTAAAAGGGAAAGTAAAACAACAAATTTAAACGGAGGGAGTATGTATGCTATCAGCGTACTAAGTTTTTAATACCATCAGTGTAATGTAGCATGTTACCTTCAATTCTTTTCATGGGGTGCACGTCGTATCCTTCAAAAGTAGTGCATTTTTGGAGGATTCGACACGGGTGCGGCAACATATTTAGAGAGTCCGAGCAACTTAGAACTCAATTGAGTAAACAGAGTAGTAAGACCTTCATAGCAACTTTGTTTCTTATTACTTGAATAAAAATTAACACCGTGTTGGTTCATTAGAAGTTCTTAACTTACTTGTTTGTACTCTAATTGGGAGATGTTGTAATATTTGTTCGTCGTCTTTGCAGTTAATGGCATTGATATTGAAACATGGCGGATGAATCACAACATCAATCTATATTTCAGAAAATGCATGAACACTCGTGCATGTTCTCTCGAACATCTCCATATGCACATGTTAACTATACCGGTTCACACAATATGTCTGGTGGATATGTCGATGAGATTATAAAGAGTCCTTTTGTGGCGACTCATCAAGCTACTATCTTGCAGCGATCCCGTGCTCCTGTGCTTATACAGTCTACAACAGAAGCTCCATTAGAGAAGAAAACGATAAGTTTTGTCGTTGATTTTTTAATGGGAGGGGTTTCTGCTACTATGTCTAAGATGGCTGCTGCTCCGATTGAGAGAGTCAAGCTTTTGATTTAGAATCAGGATGAGATGATCAAATCCGATAGACTCTCAGAACCGTACAAAGGGATTTCTGATTGCTTTACCAGAACTATCAAGGATGAAGGTGTCCTTTCTCTTTGGAGAGGCAGTACTGCAAATGTCATCAGATATTTTCCTACACAGGTTAACTCACCCTTACTTTCTGTTGGTCGATCCATAATAAAACTTGTCTATTATAGTTATGTTAGAGCTACTTTACTTTTATTTTCCTGTATTGCTCAGACTCTTCAAAAATGTCAAAGGGTGTGTGTCAGATCCTCAAAAAGTAGTGCATTCTTTGAGGATCCGATAAGGGGTGCTGCTTTTGTAGAAGCATTTTTGGAGTGTCCGAGCAACCTTTTTTCCTTGTCATACTTAATGCTTTTGATTTCTTCTAAGAAAATTTTGAGGTTACTTTGCCAACCAGAGATGAAATGAAACAGCTAAGATTTGATGTTACAAACAACACATCATATCTAGTGAATCCACCATTGAACATCTTGAATAGGTTTCGCCGTCATTTTTTAGGTGTGTTTCATTATTGATGTGTTGTCAGTGTTTTTATCAAAAGGAAATTGTTGCGATGATAGTGAAAACTTAGGAGACTTTCTAGAGATGGAAAACGAAAAAGAAGGGATTTTGAGTTGATAAAAGTATTTTCTTTGTAATCACTATGTATCATTTTTTGTGTCGTTTTCTGTTAATGCTGAAGATTTGTTTTTGCAGGTGTTGAATTTTACTTTTAAAGACTATTTTAAGAGAATGTTTAATTTCGATAAAGAAAGGGATGGCTACTGGAAGTGGTTTGGAGGAAATTTAGCATTCGATGGCGCTGCTGGTGCCTCGTCCCTTTTATTTGTGTACTCGCTGGACTATGCCAGAACACGGCTTGCTAATGATGCCAAGGTTGCACAAAAGGGTGGTGAGAGGCAGTTTAATGGTTTGCTCGATGTTTATTGGAAAACCATCAAATCTGATGGTATTCCTGGTCTTTATCGTGGCTTCACCATCTCATGTGTTGGAATAGTTGTTTATCGTGGTTTGTACTTTGGAATATACGATTCGCTTAAACTTGTGGTTCTAGTTGTTAACTTGCAGGTATGTTGAATCAGACGTCTCCCTAAACACACACATAACTGATGCACTTTCCGCCTATGTTGCTCTTACTCTTAAAAAATGCTGACGGGTGTGTTCAGATTCTTGAAAGATAATGCATCTTTAGAGGATCTGATACGACTGCAACTTTAGTTTTGAAGAGTCCGAGCAACATAGCTTTGTCATGCATTTCTAGAAAGTGATGACCTGACTATTTAGAAGCATATGCATGAACTATATGTGATTAGTCCTTATGTTTTTGTGTCTTATCAGTATTTGAATCTATTAATGCCATTGCTATTTTCGGCATAAACAGGATAGCTTCTTTGCGAGTTTTTTCCTCGGATGGGGAATCACTATTGGTGCTGGATTGGCGTTTTACCCAATTGATACGGTGCGTAGAAGAATGACGATGACTTCAGGAGAAGAAGTCAAGTACAAGGGTTCATTAGACACATTTTCTCAGATAATGAAGAAAGAAGGTACCAAGTCGCTTTTCAAAGGCGCTGCCGCTAATAACCTATGTGTTGTTACTGGTGCCGGTGTGCTAGCCGGGTATGATAAACTACAGCTCATTGTCTTCGGAAAGAAATATGGATCTGGTGGTGGAAGTTAATTATAAGGTTAGATATATTGAGTGGCAATGACGAAGATGACCGTTTAGTCTAGCTTTTGAGCAGAGGGTATATCGGAAAGAGTCCTTCTACATTCCTACCCTCTGAAACCCCCACTTGTGGGATTGGCTCTTTATTGTTGTTGTAGTTGTTGTTGTTCAGTCTGGCTTTAGAATAATTTTTGCGAACAATGTTTTCGGGAGTATAGACTAGAGATCCCAGTGGTTTCTGGTTCCTTCACAAGGTAGGGATAAGGTTGCGTACACTCCTAACCCTCCAGACTCCACTTGTGGAATTTCACCGAGTATGTTGTCGTTGAGACTGACTTTTGAATAATTTTCACGAACTATGTTATCGGGAATATAGACTAGAGAGATCCTCAGTGGTTTCTTGTGTGAGATCACTTGTATGTTTATACAAGATGGTGTATTTCCGACTCTTCAAAAATGTCAATGGGTGCGTGTCAGATCCCAAAGAATAGTGTACATTTGAAGGATTTGACATGGGTATAGGAATATTTTTGGAGTGTTCGAACAACTTAGGTACCGATAACATGCTCTACAGATTTGCCAAAGGATATCATGGTAAAAAAAAGGTCAGTGCGGTATATTAAAGCTTCTGCTATGTGTGGGGTACGGGAAAGAGTCGAACCACAAGAGTCACAAAGCATCTTTTGCTTGGAAGGGCCACATCCCATAGGCGGTGTAACATAGATAGCTTACTTTGACACATATGAACGACTCATTCTACAATTCAAACTCGCAACTTATAGATCTTAATATAGATAATTTTACCATTGCTTCAATGCTCCTTTTCAACTCAAAGTATAATTTTAATTACTTAAAATGTATACGGTGAGTTAACAAAGTAATGGGTGAAAAAAAAAGATGCATAACCATTAGGCAATTGATTCTAATTAGTTGGATCAGTGGATATCGAATATAGAAGGCTTAGATTAATAAAAAAGGGAAAAAAGACTCAAATATGTAATCGAATTATTAAAAATGGTTCATATATGTCATTCGTTAAAAGTTCGATTCGTTTATGCCATTGCGTGACAAAATAGGCTTGTTTATGCCGTTATTTTTTAATCGTGATGTGTAAAACCTGCTTTATCACGTGGTCTTTTATTAGAAGATTACGTCACCAAATCATACCAACAAAAAATTTAACCTATTAAGAAAAATCTACCCACACATTTTTTTTGAGCGTATTTTATAATCAATTTATAATATTTTTAGTAATATATTTGGATGCACATTTTAGCAAATAATCAATTTCTTCCCTATATAAATATTGACCAAGGAGTCCTTTTGTTTTGAAACAAGTTATACTAGGATTATTATAGTACGATTGGTTTTATTGAGGTTAACTATTCTTATATTATTTTTTATTAATTATTTGATTTATTCTATTAAAAATAACACGCATAATTATTTATTTATAAAAAATACAAGTACATTAATTGGAGGGATTTCAAGGATACATTTTTTCCATTTTTATTGTTTTATCCTAAGAAATTAATCTAAGTACTATCGTCCTCATAAAAATAACTTATGCCAATACTAATTACTATCTTTTCATAGCCAAATAAAAGATAATAATAGTATTTTTTATTCCAAAATCGACAAAAAATCTAAAGTTTCAAATTAAAATTCATAAATTGTTTTTTTTCTGGAACCCCTCAAAAAAATATTGTAACGTAACGTAACGTAATGTGGTATCTGTATAATACCTCATAAATTTCACAAAAAATATAAATCACATTAAACAAGTCCCGTGTAATAAATTCGTAACAGAGTGACAAATGAAAAATAAATTTGATTCAAGACCTCCAATATAAGATCCACCTTCCAACCACTCAATTATAGCGGGAGGATTCATAAAGTTATTATTCCAAAATTAACAATTAATAAAGTTGTTATTCCAAAATTAACAATATTAAAGTTGACCTTGAAAGAACCCAAAGTCTTCCGTAGCATTTCTAGAAAAAAAAAAAAAAAACATTTGAAATAATCTCTCTCTTCACATTCTTTATAAAATTATTTCTTTTCCATTTAATTTACTTTCAATTATTTCTCAAAATTTTCTTCTCCAAAAATACTTATTTCCAATACCACACAACTGGTTAGTCTTCTGATTCTTTAATTCTTCTAATTTATTTATTTTTCTCAGCATATTTTATAATCAATTTATAGTCTTTTAGTATGTTTTTATTTGAACATATTTAGCAATTTTATGAAAATTATGTATCTGCAATGTTGGCATAAATAAAAGGATTTGAGCTTCAGTTCTTCTACATTTTTAATTGGAACTTTTTTTTATAATAGTCTATTTTTTAATTTTTTTTTTAGTCAAGCATCTAGTATATCAAATTTGCTACGATACATTCCAACTTGACAGTGGTCCTAGTACCCCGAACTCAATTTTAGTGTATTTTTTTCATCCTTTTTAGCAAATGTGACGCCATTTTAGCTGATGTGACATCTTTAAAGTGGGTACCATTTTACGTAATAAAGGTGCCATGTCAACACAAAAGAGTGATAAAAATATGCTAAGATTGAGTTCGGGGTAATTGAACCTATGTGAAGTTAGAGTGTGTAGTAGCAACTTTGGTCACTGAATGCTTATCTCATTGGGCTATAATAATATATTAAAAACTACTTGTATTTCTTGAAATTAACTGATTTAATACCATAATATGTTGTTAATTTATTGGAAAATGGTCAAATTTTACTAGTATTACTCACTATAATTGAGCAACTTTGTGCTTTGTTTAGCTTTTGATATGTAATTATTATCATCCCGCTGTTAGTAAAAAGTCTTTTTTGCCCTTTTAAAGCCCTGAAGGAGCTCCAACTTGAGTGTAATTTTAAGCTACGTTGCTCGGACTTTTCAAAAATGTTGCCTCACCAGTGTCAAATCCTTCAAAAATGCATTATTTTTGAAGGATCCGACACACGCCCAATGACATTTTTGAAGAGTTGGAGCATCATAAATTTGAAGTGTTAAATATTCAAAAAACAAACTTAAAAGAGTTTGAAGTATTGCGATTTTTCGGGTTTCAGTTTCCTACATGAACTATCACCACGTATTTGTCAAAATGCACTTCAACTATAATGTGAATAATTGATGATAATAGTTGGTGATAGTTTAAGTAGAAAACTCGCAGGCACACCCGATAATTCAGATATGAAACTTGAAAAATAGGGATACTTTAGTTGTGTTTTTGACATTTGACCCTTCACTCTAATTTTAAAACTATAGTTAGAAGTTGAGTGATAAATTTGAAATTTTTTTCTTGAGGAGTACGTCGTAATACTACGGAAGAGTGTTTTGTTTGTATTTGTGACTATAGTTTCTTGTAGTCTCTTGTTCTTGGTTTTTTTGTTGATGTTTATGATTTCAAATAGCTAGTTTAGAGTATTACCTTGTGGGTGTCTTGTTTCCTTTATTATCTAAGCAGTGTGATATCCCTTTTTGTTGCTTGCTTTTATGTCATTTGTTCATTATATTGTTATCTATCCTGAGCCGAAGGTCCATCGAAAAGAACCTCTTTACTTCATCTGTGGTAGTGGTATGGACTGCGTACACTTTAACCTCCCCAGACCCCCCACTTTGTGGGAATACACTGGGTATGTTGTTGTTGTTGTTTCTTTAGGAATTTGTTACATAGAGTCCAATTCATTTTATGTTGGAGCTCTGTTAAGGTTAGGGTGAATGCAAAATTTATTAACAATAAGTGTATGAATGGATGAAAATTGAGCAATTTTGTATGGTACAGAGGCAAGTTTGTACCTTTTCCTATAGTTTAAGATTTTTTAAGGAAATTTTTTGAATTAGCCAAATTTTTCTTATAGTTTTGAGGGTTGTATGTAGGAGAAATAATTGTTTTTCAGAGCATTGTATTGGTATGGGAAGTGTTTTCATGTTTTCTGTACTGCCGTTTTTCCTTTTCATAACTACTTTGATTTGCTACGCTTGTGCTGAGGGACTTTAGAAATAACCTGAAGGGTAAGGTCTGTAGACCTATGTTACTCGGACTCGTCAAAAATGTCAATAGGTACGTGTCGGATTTGCCAAAAATAGTGTATTTTTGAAGAATCCGACATGGGGGTGGCATCGAAAGTGAAGAGTCCGCTCAAGCCGTAGACTCTATCCTCTCCAAACCCCATTTGTGAGATTTCATTGGGCATGCTGTTGTATATTGGTATGGGAAGTGAGTCATGTACTATTAGATTTTTGCGGAAAATTTTCAATTATTAAGAGCCAAAATTTTCCCTCGTGGTGGGGCGCTTCCACGGACCCTGTGCATAGCAGGAGTTTTAATGCACCGGGCTGCCCTTTTTTTTGGTGAGGACTGTATGGCGGAGAAACAGTTGTTGAGCATCATATTGGTCCATGGAATTGAGTAATGTAGTAATTGCAAACTATTGCATCATTGAAGAATTGAAATTTACCATGAAGTAACTTCATAAATCTTTTTGTACACACCTATCCCTATGCACGTGTATCTTACTATCTTGCTGCTGTTACTGCTTTTTCATATCTCTTGGAGCTGATGGTCTATTGAAACAGCCTCCCTACCATCACAAGGTAGGGGTAAGGTCTGCGTACACAGTACCCTCCCCAGAGCCCACCGGGGGGATTATACTGGGTTTGTTATTGTTGTCGTATCCATGTGCAAGTGCCAAATCTACTAAATACGTGTGTTCCTACAAATGGAATACATATGTGTTATCTGATTGATTGGTGCTCTGGCTGATATTGACTCTCAGCATTTTGCACTTTCAGATTTTTTCAGGGAGAGTAAGCACTTTAGCAAGAGATGGCTGATGCTGTTGTCGAATATCTCTTGTTAAATTTGAAACAGCTACTCCTTTATCATGTGGATTTGCTTTCAGGAGTAAAGGATCAAGTTGAATCTCTTCATAGAGAGCTTAGTTTGATGAAAGCTTTTCTTAAAGACTCTCGGGAGAAGCGCAGTGAGTATGAATATGTTAAGAGAGTTGGTAAGCCAAATCACAGTTGTGGCTTATGAGGCGGAGGATATAATTGACACGTTCGTGACTAATGCAGCGATGCAAAAGGCTAGGAGCACTGTCAGGAGAGCCTTTCACGTATTTGATCACTCGTCCATGCTTCGGAATGTGGCAAAGGAAATTGAATCAATCAAGGTGAAGGTGAAGGAGATTTATGATAAGAAGATGTTTGGGATTCAAAATCTACATGATGGAGAATCTTCTCGCAGAAGTCCTCCGCTAAAAAGAGTTCCTATAGTGGAAGAGGAAAATGTGGTGGGCTTTGATGAAGAGGCTAAGACAATGAGGAGTCTACTTACCAATGGGTCAGAGGAGTTACAGATCATCTCAATTGTCGGGATGGGTGGCCTGGGCAAGACGACTTTAGCTAAAAAAGTTTACACTGATCCTTCCATTGAATACCACTTCTATAACCGTGCATAGATTTATGTGTCTCAGCAGTATAGTCGAAAGGAGGTCTTTCTTGGAATTTTAGATTCTTTAAGTCTCATCACAGATGAAATGTATAAAATGAATGATGAAAAATTGTCCATAGAGCTGTCTAGTCATTTGTGAAGCAAAAGATACCTTGTTGTCATTGATGATGTTTGGACAATGGAGGCTTGGGATGACCTCAAAATGGCTTTCCCAAATACAGCTAGTGGGAGCAGAATATTGTTAACCACTCGAAACCGAGATGTTGCATCGTACGCTAATCCTGAAGGTTCTCCTCACCATTTACGCTTTCTAACTAATGAAGAAAGTTGGGAACTCCTGTCAAAGAAGGTCTTCCGCAAAGGAAGCTGCCCCTTAGAGCTAGAAGATATTGGACTTCAAATTGCCAAAAAATGCTATGGGCTACCGCTTGCAATTGTTGTAGTCTCAGGTCTTCTCTTAAAGAAAGAAAAAACACATGACTGGTGGAAGAAAGTTGCTAATGATGTTAGTTCGTATGTTGCTAGGGATCCAAAGCAATGCATGGATGTTCTAGCACTGAGTTATAAGCATTTACCTGATCACTTGAAAGTGTGCTTCATCTATTTTGGAATCTTTCCAGAAGACTTTGAAATTCCTGTGTGGAAATTACTCAGATTATGGACTGGTGAAGGATTCATACAGCAAATGGGGTAAGAATGCTTGGAGGATACTGCAGAAGAATATCTTGAGGATCTCGTTGATAGAAATTTAGTTTTAGTTGCGAAGAAGAGGGCCAATGGGCGAATCAAGACTTGTCGCATTCATGATATATTGAGAGATTTGAGTGTGAAAATGGGTTCAGAGGAGAAATTCTTGGAGGTGATCAAAGGATCTTCTCAGAGTCATTCTTCTTTGAGCTTGATTTCCAAATATCATCGTCGCCTTTGCGTGCATTCACATTTTCTGGACTTCATGACCTCAAGTCCTTCTGGTCCAAGTGTCCGTTCTTTCTTGGTTTTTGCCTCTGAAGAAATGGAATTGCCTCGTGAACATACATCTTTCCTTCATGAAGCATTTAGATTGGTACGGGTGTTGGACTTGAAGTATATCAATTTTCCGAAGTTTCCAAATGAGATAGTGCAGCTAGTTCACTTGAGATATATAGCTCTTTCTGGAAATTTCAGGGTGCTTCCTGCATCAATCTCCAAACTTTGGAACCTTGAGACACTAATTGTCGGAACAAAGGCACGTGAGCTTGACATTCTAGTGGATATATGGAAGATGTCCCAATTCAAACACTTGTACACTAGTGGGTTGAGCTGTTTACGTGGTCCTCCAGCCAAAACACGGAAGGATAACGAGGACCCATTTGTAAGAAGAAACATCCAAACCATTTCCACTGTTTTGCCTGATTGTTGTAAAGAAAATATATTGGCACGAACTCCTGGTCTAAGGAAGCTAGGAATTCGTGGGAAGTTAGCCACACTTGTGGCTACGAATGGAGACTCAAGCTTGTTTGATAATCTTGCCAAATTGGACAACCTGGAGACTCTGAAGCTGCTTAATGACACATTTCCCATTCACCCATCCCAATGTCAAATACCCGGTCTTCCCCAATCATACAAGTTCCCGTCGAACTTGAAGAAGCTGACGTTATCAGACAGCTTCCTTGATTGGAGCCATATATCTACACTAGGTATGCTGCCAAATCTTGAAGTGCTGAAACTAAAAGACTATGCTTTTAAGGGAACACAGTGGGAACCGCTTGATGGAGGCTTCCGTCTGCTTCGGGTTTTGCATATTGGAAGGACGAATTTGGAACACTGGAATGCTTCAGTCCATCACTTCCCTAGACTGCAACAAGTTTTCCTTAAGCACTGCTCATGCCTAAATGAAATCCCATTTGGTTTAGTGGAGGTGCCTTCACTCCAGAATATGGAGCTCTTTTGGCCCACTCCAGCTGCTGCAGCATCTGCCAGGACTATTCAGCAGAAGAAACAAGGAGATATCAAGGACAATGTGTTCAAGCTTGTCATCTATCCTCCAGATATTTAGTCACGAAATCGTGCCGACTTCTGAAGTTGCTGGCAAGAAGGTTAGTAGGCCTGCTCTTACTGATTTTTGAAGTCGACCTGCTCGTTTGGTTCATTTTTTGCGTCAAACATGTTATGATGGATCTTTCTTTTAATAATTTCATGCATCATGTTTGCAGGAGAAATTGATATAAACAGAGAGAGAGAGAGAGAGCGCTCTTAAAACTTAAATGTCATCAGTAAAAGGTCTGCAAATTAAATAGTTTTATTAACTTCTGGAAGACACTTATATGGCTCGTGTTTCATCATGAGGACTGTTTAATAATGTAGAGTCTTTAGGAATGTATTAAAGAGCTTTGATCTTCTTATAGTGATCATTAGTTCTGCTATGCAGCACATTGTCTAATTTATCAACTTTTCTATGTCAGTTTGGTAAATTTTTTGGTGTCATCACTAGTAAGTGGGCTTTTTAACTTGCTCTGATTTGAGGATCTTTTGTAAAACATAAAAAGTTTCTACCAAATATGGTGCTAGATACAAAGTAGAACTTCTAGTGAAGAAGTGCACTTTCTCAAGGTACCAAAGTTCAGTCACAAGCAAAAATTAACTGAAATTCAACTTTCTTTCTCAGGGTACCTCATACTTAAGACATTCCAATCATCCAGGCACATATATGTTTTCTTCTTGATCTGAGATCTCTGTGTTAAATTGCATGCTCTAACACTGTATTTATGTTTGTGATGGAAAGTTTTCTTTAATCTATTTGCATGCAATTTTCCATTTACTTATCCGTTGAGATGATACACATGGATGTAACAGGTAAGCAGGACCTTGCAGTGGCGGAGATAGGATTTTCACCAAGGGGGGTTCATCGTCTGCTAACAAATATTCTGGCCTTGTATGTACGGTGCACTTTGCTGATAAAGGGGGTTCGGATGGATCCCTTCCACACCTCTAGCTTTGCCCTGAAGATAGGGCTGGACATCCTCGTAAACGTGCTAGTCATTGCCTTTTTTCACATTTCTATATACTTTGTATTCTCACTATGTCCTATTTACGACAAGGTGCAAAACGAAAAAAGATAAGAGGAAGAAAATAGTAAAGCATCAATAAATATATAGGGACACTGCTGGTGGACCTCTTTACCATATATGTACAAGTTGAAGATTATTTTCTTTCCTCACTTTGATATAAAGGTTTATTTGTTCTTATTCCTAAACTTTGTGAATGTATATTTTTCTTCCATCTTATTCAGCGTGTGTTTGGAAATTATTGTTTAATTACTTGGCTGTACATCTTATTAATTACACAATATAGTACTTTCTCTATTTCAATTTATGTGACACTGTTTATCGGATCATGGAGGTTTAGTGTGAAAGCAAGACTTTAGAAACTTGTGGTCTAAAACAAGCTTCAAACATTTGTGTGACTATAAAGTATAAACTATAAAGTATTTATTATGGGTAAAATGAGAATTTTAAAGTTAAATTATTTCTAAATATAGAAAGGTGACATTCATTTTGGGAAAGACTAAATAGTAATATAGTATGCCACATAAATTAAGATAGACGGAGTTGTTACAAAGATCTGGTTGTTTGTTATAATACAATTACAGTGTAATTCCTAGCGTCATGGTTGGGTTGTACAAGTGTAGTTAGAGAAAATGACAAAAATAATTCGTTATCTTTGGTAGTAGATTCAAAGTAGTCCCTTTAGTATTAGTTGAGCATTTTTGGTTCGAGAAACAGCCCCTTGCAGAAATGTAAGGTGAGGTTGCGTGCAATAGGCTCTTGTCGTCTGGCCCATCTCCATACCGCTACAACATGCTTGAACCCCGAGTCCACCCCTGAAACCGTGGGCTAGCACACTGATTTAGCTCGAAAACGTCCCGCTCATGCCGTTTTGCCTGTTTGTCGACCCAAATGACCATACAAATTTAAACGAATCATACTGGGATGATCCCCGATCTCCCTGGCATGCCCCGTTCAATTTTCATCCCACAACACGCCCATACCCCAGGCCCACCTCCGAAACCGTGGCCTATAGCACACCGATTTGGCCAGAAAATCCATCGTTCGCATCATTTTTCCCATTTGTCCACCCAAATGGCCACGAAAATTTAAACAAACCATACTGGGATGATCCCCAACCTTCCTAGAATTCCTGGATCAATATTTGGCCTAAAATATGCCTGGACGTCGGGACCACCCCCAAAACCGTGGGCTATTGCACACTAATTTGGCCCAAAAATGCCTTATTCGCGCCTTTTCGCCTGTTTGTCCACCTAATTGGCCATGTAAATTTAAATGGACCACACAGGGATGATCCCCAACCTCCCTGTCATGCCCCGATCAATTTTTGGACCACAGCACGCCCGAACCACGAGCACGCCCTCAAAACTGTGGGATATAGAACACCGATTTGTCCCAAAAATGTCCCATTCGTGATGTTTTACCCGTTTGTCCACCCAAATGTGCTTGAAAGTTTAAAACCACCATACAGGGATGGTCACCAATCTCCCTGGCACGCACCGATTGATTTTTGGCCCACAGCACGTCCGAACCTCATGCTTACCCCCAAAACTGTGGGCTATAGCACACCGATTTGGTGCAAAAATGCCTCGTTCGCGCTGTTTCGCCCGTTTGTCAACCGAAATAGCCATGAATATTTAAACAAACCATACTGGCATGATCTCCAACCTCCCTGGCATACCTCAATCAATATTTGGCCCACAGTATGCTCATTCGTTGGGCCCAACCCGAAACCATGGGCTATAACACACTGATTTTGCCTAAAAATGCCCCGTTTGTGCTGTTTTGCCCGTTTGTACACCCAAATGGCCACGAAAATAAAATGGACCACACTGGGATAATCCCCAACCTCCCTGGCATGCCCAGGTCAACTTTTGGCCCACTGTAAGCCCGAACCCCGGGGCCACCCCCGCAATCGTAGGCGATTGCACACCTATTTAACGTGAAAAGGCCTCGTTTGCACCTTTTTGCCTGTTTGTACTCTCAAATTGCCAAGAAAATTTAAATGGACCATACTGGGATGATTAGCGAGTTCCCTAGCATGCCCTGGTTGATTTTCAGCCCATAGCACGCCCGGACCCCAGGACCACCCCCGAAACTATGGGCTATAGCACACTGATTTAGTCCAAAAATGCCCCGTTTATGCCGTTTCTCCCGTTTGTCCACCTAAATGGCCACAAAAATTTAAACGGACCACACTGGGACTATCCCAACCTCCCTGATGCAATTCAGTTGATTTTTGGCACACAGCATGCCTGGAACCCAGGCCCACCCCCAAAACCGTGGGCTATAATAGCTCACTGATTTAGTTTGAAAATACTCCGTTCACGCCGTTTTGCCTGTTTGTCCACCCAAATGGCCATAAAAATTTACACGAACCACACTGGGACAATCCCCGACCTTTTTGGCATGCCCTAATCAATTTTTAGCCCAAAACATGCCGAACCCCGGGCCCACCCCTGAAATCATAGGCTATAGCACATCGATTTTGCCAAAAAATGCGTTGTTCACACTGTTTCGCTCGTTTGTCCACCCAAATGCCACAAAAATGTAAACAAACCATTCTGGGATGATTCCCAACCTCCCTAGCATGCCCCGATCAATTTTTGGCCCATAGCATGCTGGACCCTAGGCCTACCCCCAAAACCATGGGCTATAGCACATTGATTTGGCCTAGAATTGCACCGTTTGCGCCGTTTCGCTCGTTTTTCTACCCAAATAGCCATGAAAATTTAAACAAACCATACTGGAGTGATCCCCAACCTCTCTGGCATGCCCCAGTTGATATTCAGCCTACAACATTCCTGTACCCCGGGCCCACCCCAGAAACCGTGGGCTATAGCACACCGATTTGGCCCAAAAATGCCCCGTTCGAGCCGTTTTGCCCGTTTGTCCACCCATATAGCCACAAAAATTTAAACAGACCACACTGAGATGATCCACAACCTCCCTGGCATGACCTAGTCAATTTTCGGCCTACAGAACGCCCGGACCCCAGGTCCACCACTGCAACCGTGGGCTATAGTACACCAATTTGATCGAAAAACTCTCCGTTCGCGTCATTTCGCCCGTTTGTCCACCCAAATAGGCACAAAAATTTAAACGGACTACATTATGATGATCCTCAATCTCTCTGGTATGCCATGGTCAATTTTAGGCCCACAGCACGGTTGGACCCCGGGCCCACCCCCAAAACCGTGGCCTATAGCAAATTGATTTACCTGTTTGTCCACCTAAATGGCCATAAAAATTTAAACCGACCACACTAGGATGATGCCCTACCTCGCTGGCATGCCCCGGTCAATTTTTGACTGACAACACGCCTGGACCCTTGGCCCATCTCGAAACTTGGGTAATAGCACACCGATTTGGCCCGAAAATGCCCCGTTCGCGCTGTTTTGCTTGTTTGTCCATCCTAATGGCCACAAAAATTTAAACGGCCCATGCTGGGACGATCCCCAACCTTCATAGCATGCCCCGACTGATTTTTGGCCTATAGGACGCCTGAACCCCGGACCCACCCCAAAAATCGTGGGCTATAGCACACCGATTTGCCCCAAAAATGCCCCGTTCGTGCTGTTTTTCCCATTTGTCCACCCAAATGGCCACAAAAATTTAAACGGACCACACTGGGATGATCTCCAAACTCCTTGGCATGCCCCGGTCAATTTTCTTCCCATAGCCCGCCCGAACCCCTAGCCCACCCCTGAAACCGTGGGCTATAGCACACCAATTTGACCTGAAAATGCCTTGTTTGCGCTGTTTTGCCCGTTTGTCCTCTGAAATGGCCAAGAAAATTTAAACGAACTACACTGGGATGATCCTCGACTTCCTTGGCACGCCTCGGAACTACACTGGGATGATCCTCGACTTCCTTAGCATGCCCCGGTCGATTTTTGGCCCATAGCACGCTCGGAACCTGGGACCACCCCCGAAACCATGCGTTATAGCACACTGATTTGGCCCGAAAATGCCCCGGTTGCACCGTTATGTCCGTTTGTCCGCCCAAATGGCCACAAAAATTTAAACAAACTATTGTGGGACGTTCCCCAACCTCCCTGGCATACCTCTGTCTATTTTCTGCCCACAGCATACCCAGAACCCGGGCCCACCCCCGCAACCATGGGCTATAGCATATCGAATTGGTCCGTAAACTCTCCGTTCACGCTGTTTTGCCCTTTGTCGACCGAAATGGCCACTAAAATTTAAACAGACCACACGACGATGATCCCTAACCTCCCTGGTAGGGGTGTATAGACCAAACCGTCAAGTCAAACTAAACCGACGAACCAAACCAAACCGAGAAAAAAACCGACTTATGATTTGGTTTGATTGGTTTGACGTTAGAAAAAAAGTCCGACCATTCTTGATTTGGTTTGGTGTTACCCAAAAAAAACTCAAACCGAATCTGAATCAAACCAATATAATATATATATATATATATATATATTTAATATTCAAAATTTTTTATACATAAAATATTAATTATAATTTACTTTTTATATACTTTTTCAACTAGTTTTAGTAATTTTCAATAATTTGTAAGTAGATGTAGATATATATTTAGATGTGGACCTTTAAGTTGTAATATTTGTCCATTAATTGTTAATTAAATGATCGCAAACCCAATATAAACTTAAAACCTAAACTTTTCACTCTTCATCTGACTTTTTAGTTTCAAGAGAGTTTTCTACTCCTCATTTTTTTCATAATTATGATTTTCATTAGCACATGAGTGAAAACATATTTGATCTAGTCTTCGATCACAATATAATTGTAAAAACTAAAGATTATAAAAAAAAACAAAAAAACCAAAAAAACGACTAAAACCTAAACCGAAAAAACCAATTTTATGTTGGTTTGATTTGGTTTATAGTTTTAATAAACCGACATGATTGGTTTGGTTTTTTTGTTAAATAAAAACCAAACGAACCCCACCTATGTACACCCCTACTCCCTGGTATGCCAAGGTCAATTTTCGGCCCACAGCACGCCTGGACCACGGGCTCACCCCCAAAACCGTGGGCTATAGCATACCAATTTGCCCGTTTGTCTACCCAAATGGCCAAGAAAATTTAAACGGACCACACTGGGACGATCCCCAACCTCCCTTGCATGCCCCAATCAATTTTTTGCCCACAGCACGCCCAGACCCCGGTCCTACCCCGAAACTGTGGGCTATAGCACACTGATTTGGCACTAAAATTCCTCGTTTGCGCTATTTCGCCCGTTCGTCCACCCAAATATCCACAAAATTTAAACGTACAATACTAGGATGATCCCCAACCTCACTGCATGCCCCGGTTAATTTTTGGCCCACAGGACGCCCGAACCCCGGGCCCACCCCAAAAACCGTGGGCTATAGAACACTGATTTAGCCCGAAAAATGCCTCGTTCGTGCTGTTTAGCCTATTTGTCCACCCTAATGGCCACAAAAATTTAAACGAACCACACTGGGACGATCCCCAACCTCCATGGCGCGCCCCAGTTGATTTTTGGCCCGCAGCATGCCCGGACCCCGGGCCCACCCCAAAACTGTGGGTTAGAGCAAACTGATTTGGCCCGAAAATGCCTCGTTCATGCTTTTTTGCCCATTTGTCAACCAAATAGCCACAAAAACATAAGCGGACCATACTGGGACGATCCCCGACCTCCCTGGCATGCCCCGATTAATTTTTGGCCTACTGCACGCCCGGACCCCGGGCCAACCCCTAAAACTGTAGGCTATAGTACACCGATTTGGCCCAAAAAAGCCTTGTTCACATCGTTTCGCCCGTTTGTCCATCCAAATGTCCACAAAAATTTAAACGGACCACACTGGGATGATCCCCAAACTCCCTGGCACACCCCGATCGATTTTCGGCCCATAGCACGCCCGGACCCCGGGACCACCCATGAAACCGTGCACTATACCACACCTATTTAGCCCAAAAATGCCCCATTCACGTCGTTTCTCTCATTTGTCCATCCAAATGGCTGCAAAAATTTAAAAGGACCACACTGGGATGAACCCCAACCTTCGTGGCCTACCTCGGTTGATTTTAGGCCCTCAGCATGCCCGCACCCCGGGGCCACCCCCTAAATATTGGTCTAAAGCACACCGATATGGCCCGAAAATGCCCCGTTCACGTTGTTTCGCCTGTTTGTCCACCCAAATGACCACGTAAATGTAAATAGCGCACAGTGGGGTAATCCCCAACCTACCTAGTACGCCTCGATCAATTTTTGGCCAACAGCACGCTCAGAACCCGAGCCCACCCTCGAAACCGCATGGTATAGCATACCAAATTTGCTCGAAAATGCCCCGTTCCCGCCGTTTCGCCTGTTTGTCCACCAAATAGGCCACAAAAATTTAAACAGACTATACAGGAACGATCCCCAACCTTCCTGGCATGCCCCAGTCAATTTTCGGCCCACAGTACGCTAGGACCCTGGTTTCACCCATGCAATCGTGGGCTACAGCACACCGATTTGACCCAAAAACTCCCCGTTCTCGTTGTTTCACCTGTTCTCCACCCAAATGGCCATGAAAATTTAAACAGACCACACTACAATGATCCCCAACCTTCCTGGCATGCCACGATCGATTTTTTCCCACAGCACGCCTGGACCCTGGGTCCACCCCCAAAACCGTGGGCTATAGCACACCAATTTGCCCATTTGTTCACCCAAATGGCCATAAAAATTAAAACAGACCACACTGGGATGATCCCCAACCTCCCTGGCACACCCCGGTCAATTTTCAGCCCACACCATGCCCGAACCCTGCACCCAGCCCGAAACTGAGGGTTATAGCACACTGATTTAGCCTGAGAATTTAAACAGACCACACTGGGATAATCCCAACCTCCCTACATACCCCGATCGATTTTTGTCCCACAGCACGCTCGAACCTTGGGCCCACCCCCAAAATTATAGTCTATAGAACACCGATTTAGCTCAAAAGTGCCCCGTTTACACCGTTTCACCCGTTTGTCCACCCAAATGATCAAAAAAATTTAAATGGACCATACTAGGATGATCCCCAACCTCCCTGTGATGCCCCAGTTGATTTTTAGCCCACAGCATGCTCGAACCTCTGGCCAACCCTAAAACTGTGGGTTATCGAATACTGATTTGGCCCAAAAATGCTTCATTTATGCCGTTTTGCTCGTTTGTCCACCCAAATGGCCACAAAAAATTAAATGGACCACATTGGGACGATCCCAACCTCCCTGCATGCCCCAGTCAATTTTTGTCCCACAACATGCCTGAACCCTGGACCCCCCAAACCCTGGGCTATAGCACACAGATTTAGCCTGAAAATGTCTCTTTCGCGTCGTTTCGCCCGTTTGTAGATCCAAATGGCCATGAAAATTTAAACGGACGACACTGGGTTGATTCCCAACCTCCCTGTCATGCCCTGGTCAATTTTTGGCCCATAGCACACCCGCACCTTGTGCCCATCCCCAAAACTGTGGGCTATAGAACACTGATTTGGCCCAAAAATCCCTGTTCACGCCTTTTCGCCCGTTTGTCCACCCAAATTGCTACAAAAATTTAAACGGACCATACTGGGATGATCCCAAACTCCCTGACATGCCCCGGTTGATTTTCGGCCCATAGCACGCTTGGAACCTGGGCTCAACCCCGAAATCGTGGGCTATAGCATATCAATTTTACCTAAAAATGCCTTTTTTGCATCGTTTCTCCCATTTGTCTTCCCAAATAGACAAGAAAATTTAAATGGACCATACTGGGATGATTTCCTACTTCCTTGGAATGCCCCAATCAATATTTGGCCCATAGCACGCCCAGATCCCGAGACCACCCCTAAAATCGTGGGCTATAGCACACCGATTTAGCTTGAAAATGCTCTGTTCGCTCCATTTCTCCCGTTTGTCCACCCAAATGGACACAAAAATTTAAACGGACCATACTAGGATGATACCCAACCTCCCTATCACACCGCGATTGATTTTTGGCCTACAACATGCCCGAACCCCAAGCCCACCCCCAAAACCATAGGCTATAGCACACCGATTTGGCTAAAAAACACCCCATTCATGCTATTTTTCCTGTTTGTCCATCCAAATAGCCATAAAAATTCAAATGGATCATACAGGGATAATTCCCCAACCACCCTGGCATGCCTCGGTCAATTTTCAGACGACAGCACGCCTGGACCTCAGACCCACCTCCAAAACCATAAGCTATAGCACTTCGATTTGGCCAGAAAATGCTTTGTTCAAGCCGTTTTGCCCGTTTGTCCCCCCAAATGGGCACAAAAATTTAAACGAACCATACTGGGACAATACCCAACCTCCCTGGAACGTTCCGATTAATTTTTGACCCAAAGTACGCTCGAACCCTAGGCCCACCCTTAAAACCATAGGCTATAGCACAATGATTTGGCTCGAAAATGCCCTGTTCGCGTCGTTTCACCCGTTTGTCCACCCAAATGGCCACGTAAATTTAAATGGACCATACTGAGATGATCCACAACCTACCTGGTACTCCCCGATCAATTTTTGGACCACAGCACGCCCGGACCCCTGGCGCACGCTCGAAACTCTAGGTTATAGCACACCGATTTGTCCCCAAAATATCTCGTTCGCGCCATTTTGCCCATTTGTCCACCCAAATATGCACGAAAATTTAAATAGACCATACTGGGATGATTACTAACCTCCCTGGCATGCCCTAATCAATCTTTAGGCACAACATGCCCGAACCCCAAGCCCACCCCTAAAACCGTAGGCTAAGCATATCGATTTGACCCAAAAATGGCTCGTTTGTGCTGTTTCGCCCGTTTATCCATCCAAATGGCCATGAAAATTTAAACGGACCACAATGGAGTGATCTCCAACCGCCCTGGAATGCCCGTGTTGATATTCGACCCGTAGCACGCCCGGAGCCCAGGTCCACCTTTAAAACCATGGGCTATAGCATAAGGATTTAGCCCAAAAATGCCTTGTTCGCACTGTTTTTCCCGTTTGTCCACCCAAATAGCCACAAAAATAAAACGGACCACACTGGAATAATCTGTAACCTCCCTGGCATACCTCGGTCAATTTTTGGCCCACAGAAAGCCCGCACCCCAGGCCTAAACCCGCGATAGTGTGCTAAAGCACACCTATTTGACATGAAAATGCCTCCTTTACGTTGTTTTGCCTGTTTGTCCTCCCAAATGGCCAAGAAAATTTAAATGGACCATACTGGGATGATCGCCGAGTTCCCTGGCATGCTCCGATCGATTTTTGGCCTACAGCATGCCCGGACCCTGGGACCACCCTCGAAACCGTGGGATATAGCATACCGATTTAGCCTGAAAATGCCTTGTTTGAACCGTTTCTCTCTTTTGTCCACTCAAATGGCCACAAAACGTTAAACGGACCACACTGGGATGATCCCCAACCTCCCTGACACACTTTGGTTGGTGTTCGGCACACAGCACTCCCGTACCCCAGGCCCACCCCCAAAACCGTGGGCTATACCACACCGATTTGGATTGAAAATACCCCGTTCGCGCCATTTTGCCTGTTTGTTCACCTAAATGGCCATAAAAATTTAAACGAACCATACTGGGATGATCCTCGACCTCCCTGGTATGCCCCAGTTGATTTTCAGCACAAAGTACACCCAGGCCCGGGCCCACCCCCGAAATCATAGGCTATAGCACATCGATTTGGCCTGAAAATGCATCGTTCACTCTGCTTCGCCCGTTTTTCCACCCAAATGACCACAAAAATTTTAACAGACCATACTGAGATGATCCTCAACCTCCTTGGAATACCCCAATAAATTTTTGGCCCACAACGCACTGGACCCCAAGCCCACCCCCAAAATCGTGGGCTATAGCACACCAATTTGGCCTGAAAATGCCCCATTCGCACTGTTTTACATGTTTGTCCACCGAAATGGCCACAAAAATTTAAACAGACCATACTGGGATGATCCCAAATTTCCCTGGCACGCCCCGGTCAATTTTCTCCCACAGCACGCTCGGACCCTAGGCCCACCCCCACAGCCGTGGGCGATATCACACCTATTTAAGGTGAAAATGCCCCGTTCGCGCCGTTTCGCCCATTTGTCCACCAAAATGGCCATGAAAATTTAAACGGACCACACTGGGACGATCGCCGAATTCCCTGGCATGCCCCGATTGATTTTCAGCCCACAGTACGCCCTGACTCCGGGACCACCCCCAAAACCGTGGGCTACAGCACACCGATTTAGCCCAAAAATGCCCCGTTCGCACCGTTTCTCCTGTTTGTGCACCCAAATGGCCACAAAAATTTAAATGGACCACACTGGGATGATCCCAACCTCCCTGACACACCTCAATTAATTTTTGGCTCACAGCATGATCGGACCAAAGGCCCACCCCCAAAACTGGGGGCTAAAGCACATTGATTTGGCTCGAAAATACCCCGTTCGCGCCGTTTTGCTTATTTGTCAACCCAAATGGCCATACAAATTTAAACAGACCACACTGGGACAATCTCCGACCTCTATGGCATGCCCCGATCGATTTTCAGCCTAAAGCACACCCGGGCCCACCCCCGAAATCATGGGCTATAGCACACCGAATTGGCTAGAAAATGCGCCGTTCACACCATTTCGCCCGTTTGTCCACCCAAATGGCTACAAAAATTTAAATGAACTATACTAGGATGATCCCCAACCTCCCTGGCATGACCCGATCAATTTTCGCCCGTTGTCCACCCAAATAGCTATGAAAATTTAAACGGACCACACTGGGATGAACCCTAACCTCCCTGGCATGCCCCGGTCAATTTTTGGCCCACAGAACGCCCAAACCCAGGGCCCACCCTTGAAACCGTGAGCTATAGCACACCGATTTGGCCCAAAAATGCCCCGTTCACGCCTTTTCGCTCATTTGTACACACAAATGGCCACAAAAATTTAAAAAGACTATGCTGGGACTATCTCTAACCTCCCTTGCATGCCTCAATCGATTTTTGGCCCACAGCACGCCCGGACCCCAGGCCCACCCTAGAAACTGTGGGCTATAGCACACCAATTGGGCCAAAAATGCCTCGTTCGCACCTATTTGCCTTTTTGTCCTCCCAAATGGCCATAAAAATTTAAATAGACCATACTAGGATAATCCCCGACCTCTCTGGCATGCCCCGATCGATTTTCAGCCAAAAGAACGCCCGGTTCCACCCCTAAAATCATGGGCTATAGCACATCAATTTAGCCAAAAAAAACGTTGTTCACACCATTTTGCACGTCTATCCACCCAAATGGCCATAAAAATTTAAACGAACCATATTGAGATGATCCCCAACCTCTCTATCATGCCTGAGTCAATTTTCGGCCCATAACATGTTGGACACCAGGCCCATCCTCCAAATCGTGGGTAGTAGTACACCGATTTATCCTGAAAATACTCCATTCGCGTTGTTTCGCCCGTTTGTCCACCAAAATGGCCACGAAAATTTAAATGAACTACACTGGGATATCCCTAACCTCCCTGTCATGCCCTGGCCAATTTGTTTCCCGCAGCACGCTCGAACCCCAGGCCCACCCTTGAAATCATGGGCTATAGCACACCGATTTGGCCAAAAAATTCCCCATTTGCACTGTTTCGCCCGTTTGTACACCCAAATGGCCACGAAAATTTAAACAGACCATACAGGAATGATCCCCGACCTCCCCGGCATGCCTCAGTCGATTTTTGTCCTACAACACACCCGGACCCCAGGCCTACCCCCAAAACCGTGCGCTATAGCACACTGATTTGGCCTAAAAGTGCCCCATTCGCGCCATTTTGCCCGTTTGTCCACCCAAATGACCATGAAAATGTAAACAAACCACACTAGAGCGATCCCCACCCTCCCTGGCTTACCTCGATCACTGTTCGACCCATAACACTCCTGGACACCGAGCCCACCCCGAAAAACGTAGGCTATAGCATACCGATTTGGCCCAAAAATGCCTAATTCGCACCGCTTTGCCCGTTTGTCGGCCCAAATGTCAACGAAAATTTAAAAGGACCACACTGGGATGATCCTTAACCCCTATGGCATGCCCTCGTTAATTTTTGGCCTACAGCATGCCCGGACCTCAGGCCCACCCTCAAAATCGCGGGTTATAGCACACCGATTTGGTCTGAAAACTCTCCATTTGCATCGTTTTGCCTATCTATCCACCCAAATGGGCATAAATATTTAAACGTTCTATACTAGGATGATCCCCAATCTCTCTGGCATTCCACGGTCAATTTTTAGCCCACGACATGCCTGGACCCCGGGCCCACCCTCAAAACCGTGGGCTATAGCACATCGATTTGCCCTTTTGTCCACCCTGGCATTCCTCGATTGATTTTTTGTGCACAACATGCCTGGACCCCAGGCCTACCTCTAAAACCGTGGGCTATAGCACACCGATTTGGCCTAAAAGTGCCCCGTTTGCGCTGTTTCGCCTGTTTGTACACCCAAATGGCCACAAAAATTTAAACAGACCATACAGGAATGATCCCCAACCTCCCTGGCATGCCCCAGTTGATTTTTAGCCCACAACACGCCTGGAATCCAGGCCCACCCCCGAAACCGTGGGCTATAGCACACCGATTTGGCATAAAAGAGCCTCGTTCGCGCCATTTTGCCCGTTTGTCCACCCAAATGGCCATGAAAATTTAAACAAACCACACTGGAGCGATCCTCACCCTCCCTGGCATACCTTGATCAATATTCGACCCACAACACTCTCGGACACCGGGCCCACCCCAGAAACTGTGGGCTATAGCATACCGATTTAGCCCAAAAATGCCTCATTCGTGCCGCTTTGCCCATTTGTCCACCCAAATGGCCACGAAAATTTAAGCGGACCATACTGGGACGATCCTCAACTTCTCTGGCATGCCCTCATTAATTTTCGGCCTACAGCATGCCCGGACCTCAGGCCCACCCCCAAAACCGTGGGTTATAGCACACTGATTTGGTCTAAAAACTCCCCATTCGTGTTGTATCGCTCGTCTGTCCATCCAAATGGGCATAAAAATTTAAACGTTCTATACTAGGATGATCCCCAATCTCCCTGGCATACCACAGTCGAGTTTTAGCCCACAGCACGCCTGGACCCTGGGCCCACCCTCAAAACCGTGGGCTATAGCATATCGATTTGCCCATTTGTCCACTCTGGCATTCCTCGGTTGATTTTTGTCCCACAACACGCTTGGAACCTAAGTCCACCCCAAAACTGTGGGTTATAGCATACTGATAAGGCCCAAAAATGCCCCGTTCGTGCCATTTCGCCAGTTTTGTCCACCCAAATTGCCATAAAATTTAAAGGGACGACACTGAGATGATCCCAAAACTCCATTGCATGCCTCAATAAATTTTAGTCCCATAGCATGCCCGAACCCCTGGTCCACCCTTAAAACCATTGGCTATAGCACACCAATTTGACCTGAAAATGCTTTGTTTGCACCGTTTCGCCCGTTTGTACTCCCAAATGGCCAACAAAATTTAAATGAACCATACTGGGATGATCTCCGACTTCCTTGGCACGCCCTGGTCGATTATCGGCCCACAGCACGCTAGGACCCTGGGACCACCCCCATAACCATGCGCTATAGCACACTGATTTAGCCCGAAAATGCCCCATTTGTGCCATTTCTCTCGTTTGTCCACTCAAATGGCCTCAAAAATTTAAACAGACCACACTAGGATGATTATTAACCTCCCTGACATACCTCAGTTAATTGTTAGAACACAACACGCCCGGACCCCAGGTCCACCCCCAAAACCGTGGGCTATAGCACACCGATTTGGCTCGAAAATACCCCGTTCGCGCTACTTTACCTGTTTGTCCACCCAAATGGCCATAAAAATTTAAATGAACCACACTGGGATGATCCTCGAGCTCTCTGGAATGCCCCAATTGATTTTCAGCCTAAAGCACACCCGTGCTTGGGCCCACCCTTGAAATCATGGTCTATAGAACACCAATTTGGCTAGAAAATGCTCCGTTCACACCGTTCGCCCGTTTACCACCCAAATGGCCACGAAAATTTAAACGAACCATACTGGGATGATCCCCAGCCTCCCTGGCATACCCCAATCAATTTTTGGCCCACAGCGCGTTGGACCCCAAGTCCACCCCCAAAACCGTGGGCTACAGCACACCGATTTGGCCCAAAAATGCCCCGTTCGCGCCTTTTTGCTCATTTGTACACACAAATAGCCACGAAAATTTAAAAAGACTATGCTGGGACTATCCCCAATCTCCCTGGCATGCCTCAATCGATTTTTGGCCCACAGCACGCCTGGACCCCAGACCCACCCTAGAAACCGTGCGCTATAGCACACCGATTTGGGCCAAAAATGACCCGTTCACACCTTTTTGCCTTTTTTTTCCTCCCAAATGGCAATAAATATTTAAATGGACCATACTAGGACAATCCCCGACCACTCTGGCATGCCCCGGTTGATTTTTAATCCAAAGAACACTCGGTCCCACCCCCAAAATCATGGGCTATAGCACACCAATTTAGCCAGAAAATACGTTGTTCACACCATTTTGCACGTCTATCCACCTAAATGGCCACAAAAATTTAAACGAACCATATTGGGATGATCCCCAACCTCTCTATCATGCCTGGGTCAATTTTCGGCCCATAGCATGCTGGACCCCAGGCCCACCCTCCAAACCGTGGGCATTAGCACACCAATTTGGCCTAAAAATGCCCTATTTGCGTTGTTTCGCCCGTTTGTCCACTGAAATATCCACAAAAATTTAAATGGACCACACTGGGATAGTCACTAACCTCCCTGTCATGCCCTGATCAATTTGTGTCCCGCAGCACGCCCGAACCTCAGGCCCACCCTTGAAACCGTGGGCTATAGCACACTGATTTGGCCAAAAGATGCCCCGTTTGTGCTGTTTCGCCCGTTTGTACACCCAAATAGCCACAAAAATTTAAACAAACCATACAGGAATGATCCCAACCACCCTAGCACGCCCCAGTTGATTTTTGGCCCACTACACGCTCGGACCCCAGGCCCATCCCCGAAACCGTAGGCTATAGCACACCGATTTGGCCCAAAAGTGCCCCGTTCATGCCATTTTGCCCGTTTGTCCACCCAAATGGCCATGAAAATTTAAACGAACCACACTGGAGCGATCCCTACCCTCCCTGACATACCTCAATCAATATTCAACCCATAACACTCCCAGACACCGGGCCCACCCCAAAAACTGTGGGCTATAGCAAACTGATTTAGCCTAAAAATGCCTTATTCGCACCGCTTTGCTGGTTTGTCCACCCAAATGGCCACAAAATTTAAATGGACCACACTGGGATGATCCTCAACCCCTCTGGCATGCCCTCGTTAATTTTTGGCCTACAGCATGCCCGGACCTCAGGCCCACCCCCGAAATCGTGGGTTATAGCACACCGATTTAGTCTAAAAACTCCCCATTCGCATTGTTTCGCCCATCTGTCCACCCAAATGGGCATAAAAATTTAAACGTTCTATACTAGGATAATCTCGAATCTCTCTGGCACGCCTGGACCCCGGGCCTACCCTCAAAACCATGGGCTATAGCACATCGATTTGCCCATTTGTCCACCCTGGTATTCCGCGATCAATTTTTGGCCCACAGCATGCTTGGACCCCAAGCCCACCCCAAAACTGTGGGTTATAGCACATTGATATGGTCCAAAAATGCCCCGTTCGTGTCGTTTCGCCAGTTTTGTCCTCCCAAATTGCCACGAAAATTTAAAGGGACGACACTGGGATGATCCCAAAACTCCATGGCATGCCTCGATTGATTTTCGGCCTATATCACGCCCGAACCCCTGGTCCACCCTTAAAACCGTCGGCTATAGCACACTAATTTGACCTGAAAATGCCTTGTTTGCACCGTTTCGCCCATTTGTACTCCCAAATGGATAACAAAATTTAAACGAACCATACTAGGATGATCGCGGACTTCCTTGGCATGCCTCGGTCGATTTTCAGCCCACAGCACGCTAGGACCCTGCGACCACCCCCAAAACCATGTGCTATAGCACATCGATTTAGCCCGAAAATGCCCCATTTGTGCCATTTCTCTCGTTTGTCCACTCAAATGGCCTCAAAAATTTAAATGGACCACACTGTGATAATTCCCAACCTCCTTGGCATTCCCCAATCAATTTTTGGCTCACAGCATGCCCGTACCCCGGGCCCACCCTCAAAACTGTGGGCTAAGCGCACCAATTTAGCCCCAAAATGCCCCTTTCGCATTGTTTTGCCTGTTTGTCCACCCAAATGGCCACGAAAATTTAAAAAGACTATACTGGGACGATCCCAAACCTTCTTGGCATGCCCCAGTTGATTTTTGGCCCACAGTACGCCAAGAACCTGGGCCCACCCCCGCAACCGTGGGCTATATAGCACATCGATTTGGCCCGAAAACTCCTCGTTCTCGTTGTTTCACCCGTTGTCAACTGAAATAGCCACAAAAATTTAAACAGACCAAACTACGATGATCACCAACCTCCCTGGTATGCCACGATCAATTTTTGACCCACAGAACGTCTGGACCCCGGGCCCACCCCAATATCGTGGGCTATAGCACATCGATTTGACAGTTTGTCCACCCAAATGGCCATGAACATTTAAACGGACCACACTGGGATGATCCCTAACCTCCCTTGCATGCCTCAGTTAATTTTCAGCCCACAGCATGCTCAGACCCCGGGCCCACACCGAAACTGGGGGTTATAACACACTGATTTGGCAAAAAGATTCCTCATTCGCACCGTTTTGCCCGTTTATGCACCCAAATGTCCAGAAAAATTTAAACGTATAACACTGAGATGATCCCCAACCTCCCTACATGCCCCAGTCAATTTTTGGCCTATAGCATGCCCAAACCTCGGGCCCACCCACAAAATCGCGGGCTATAGCACACCGATTTAGCCTAAAAATACCCCATTAGTGCCGTTTAGCCCGTTTATCCACCCAATTGGCCAAAAAAATTAAACAGACCACACTAGGATGATCCCCAACATCCCTGGCACACCCCGGTTGATTTTATGCCCGCAGAATGCCCGAACACCGGGCCTACCCCAAAATTGTGGGTTATAGTGTATTGATTGGTCCAAAAATGCCTCGTTCGCGCCTTTTCGCCCGTTTGTCCACCAAAATACCAACGAAAACTCAAACAAACCATACTGGGATGATCCCCAACCTCCCTGCATGCCCCGGTAAGTTTTTGGCCAACAGCATGCCAAAACCCCGGGCCTACCCTTAAAACCATGGGCTATATTACACCGATTTAGCCGGAAAATGCCGCTTTCGCGCGATTACAGCCGTTTCTCCACCCAATTGGCTATCAAAATTTAAATGGACCACACTGGGATGATCCCCAATATCCCTGGTATACCCCGGTCGATTTTTGACACACAACATGCCCTAACCCCAGGCCCACCCTCAAACCCGTGGGCTATAGCACACCGATTTGGCCCAAAAAAGCCCTGTTCACATCATTTTACCCTTTTGTCCACTCATATAGCCACAAAAATTTAAACGGACCACACTGGGATGATCCTCAAATGGCCAAAAAAATTTAAACAGACCACACTGGGATAATCTGCAACCTCCCTAGCACGCGCTGGTCAATTTTTGGCCCACAGAAACCCCGAACATCGGGCCCACCCCTGCTGCAACCGTGGGATAAAGCGCAACTATTTGACGTGAGCATGCCTCTTTTACGCCGTTTTGCCTGTTTATACTCCCAAATGGCCAAGAAAATTTTAATAGACCACACTGGGATGATCATTGTGTTCCCTAGCATACCTCGATTGATTATCGACCTACCTCACGCTTGGACCCCAGGACCACCCCCAAAACCGTGGGATATAGCACAACGATTTAGCTCGAAAATGCCCCGTTTGTACCGTTTCTCCCATTTGTCAACCCAAATGGCCACAAAAAGGTAAACGGACCACACTAGGATGATCCCCAACCTCCCTGACATACCTCAGTTAATTTTTGGAACACAAGACGCCCGGAACCCAGGTCCACCCCCAAAACCGTGGGCTATAGCACACCGATTTGGCTCCAAAATACCCCGTTCATGCTACTTTATCTGTTTGTCCACCCAAATGGCCATAAAAATTTAAACGCACCATACTGGGATGATCCTCGAGCTCTCTGGAATGTCCCAATTGATTTTTAGCCTAAAGCACGCCCGGGCTCGGGCCCACCCTTGAAATCATGGTCTATAGCACACCAATTTGGCTAGAAAATGCGCCATTCACACCGTTTCGCCAGTTTACCACCTAAATGGCCATGAAAATTTAAACGAACCATACTGGGATGATCCCCAACCTCTTTGGCATACCCCAATCAATTTTTAGCCCACAGCGCGCTGGACCCCAAGTCCACCCATAAAATTGTGGGCTATAGCACACTGATTTGGCCTAAAAATGCCCCGTTCGCGCCTTTTTGCTCGTTTGTACACACAAATAGCCACAAAAATTTAAAAAGACTATGCTGGGACTATCCCCAACCTCCCTGGCATGCCTCAATTGATTTTTAGCCCACAGAAACCCCGAACCCCAGGCCCACCCTAGAAACCGTGGGCTATAGCACACCAATTTGGGCTAAAAATGCCCGGTTCGTACCTTTTTGCCTTTTTGTCCTCCTAAATGGCCATAAAAATTTAAATGGACCATACTAGGACAATCCCGACTTCTCTGGCATTCCCCGATCGATTTTCAACGCAAAGAACTCCAGGTCCCACCCCCAAAATCATGGGCTATAGCACATCAATTTAGCCAGAAAATACGTTGTTCACACCGTTTTGCATGTCTATACCAAAATGGCCACAAAAATTTAAACGAACCATATTGGGATGATCCCCAACCTCTTTATCATGCTTGGGATAATTTTCGGCCCATAGCATACTGGACCTCAGGCCCACCCTCCAAACCGTGGGCATTAGCACACCGATTTTGCTTGAAAATGCCCCATTCACGCTGTTTCGCCCGTTTGTCCAACGAAATGTCCACAAAAATTTAAATGGACCACACTGGGATAATCCCTAACCTCCCTGTCATGGCCCGGTCAATTTATGTCCCGTAGCACGCCCGAACCCCAGGCCCACCCTTAAAACCGTGGGCTATAGCACACCGATTTGGCTAAAACATGCCTCGTTTGCGCTGTTTCGCCCGTTTGTACACCCAAATGGCCACGATAATTTAAACAGACCATACAGGAATGATCCCCAACCTCCCTGGCATGCCCCAGTAAATTTTTGGCCCACAACACGCCAGGACCCCAGGGCCACCCCCGAAACCGTGGGCTATAGCACACCGATTTGGCCCAAAAGAGCCCCGTTCGCGCCATTTTGCCCATTTGTCCACGCAAATGGCCATGAAAATTTAAACAAACCACACTGGAGCGATCCCCACCCTCCCTGGCATACCTTGATCAATATTCGACCCACAACACTCCCGAACACCGGGCCCACCCCAGAAATCGTGGGCTATAGCATATCGATTTAGCCCAAAAATGCCTCATTCGCGCCGCTTTGCCCGTTTGTCCACCTAAATGGCTACAAAAATTTAAACGGACCACACTGGAAAGATCCTCAACCTCTCTGGCACGCCCTCATTAATTTTCGGCCTACAGCATGCCCGAACCTCAGGCCCACCCCCGAAATCGTGGGTTATAGCATACTGATTTAGTCTAAAAACTCCCCATTCATGTTGTATCGCCCGTCTGTCCACCCAAATGGGCATAAAAATTTAAACGTTCTATACTAGGACGATCCCCAATCTCCCTGGCACACCACGGTTAAGTTTTAGCCCACAGCACGCTTGGACCCCGGGCCCACCCTCAAAACTATGGGCTATAGCACATTGATTTGCCTGTTTGTCCACCCTGGCATTCCTCGGTCGATTTTTGGCCCACAACATGCCTGGACCCCAAGTCCACCCCAAAACTGTGGGTTATAGCATACTGATAAGGCCCAAAAATGCCTCGTTCGTGCCATTTCGCCATTTTTGTCCACCCAAATTGCCACAAAAATTTAAAGGGATGACACTAGGATGATCCCAAAACTCCATGGCATGCCTCGATCAATTTTAGGCCCATAGCACGCCCGAACCCCTGGTCCACCCTTAAAACCGTTGGCTATAGCACACCAATTTGACCTGAAAATGCCTTGTTTGCACCGTTTTGCCCATTTGTACTCCCAAATGGCCAACAAAATTTAAACAAACCATACTGGGATGATCGCCGACTTCCTTGGCATGCCCCGGTCGATTATCGGCCCACAGCACGCTAGGACCCTGGGACCACCCCCATAACCATGCGCTATAGCACACTGATTTAGCCCGAAAATGCCCCATTTGTGCCATTTATCTCGTTTGTCCACTCAAATGGCCTCAAAAATTTAAACGGACCACATTGGGATAATCCCCAACCTCCTTGGCATACCCAAATCAATTTTTAGCCCACAGCACGCCCGGTCCCAGGCCCACCCTCAAAATCGTGGGCTATAACACACCAATTTGGCCCCAAAATGCCCCGTTCGTGCCGTTTCGCCCGTTTGTCCACCTAAATGGCCACAAAAATTTAAAAAGACTATACTGGGATGATACCCAAACTTCATGTCATGCCCCGGTTGATTTTTATCCAACAGTATGCCCAGAACCCGGGCCACCCCCACAACTGTGGGCTATATAGCACACTGATTTGGCCTGAAAAATTCTCGTTCTCGTCGTTTCATCCGTTGTCGACTCAAATGGCCACAAAAATTTAAACAGACCAAACTATAATAATCATAAACCTCCCTGGCATGCCACGATCAATTTTTGACCCACAGAACGTCTGGACCCCAGGCCTTCCCTAAAACCGTGGGCTATAGCACATTGATTTGCCCATTTGTCCACCTAAATGGACATGAAAACTTAAACGGACCACACTGGGACGATCCCCAACCTCCCTTGCATGCCTTAGTTAATTTTCAGCCCATAACATGCTCGGACCCCGTGCCCACACCAAAACTGGGGGTTGTAACACACTGATTTGGCAAAAAAATGCCTCATTCACACCGTTTTGCCTGTTTATACACCCAAATGTCCAGAAAAATTTAAACGTATAACACTGAGATGATCCCCAACCTCCCTGCATGCCCTAAACAATTTTTGGCCCATAGCACGCCCGAACCCCGGGCCCACCCAAAAAATCGTGGGCTATAGCACACTGATTTAGCCTAAAAATACCCTATTCGTGCCGTTTTGCCCGTTTGTCCACACAATTGGCCAAAAAATTTATACGGACCACACTAGGATGATCCCCAACCTCCCTGGCATGCCCCGATCGATTTTATGCTTGCAGCATACCCAGACCCCGGGCCTACCCCAAAACTGTGGGTTATAATGCACTGATTTGGTTCGAAAAATGCCTCATTCGTGCCTTTTCGCCCATTTGTCCACCCAAATACCGACAAAAACTCAAACAGACCACACTGGAACGATCCCTAACCTCTCTGCATGCCGCGGTTAATTTTTGGCTGACAGCATGCTCAAACCCCGGGCCCATCCCCAAAACCGTGGGCTATAGCACACCGATTTAGCTGGAAAATGCCCCTTTCACATGATTTCAACCGTTTCTCCACCCAATCTGCCATCAAAATTTAAACGAACCACACTGGGACAATCCCCAACATCCCTTGTATGCCCCGTTTGATTTTCGACCCACAGCACGTCCTAACCCCGAGCCCACCCCCAAAACCGTGGGCTATAGCACACCGATTTGGCCCAAAAAAGCCTTGTTCACATTATTTTGCCCGTTTGTCCACTCATATAGCCATAAAAATTTAGACGGACCACACTGGAACGATCCTCAAATTCCTTGGCACGCCTCGGTCGATTTACGGCCCACAGCACGCCCGAAACCTGAGGCCACCCCCAAAATCATGGGCTATAGCACACTGATTTGGCCCAAAAAAGCCCTATTCATGTCGTTTCTCCCATTTGTCCACCCAAATGGCCACAAAAATTTAAACAAACCATACTGAGATAATTCAGAACCTCCGTGGCACGCCCTTGTCGATTTTTACCACACAACAAGCCCGAACACCGGGTCCACCCCTCCAACTGTTGGATAAAGTGTACCTATTTGACGTGAGCATGCCTCCTTTACGCTGTTTTGCCTGTTTATCCTCCCAAATGGCCAAGAAAATTTAAATGGACTACACTGGGATGATCACCGAGTTCCCTGGCATGCCTCGATCGATTATCGGCCTACCTCACACTTGGACCCCAGGACCATCCCCAAAACCGTGGGATATAGCACAACGATTTAGCCCAAAAATGCCCTGTTTGCACCGTTTCTCCCGTTTGTCAACCCAAATATCCACAAAAAGGTAAACGGACCACACTAGGACGATCCCCAACACCCTGACATACCTTGGTTAATTTTTGGAACACAGCACGCCCGGACCCCAGGTCCACCCCCAAAACCGTGGGCTATAGCACACCGATTTGGCTCAAAAATACCCCGTTCACGCCACATTACCTGTTTGTCCACCCAAATGGCCATAAAAATTTAAACAAACCACACTGGGATGATCCTCGACCTCTATGGAATACCCCAGTTGATTTTCATCCTAAAGCACGCCCGGGCCTAGGCCCACCCTTGAAATCATGGTCTATAGCACACCGATTTGGCCAGAAAATGCGCCGTTCACACCGTTTTGCCCATTTACACCTATACTTTTTCCCAAATGGATTCAATATATAAAAAATAAATACGGATAAAGAAAAGAGCCAACTCTCAAATGGCCACAAAAATTTAAACGAACCATACTGGGACGATCCCCAATCTCCCTGACATAGCCCAATCAATTTTTGGACCACAGCGCACTGGAACCCAAGACCACCCCCAAAACCATGGGCTATAGCACACCAATTTGGCTTGAAAATGCTCCGTTCGCGTCTTTTTGCCCGTTTGTCCGCCCAAATGGCCACGAAAATTTAAATGGACCACATTGGGATGATCTCTAACCTCCCTGACACACTCCAATCAATTTTTGGCCAACAACACGATCGAACCTCGGGCCCACCCTTGAAACCGTGGGTTATAGTACACAGATTTGGTCCAAAAATGCCCCATTTGGGCCGTTTCGCCTGTTTGTCCACCCAAATGGCCACAAAAATTTAAACAGACCATACTGGGATGATCCCTAACCTCCCTGGCATGCCTTGATCAATTTTTTTCCAATATCACGCTCGGACCCCAGGCCCACCCTTGAAACTGTGGGCTATAGCACACCAATTTGGCCCAAAAATGCCCCGTTCACGCCGTTTCACCCGTTTGTCCACCCAAATGGCCATGAAAATTTAAACGAACAATACTAGAGTGATCCCCAACCTCCCTGGCATGCCCCGATCAATTATCAGCCCACAGCACTTCTATACCTCGGGCCCATCCCAGAAACCATGGGCTATCACATACCAATTTGGCCCAAAAATGCCCCGTTAGCATCGTTTTTCTCGTTTGTCTACCCAAATGGCCACAAAAATTTGAACGGACCATATTGGGATGATCCGCAACCTCCCTGGCATGCCCTGGTCAATTTTTGGCTTATAGCAGGCCCGAAAACTATGCCCACCCCCGCAACCGTGGGCTATAGCACACCGAGTTGATCCGAAAACTCCCCATTCGTATCGTTTCACCTGTTTGTCCATGTAAATGGGCACAAAAATTTAAACGGACTGCACTAGGATGATCCCTAATCTCCCTGGCATGCCACAGTCAATTTTTGGCCCACAGCACACCTGGACCCTGGGTCCACCCCCAAAACTGTGGGCTATAGCATATCGATTTACCTGTTTGTCCACCTGAATGGCCATAAAAATGTAAAAGGACCACACTGGGATGATGACCTACCTCCCTGGCATGCCCTGGTCCATTTTTTGCCCACAACACGCCTGGACCTAGGGCCCTCACCGAAACTGTGGGTAATAACACACCAATTTGGTCCGAAAATGCCCCGTTCGAGCCGTTTTGCTCGTTTGTCCACGCAAATGGCCACGAAAATTTAAACGGCATATGTTGGGATGATCCCCAACCTCCCTGGCATGTCCATCCAATTTTTGGCCAGTAACACGCTCGAACCCCGGGCCCACCCCCAAAACTGTGGGCTATAGCACACCGATTTGGCCTAAAAATCCCCCGTTCGTGCTGTTTCGCCCATTTGTCCACCCAAATGGGAACAAAATCTTAAACGGACCACACTGGGACAATTCCCAAACTCCCTGGCATGCCCCGATTGATTTTCAGCATACATCCCGCCCGAACCCCTGGCCCACCCCTGAAACCGTGGGCTATAGGACACCAATTTGACCTGAAAATGCCTTGTTTGCGTCGTTTTGGCCGTTTGTCCTCTCAAATGGCCAAGAAAATTTAAACGGACCACACTGGGATTATCCCCAACTTTCTTGGCACGCCCCGGTCAATTTTTGGCTTGGTCGATTTTTTACCCATAGTATGCCCAAAACCTGGGCCCACCTCTGCAATTGTGGTCTATAGCATACCGATTTTTCCCGAAAACTTCCCATTCGCGCTGTTTTGCCCTTTGTCGACTGAAATAGCCATAAAATTTAAACAGACCACACTACAACGATCCCCAACCTCCTTTGCATGGCCCAATCAATTTTCAGCCCACAGCACGCTCGGACCTCGGGCCCACACCAAAATTGTGGGTTATAACACACTGATTTAGCCAAAAAATGCCTCATTCGCACCGTTTTGCCCGTTCATGCACCCAAATGTCCACGAAAATTTAAACGTATAACAATGGGATGATCCCCAACCTCACTGCATGCCCCAATCAATTTTTGGCCCATAGCACGCCCGAACCCCGGGCCACCCACAAAATCGTGGGCTAAAGCACACTGATTTAGCCCAAAAATACCCCATTTGTGCCGTTTCGCCCGTTTGTCCACCCAATTGGCCACAAAAATTTAAACGGACCATACTAAGATGATCTCCAACCTCCCTGGCACGCTCCGGTCAATTTTATGCCCACAGTATGCCTGGACCCCGGGCCCACCTCAAAACTGTGGGTTATAGCACACTGATTTGGTCCGAAAATGCCTCGTTCACACTTTTTTGCTCGTTTGTCAACCCAAATAGCCATGAAAATTCAAACGGACTATACTGGGACAATCCCCAACCTCCCTGCATGCCCCGGTTAATTTTTGGCCTACAAGAAGCCTAAACCCCCATGCCCATCCCCAAAACCGTTGGCTATAGCACACCGATTTAGCCCAAAAATGCTTCTTTCGTGCGGTTTCGCCCTGTTTGTCCACCCAATTGTCCATGAAATTTTAAACGGACCACATTGGGATGATCCCTAACCTCCCTAGTATGCCCCGATCGATTTTTGGCCAACAACACACCCTAACTCCGGGGCCACCCCCAAAACTGTGGGCTATAGCACATCAATTTGGCCCAAAAAAGCCCTGTTCACATCATTTCGCCCGTTTGTCCACGCAAATAGCCACGAAAATTTAAACGGACGGGACTGGGATGATCCTCAAATTCCCTGGCATGCCTCGGTCAATTTATGGCCCATAGAATGCACGAAACCCAGGCCCACCCCTAAAATCGTGGGTTATAGCACATCGATTTGGTCCAAAAAAGCACAACTATTTAACATGAGCATGCCTCTTTTCCGCCGTTTTGCCTGTTTGTCCTCCCAAATGGCAAAGAAAATTTAAATAGACCACACTGGGATGATCACTGAGTTCTCTGGCATGCCCCGATCGATTTTTAGCCTACAGCATGCCTGGACCTCGGGACCACCCCCAAAACTGTAGGATATAGAACAACGATTTAGCCCAAAAATGCTCCGTTCGCACCGTTTCTCCCATTTGTCAACACAAATGGTGACAAAAAGTTAAACAGACCACATTGGGAAAATCCCCAACCTCCCTAACACACCTCAGTTGATTTTCGGCATACAGCTCACCCGGATCCCAGGTCCACCCTCAAAACCGTTGGCTATAGCACACCGATTTGGCTAAAAAATACCCCGTTCATGCCACTTTGCCTATTTGTCCACCCAAATGGCCATAAAAATTTAAACGGACCACACTGGGATAATCCCAGACCTCTCTGGCATGCTCCGATTGATTTTCAGCCCAAAGCACGTCTGGGCCTGGGCACACCCCCGAAATCATGGGCTATACACACCGATTTGGCCAGAAAATATGCCGTTCACATCGTTTTGCCGATTTATAGAACACCAATTTGACCTGAAACCCTGGCTATACCCCTAAAACCGTGGGCTATAGCACACTAATTCATCCCACAGCATGCCCGGACCCTGGCCCACACTAAAACTGTGGGTTATCGCACACTGTTTTGGCACAAAAATGCCTCGTTTGCGCTGTTTTGCCCGTTTGTCCACCCAAATATGCACAAAAATTTAAACGTACAACACTGGGAAGATCCCCAAACTCCCTGGATGCCCCAATTAATTTTTGGCCCATAGCACGCTCGAACCCCGGGACCACCCCTAAAACCGTGTGCTATAGCACACCGATTTAGCTTGAAAATGCCCCGTTCGCGTCGTTTCTCCCGTTTGTCCACTCAAATGGCCACTAAAATTTAAAAGGACCACTTTGGGATGAACCCCAAATTCCCTAGCATGCCCCAGTAGATTTTCAGCCCACAGCAAGCTCGGACCCCAGGCCAACCTTCAAAACCATAGGCTATGGCACACCGATTTGGCCAAAAAATGCGTCGTTCACGCCGTTTTGCCCTTTGTCAACCCAAATGGCCACGAAAATTTAAATAAACCATACTGAGATAATCCCAAACCTCCTTGGCACACCTGATTGATTTTTGGCCCGAAGTACACCCGAACCCCGGGCCCACCACCAAAATCGTGGGCTATAGCTCATTGATTTGTCCCAAAAATGCCCCGTTTGTGCTGTTTCACCCGTTTGTACACCCAAATGGCCAATTAAATTGAAACGGACCACACTAAGATGCTCTCCAACCTCCCTGGCATGCCCCGGTCAATTTTTAGACCACAACACGCCTAGATCCCGGGCACACCCTCGAAACTATGGGCTTTAGTACATTGATTTATCCCAAAAATCCCTTGTACGCACCGTTTTGCCTGTTTGTCCACCCAAATATGCACGAAAATTTAAACAGACCATACTGGGATGATAACCAACCTCCCTGTCATGCCTCAATCAATTTTCAGTCCACAGCATGCCTGAACCCAAGGCCCACCCCCAAAATTGTGGGCTATGGCACATCGATTTGGCCCAAAAATGCCTCGTTCGTGCTGTTTCGCCCGTTTATCCACCCAAATAGCCATGAAAATTTAAACGGACCACACTGGAGTGATCTTCAACCTCCCTGGCATTCCCCGATCGATATTCGGCCTATAGCATGGCCGGACCCCAGGCCCACCCCCAAAACCGTGGGCTATAGCACAACGATTTGGCCCAAAAATGCCCCGTTCATAATGTTTTGCCCATTTATCGACCCAAATGGCCACAAAAATAAAACGGACCACACTGGGATAATTTCCAACCTCCATGCCATACCTCGGTCAATTTTTAGGCCATAGAAAGCCCAGACCCCGGGCCCACTCCCACATCTGTGGGCTATAGCACACCTATTTAATGTGAAAATGCCTCATTTGTCCCGTTTTACTTGTTTGTCCACCCAGATGGCAAGGAAAATTTAAAAAAACCACACTGGGATAAACACTGAGTTTTCTGGCATGCCCCGATCAATTTTCGGCCCACAGCACGCCCGAACCCCGGGACCACCCCCAAAACCGTGGTCTATAGCAAACCAATTTAGCCCGAAAATGCCCCGTTCACGTTGTTTCTCCTGTTTGTCCACCCAAATAGCCACAAAAATTTAAACAGATCACACTGGGATGATCCCCAACCTCCCTGACACAGCTTGGTTGATTTTTGGCTCACAACATACTCGGACCCAATGCCCACCCCCAAAACCGTGGGCTATAGCACACCGACTTGGCTTGAAAATACCTCGTTCGCGTCCTTTTTCTTGTTTGTCCACCTAAATAGCCATAAAAATTTAAATGGACCACACTGGGATAATCCCCGACCTCTCTAGTATACCTCGATTAATTTTTAGCCCAAAGCACGCCCAGGCCCTAGACTCACCCCCAAAATCAGGGGCTATAGCACACCGATTTTACTATAAAATGCTCCGTTCACACCATTTCACCCGTTTGTCAATCCAAATGGCTACGAAAATTTAGATGAACCATACTAGAACGATCCCCAACCTCCCTGGAACGCCCCGATCAATTTTCATCCCATACCACGCTCGACCCCAGGCCCACCCTCGAAACCGTGGGCTGTAGGACACCGATTTGGCCAGAAAAATCCCCATTCACGCTATTTCTCCCGTTTGTCCACCCAAATAGCCACTAAAATTTAAATAGACCACACTGGGATAATCCCTAACCTCCCTGGAAGGGCTCAGTCAATTTTTGGCCCACAGCACGCCCAAACCCTCATCCCACCTTTAAAACCGTGGGCTATAGCACACTGATTAGGCTAAAAAATGCCCCGTTCGCGCTGTTTCGCCCGTTTATACACCCAAATGGCCACAAAAATTTAAAAAGACTGTACTGGGACTATCCTCAACCTCCCTAGCATTCCTTGGTCAATTTTTGTCCCACATCACACCCGAAACCCAGTCCTACCCCCGAAACCGTGGGCTATAGCACACCGATTTGGCCCAAAAAGGCCCTGTTCACGCTGTTTTGCCTGTTTGCCCACCTAAATAGCTATAAAAATTTAAACGGACCATACTGTGATGATCCCCAAACTCTCTAACATGCCTCGGTTGATTTTTAGCCTAAAGAATGCCCTGGCCCCAGGACCATCCCCAAAATCATGGGCTATAGCACACCGATTTGGCCAGAAAATGCACTGTTCACACAGTTTTGCCCGTTTGTCAACCCAAATGGCCTTAAAAATTAAAAATAACCTTACTGGTATGATCCCCAATCTCCCTAGCATGCCTTGGTCAATTTTTGGCCCATAGCACGCTGGACTCCAAGCCCACCCTTGAAACCGTGGGCTGTAGCACATTGATTTGGCTTGAAAATGCCCCGTTCGTGATATTTCGCTCGTTTGTCCACCCAAATGGCCATGAAAATATAAACGGACCATATTGGGATGATCTCTAACCTCCCTAGAATGCCCCGATCAATTTTTAGCCCACAGCACAATCGAACACGGGCCCACCCTTGAAACCGTAGGCTATATAGCACACCGATTTGGCCAAAAAATGCCCCATTTGTGCCGTTTTTCTCGTTTGTACACCCAAATGGCCATGAAAATTTAAAAAACCATACTGGGATGATCCCCAACCACCATGGCATGTTCCGGTCGATTTTTGGCCCATAGCACGCCCGAACCCCAGGCCCACCTCCAAAACCGTGGGCTATAGCACACCGATTTGGTCCAAAAATGCCCCGTCCGTGCCGTTTCGCCCGTTTGTCCACCCAAATGGCCATGAAAATTTAAACGGACCACACTGGAGTGATCCCCACCCTCCCTGGCATGCCTCGGTCGATATTAAGCCCACAGCACTCCTGAACCCCGAGCCCACCCTGAAAACCATGCACAATAGCACACCAATTTGGCCATAAAATGCCCCATTCGCGCCGCTTTGCCCATTTGTCCACCCAAATAGCCACAAAAATTTAAAGAAACCACACTGGGAGGATCCGTAACCTCCTTGGAATGCACTGGTCAATTTTCAACCTACAGCACGCCCGGACCCTAGACCCACCCTCGCAACTGTGGGCTATAGCACACCAATTTGGTCCAAAAACTCCCCGTTGGCGTTGTTTTGCCTGTTTATCCACCCAAATAGGCATAAAAATTTAAACGTTAAACACTAGGACGATCCCTAATCTCCCTGGCGTGCCACGGTTAATTTTTAGCCCATAGCACGCTTGGATCCTAGGCCCACCCTCAAAACCGTAGGCTATAGCACATTGATTTTCCCGTTTGTCCATCCAAATGGCCACAAAAGTTTAAACGGACCATACTAGGATGTTACCTGACCTCCCTAGCATGCTCCGATCGATTTTTGACCCACAACACGCCTGTACCTCAGGTCCACCCCAAAACTATGGGTTATAGCACACCGATTTGGCCCAAAAGTGCCCCGTTCATGCCGTTTTGCCCGTTTTGTCCACCCAAATTGCCACAAAAATTTAAAGGGACCCCACTAGGACGATCACCAAACTCCCTGGTAGGCCTCGGTCAATTTTTGGCCCATAGCACGCGCGAACCCTTGGCCCACCCCTAAAACCATTGGCTATAGTACACCAATTTAACCTCAAAATGACTTGTTTGAACCATTTCGCCCGTTTGTTCTCCCAAATGGCCAACAAAATTTAAAAGGACCACACTGGGATGATCGTAGACTTCCGTGGCATGCCCTGGTTGATTTTTCACCCACAGCACGTAAGGTCCTTGGGACCATCCCCAAAACCATGCACTATAGCACACCGATTTAGCCCAAAAATGCCTTGTTTGCGCCGTTTCTCCCGTTTGTCCACCCAAATAGACTCAAAAATTTAAATAGACCACAATAGGATGATCCCCAACCTCCTTGGCATGCCTCGGTCAATTTTCGGTGCACAGCACGCCCGAACCCTGGGCCCATCCTCAAAATCGTGGACTATAGCATATAATTTAGCCTAAAATGCCATGTTCATACCATTTCGCCCGTTTGTCTATCCAAATGGCCACGAAACTTTAAACAAACTATACTGGGATGATCCCAAACCTTCATGGCATGCTCTGGTCGATTATTGGCCCACAGTACGCCCAGAACCCAGGCCCACCCCCGCTAGCACACCGATTTGGCCCAGAAACTCCCCATTTGCTCCATTTCGCCCGCTGTTGACTGAAATAGCCACAAAAATTTAAACATACCACACTACAATGATCCCCAACCTATTGGCATGCGATGATCGATTTTCGGCCCACAGCACGCCTAAAACCCAGGCCCACCCCAAAACTGTGGGCTATAGCACACCAATTTACCCATTTGTCCACCCAAATGGCCACGAAAATTTAAACAGACTACACTGGGATGATCCTCAACATCCCTTGCACGCCCCGATCAATTTTCAGCCCACAGCACACCTGGACCCCAGGTCCACCCCAAAACTGTAGGTTATAGCACACTGATTTGGCCTAAAAATGCCTCGTTTGTGTTGTTTCACACGTTTATTCACCCAAATGTCCACAAATATTTAAAAGTATAACACTGGGATGATCTCTAACCTCTTTATATGCCTCAATCAATTTTTGTCCCACAGCACGCCCGAACCCCAGGCCCACCCCTAAAATCGTGGGCTATAGCACACCAATTTAGCCAGAAAATGCCCCATTCACACCGTTTCACCCGTTTGTCCACCTAATTGGCCACAAAAATTTAAATGGACCACACTAGGACGATCCACAACCTCCCTAGCATGCCCTGGTCAATTTTATGCCTGCAGTATGCCCAGACCCCTGGGCCCACCCTAAAATTGTAGGTTATAGCACACTGATTTGGTTCAAAAATGCCTCGTTCGCATCTTTTCACCTGTTTGTCCACCCAAAGAGCCATGAAAACTCAAACGGACCACACCGGGCTGATCCCCAACCTCTCTACATGCCCCAATTAATTTTTGGCCCACAACATGCCCAAACCCCAAGCCCACCCTGAAAATCGTGGGCTATAGCAGATCGATTTAGCTCGAAAATACCCCTTTCACGCTGTTTCGCCCGTTTGTCCACCCAAATGGCCATAGAAATTTAAACAGATCACATTGGAAAGATCCCTAACCTCCCTTGCATGCCCCGATCAATTTTTGACCCACAGCACGCTCAGACCCCGGGCCCACCCCCAAAAACATGGGCTATAGAATAATAGATTTGGCCTGAAAAAGCCCTATTCACGTCGTTTCGCCCGTTTGTCCACCCAAATGGCCATGAAGATTTAAACGGACCACACTGGGATGATCCCCAAACTCCCTGGCACATCTCAGTTGATTTTCGGTCCACAACACGTCCGGATCCCAGGTTCAACCCCAAAATCATGGTCTAAAGCACACCAATTTGACCTGAAAATGCCTCGTTTATGCCGTTTCGCCCGTTTGTCCTCCCAAATGGCCAAGAAAATATAAATGGACCACACTGGGATGATCTATGATTTCCCTGGGATACCTCAGTTGATTTTCGGCCCACAGCATGCCTGTACCCCGGGACCATCCCCGAAAACGTGGGCTATAACACACCGATTTAGCTCAAAAATGCCCCATTCGTGCCGTTTCTTCCATTTGTCCACCCAAATGGACACAAAAATTTAAACGGACTATACTAGGACAATCCTCAACCTCGCTGGCATACCTTGGTTGATTTTTAGCCCACAGAAGGCCCAAACCCCGAGCCCACCCCCGAAACCATGGGCATTGGTGCACCAATTTCGCTTAAAAATGCCCCGTTCATGCCATTTTGACTGTTTGTCTACCCGAATGTCCATAAAAATTTAAAAGGACCACACTGGGATAATACCCAGCTCCCTGTCATGCCCCGGTTGATTTTCATCCCACAGCATGCTCGGACCCCAGACCCACCCCTGAAAATTCCCCATTCGCACCGTTTCGACCGTTTGTCCACCTAAATGCCACGTAAAATTAAACGAACCTCACTGGGATGATCCCTAGACTCCTTGGCATGCCCCGACTAATTTTTGGAACACAGCACGCCTGGAGCCCGGGCGCACCCATGAAACTGTGGGTTATAGCACACCGATTTATCCCAAAAATACCCCGTTCGCGCCATTTCGCCCGTTTGTCCACCCAAATGGGTACAAAATTTTAAATATAATGGTACGATCCCCAGCCTCCCTGGCATGTCCCGATCAATTTTTGTCCCACAGTACACCCGGATCCCATGCCTACCCCCAAAATTGTGGACTATAGCACACCGATTTGGCCCAAAAATGCCCGTCACAAAAATTTAAATGGACAACACTGGAGTGATCGCCAACCTCCATGGAATACCTCAATCGATATTCAACCCACATAACACTCAGACCCTGGGCCCAACCCCTAAACCATGGGCTATAGCACACCGATTGAGCCCGAAAATACCCTATTCACGCCGTTTTACCCGTTTGTCCATCCAATGGACACAAAAATAAAGCAGACGACACTGGGATAATCCCCAACCTCACTTCCATCCCCCAATCTATTTTTGGGCCATAACAAGCCCGGTCCCTGGGCCCACCCCCACAACCGTGGGCTATAGCACACCGATTTGGCCCAAAACTCTCCATTAACGCCGTTTCGCCCATTTGTCCACCCAAATCGCCACGAAAATTTAAAAGGACCACACTAGGATGATCCCCAACCTACCTGACATTCCACGGTCAATTTTTGGCCGACAACATGCCTGGACCCTGGGCCCACCCTAAAACCGTGGGCTATAGCACACTTATTTGCCTATTTGTCCACCCTAATGGTCATGAAAGTTTAAACGGGCCACACTGGGATGATCCCCAACCTCCCTGGCATGCTTAGATCATTTTTTCACCCACAGCACGCCCAGACCCCTGACCTACCCCGAAACTATGGGTTATAGCACACTGATTTAACTCGAAAATGCCTAGTTTGCCCCGTTTCACCCGTTTGTCCACCCAAATGGCCACAAAAAAGTTAAACGGACCATACTGGGATGATCTCTAACCTCCCTGGCATTCTTTCGGTTGATTTTTTGCCTACAGTAAGACCTAAACCCAGGCCCACCCCCAAAACCGTGCGCTATAGCACATCGATTTAGCCCGAAAATGCCCCATTTGCATCATTTCACTTGTTTGTCCACCCAAATAGCCACGAAAATTTAAACAGACCACACTGGGATAATCGCCAACCTCCTGGTATGCCTCGGTTGATTTTCGTCCAACAGAACGCCCAGACCCTAGGACCACACTCGAAATCAAGGGCTCTAGCATATTGATTTGGCCAGTAAATAACCCGTTCGCGTCGATTTGCCCATTTGTCCACGCAAATGGCCTCAAAAATTTAAACGGACCATACTAGGATGATTCTCAACATCCCTGGCATGCCCCGGTCAATTTTTGGCCCACAGCATGCCTGAACCTCGGGCCCCCCAAAACCATAAGCTATAGCTTATCGATTTGGCTCAAAAATGCACTTTTCATGCTGTTTTGCCCGTTTGTCCAACCAAATATCCATGAAAATATTAACGGACCACACTAGATGATCCCCAACCTCCCAGGAATGCCCCAATCTATTTTCAGCTCACAGCACGCCCAGACCCCGGGTCCACCCCCAAAATCGTGGGCTATAGCACACCGATTTGGCTAAAAAATGCCCTGTTCACGCCATTTTGCCTGTTTGTCCACCCAAATGGCCACAAATATTTAAATTGACCACACTGGGATTATTCTTGAATTCCATGGCATACCTCGGTCAACTTTTAGCCCACAACACGCTTGGACCCCAGGCCCACCCCTAAAATTGTGGGCTATAGCATACCAATTTGACCTGCAAATGCCTCGTTTACGCTATTTTGCCTATTTGTCCTACCAAATGGCTAAGAAAATTAAAACAGACTATATTGGGATGATCCCCAACTTTCGTGGCATGCCCCATTTAATTTATGGCCCACAGAAAGCTCGAACCCCAAGCCCACCCCTGAAATCGTGGGCTATAGCACACTAATTTGGCTTGAAAATTTCCCGTTCGCGCCATTTTGCCCATTTGTCTGCCCAAATGGCCACAAAAATTTATACGAGCCATACTAGGATGATCTCCAAACTCCCTGGCATGCCCCGATTGATTTTTAGCACATAACACGCCCAAGCCCAAGGCCCACCCCCAAAACCATGGGCTATAGTACATCAATTTTTCCCATAAACACCTCATTCGTGCTATTTCACCCATTTGTCCACCCAAATGGCCACAAGAATTTAAATGGTCTATACTGGGACTTTCCCCGACTTCCCTGGCATGCCTCGGTTGATATTTGGCCCACAGCATGCTCGGACCCCTAGCCCACCCCCAAAACCGTGGGCTATAGCGCATCGATTTGGCCTGAAAATGCACCGTTCGCGTTGATTCACCTTTTTATCGACCAAAATAGCCACAAAAATTTAAACAGACCATACTAGGATGATCCTAATCCTCCCTGACATGCTCCGATCGATTTTTGGCCCATATAATGCCCAAACCCCGGGACCACTCCCGAAATCGTGGGCTATAGCACACCGATTTGCTAAAAAAATGCCCCATTCTCACTATTTCACCCGTTTGTCTACCTAAATAAGCACAAAAATTTAAATGGACCATACTGGGATGGTCCCAACCTCCCTGGCATGCCCCGTTCAATTGAAGGCCCACAGCACACCCGAACCTCGAGCACACCCTCAAAGCCGTGTGCTATAGCATATCAATTTGGCCTTAAAATGCCCCGTTCGCGCCGATTTGCCTGTTTGTCCACCCAAGTGGCCACGAAAATTTAAACGGACCACTTTGGGACGATCCCCAACCTCCCTGGCATGCGTCGGTCGATTTTCAGCCTACAGCATATCTGGACCCCGCACCCACCTTAAAATTATGTGCTATAGCACACTGATTTGGCCCGAAAATGCCCTGTTCGCGCCGTTTAGCCTATTTTTCAATCCAAATAGCCACCAAAATTTAAACGGACCACACTGGGGTGATACCCAACCTCCCTGGCATTCTACGGTCGATTTTTGCCCTACTACACACCCAGACCCCAGGCCCACCCCCAAAACCGTGGGCTATACCACATCGATTTGGCCTAAAAATGCCCCATTCACACTGTTTCACCCGTTTGTCCACCCAAATAGCCAGGAAAATTTAAACAGACCACACTGGAATGATCTCCAACCGCCATGGCATACTCCAGTTGATTTTCAGCCCACAACACGCCCGGACCCTTGGCCCACCCAAAAAACTGTGCGCTATAGCACACTGATTTGGCCCGAAAACGTCTCGTTCGAGCCATTTTTCCCATTTGTCCACCCAAATGACCTAGAAAATTTAAACGGACTACACTGGGATGATCCCCAAACTCTCTGGCATGCCCCGATCGATTTTTGTCCTACAGCACGCCTGGACCCCGGGCTCAGCCCCAAAACCGTAGTCTATAGCATACCAATTTGACCTGAAGAAGCCTCGTTTGCACCGTCTCGTCCATTTTTCATCCCAAATGGCCAAGAAAATTTAAACGGACCACACTTGGAAGATCCCCGACTTTCCTGAGATGCCCCAGTCGATTTTTAGCCCACAGCACGCCCGGACCCCAGGACCACCCTCGAAACCGTAAGCTATAGCACACCGATTTAGCTCAAAAATGCCCCGTTCGTATTGTTTCTCCCGTTTGTTCACCCAAATGCCCTCAAAAATTTAAACGGACTACACTGGGATAATCCCCAACCTCCCAGGTATACCTCAGTTGGTTTTCGTCCTACAACATGCCCAAAACCTGGGCCCACCCCTGAAACCATGGGCATTAGCACACCGATTTGGCTTAAAAATGCCCTGTTCACGCCGTTTTGCCTGTTTGTCCACCCAAATGTCCATGAAAATTTAAACGGACCATACTAGGATAATCCCCAACCTTCCTGTCATGTTTGGGTTGATTTTAAGCCCACAGAAAACTCAAACCCTAGGCCCATTCCCTAAACCATGGGATATAGCACACCGATTTGACCTAAAAATTGCCCCGTTCACGCTATTTCACCCGTTTGTCCATCGAAATGGACACTTACATTTAAACGAACCCCACTAGGATGATCCCCATCCTCCCTAGCATGCCCCAGTCAATTTTTGGACCACAACATGCCTGGACCCCGGGCCCATCCTCGAAACTATGGGCTAAAGAACACCAATTTATATAAAAAATGCCCCGTTCGTGCTGTTTTGCCCGTTTGTCAACCTAAATGGGCAGATAAATTTAAACAGAACATACTGGGACGATCCCCAACCTCCATGGCATGCCCCGGTCAATTTTTGACTCATAGCATGCCCAGAACCCAAGCCCACCCCTAAAACCGTGGACTATAGCACACCAATTTGGTCCAAAAATGCCTCGTTTGCGCTGTTTTACCTGTTTGTCCACCCAAATAGCCACAAAAAATTAAACAGACCATAATGGAGTGATCTCCAACCTCCCTGCCATACCCTGGTCGATATTCAGCCCACAGCACGCCCGGACTCCAGGCCCACCCCTAAAATTGTAGGCTATAGCACACCGATTTGGCCCGAAAATGCCCCATTCGCGCCGTTTTGCTCGTTTGTCCACCCAAATGGCCATGAAAATAAAATGGACCATATTGGGATAATCCTCAACCTCACTGGTATGCCTCGATCAATTTTCAGCCCACAAAAAGCCTGGACCCTGGGCCCACCCCCGCTACCGTGGTTATAGTACACCAATTTGCCCTGAATCTCTCCGTTTGCGCTGTTTCGCCAGTTTGTCCACCCAAATGGCCACACAAATTTAAACGGACCAAAATAGGATGATCCCCAACCTCAATGGCACGTCATGGTCGATTTTTGGCCGACAGCACACCTGGACCCTGACCCTACCCCTAAAATCGTAGGCTATTGCACATCGATTTGCCCGTTTGTCCTCCCTAATGGCCACAAAAATTTAAATAGGACACACAGAAATGATCCCCAACCTACCTGGCACGCTTCAATCATTTTTTTGCCCACAGCACACCCAAAACCCAGGCCCACCCTAAAACTGTTGGTTATTATAACACACTGATTTGGCCCGAAAATGCCTAGGTCGCGTCGTTTCACCCGTTTGTCCCCCCAAATAGCCACAAAATTTTAAACGGCCCACACCGGGGCAATCTCCAATGTCCCTAGCATGTCCCAATTGATTCTTGGCTCACAGCACGCCCAAAATCCAGGCCCACCCCTAAAACCGTAGGCAATAACACACCGATTTGGCCCGAAAATGCCCCATTCACGCCGTTTCTCTCTTTTGTCCACCCAAATGGCCACAAAAATTTAAACAGACCATACTGGGATAATCCCAACCTCCATGGCATACCTCGGTCAATTTATGGCCCACAGCATGCCCAGACCCCATGCCCACACCCGAAATTGTGAGGTATAGCACACCGATTTGGTTCGAAAATGCCCCGTTAACGCTATTTTACCCATTTGTCCACCTAAATGGCCACGGAAATTTAAACGGACCATACTAAGATGATCCCCAATCTCCCTTACATGCCCCAATCAATTTTTGGCCCACAACATGCCTGAACCCCGAGCCCACCCCCAAAATCGTGGGCTATAGCACACCGATTTGGCTCGACTATTTCACCCGTTTATCTAACCAAATGGCCATGAAAATTTAAATGGACTGCAATAGATGATCCCCAACCTCCCTGGCATGCCCCAGTCAATTTGCGGCCCACAGCACACCCGAACCCTAGATCGACCCCATAAACCGTGGGCTATAGCACACCGATTTGGCCCAAAAATGCCCTGTTTATGCCATTTCACCCGTTTGTCCAACCAAATGGCCATAAAAAATTAAACGAACCATACTGGGATTATCCCCAAATTCCCTGGCACGCCCCAGTGAATTTTTGGCCCACAACACACCCGGACCCTAGGCCCACCCCTAAAATCGTGGGCTATAGCTGACCAATTTGACCTGAAAATGCCTTGTTTGCGCTGATTCGCCCATTTGTCCTCCCAAATGGCTAAGAAATTTAAAACGGACCATACTGGGACGATCCCCAACTTCCCTGGTATGCCCTGTTTGATTTATGGCCCATAGCAAGCTCGGACCCCGGGCCCACCCCTAAAACTGTGGGCTGTAACATACAGATTTGGCCAATAAAATGCCCCGTTCTAGCCATTTTGCCCATTTGTCCAGCCAAATGGCCTTGAAAATTTAAACGGATTACACTGGGATGATCCCCAAACTCCTTGGCATATCCCGATCGAATTTCATCCTACAGCACATTCGGAGCCCGGGTTCAACCTCGAAACTGTGGTCTATAGCAACCAATTTGACCTAAAAATGCCTCGTTTGCGCGATTTTGCCCGTTTGTCCCCCCAAATGGCCAAGAAATTTAAACGAACCACACTAGGATGATCCCCGACTTCCCTGGGACACCCCAGTCGATTCTTGGCCCATAGCACGCCCGAACCCCAGAACCACCCCTAAAACCATGGGCTATAGCACACCGATTTTTCTCAAAAATGCCCCGTTCATGTCGTTTCTCCCGTTTGTCTACCCAAATAGCCACGGAAATTTAAACGGACCACACTGGGATAATCCCCAACCTCTATGGCATACTCGGTTGGTTTTTGGCCGACAGCATGCCCAAAATCTGGGCCCACCCTCGAAACCATGGGCATTAGCACACCAATTTTACTAAAAAATGCCCCGTTCACGTCGTTTTGCATGTTTGTCCACCCAAATGTCTCTAAAAATTTAAACGGACCATACTTGGTTAATCCCCGACCTCCCTGTCATGCCCTGGTCAATTTTAAGCCCACAGCAAGCCCGAACCCTGGGCCCACCCCTAAAAGCATGGGATATAGCACACCGACTTGACCCAAAATACCCCCTTCGTGCCATTTCGCCTGTTTATCTACCCAAATGGCCACGTAAATTTAAACGGACCTCACTAGGATGGTCCCCAGCCTCCCTGGCATGCCCCGGTCAATTTTTGGACCACGAAATGCTTGGAACTCAGGTCCATCTTCGAAACTGGGGGCCAAAGCACATCGATTTATATCGAAAATGTCCCGTTCGTGTTGTTTCGCCCGTTTGTCCACCCAAATGGACACAAAAATTTAAACAGACTATACTGGGATGATCCCCAACCTCACTGATACGGTCTGGTTGATTTTTGGCCCATAGGATACCCGGACCCCTGGCCCACCCCCAAAACCGTGGGATATAGCATATCAATTTGGCCCAAAAATGCCTCGTTCGTGCTGTTTCTCCTGTTTGTCCACCCAAATGGCCACGAAAATTTAAACGAACCACACTGGAGTGATCTCCAACCTTCTTGTCATACCTTGGTCAATATTCGGCCTATAACACGCTCGAACCCCGATCTCAACTCTAAAATCGTGGGCTATAGGACACCAATTTGGCCAAAAAATGCCCCGTTTATGCCATTTTGCCTGTTTGTCGACCCAAATGGCCATGAAAATAAAACGTACCATGCTGTGTTAATCCCCAAACCTTACTAGGATACCCCAATCAATTTTTGGCCCACAGCAAGCCCGAACCCCAGCCCACCCCCGCAACCTTGGGCTATAGCACACCGATTTGGCCCAAAACTCCCCGTTTGCACCGTTTCGCCAGTTTGTCCACCCAAATGGCCACAAAATTTAAATATACCATAAAAGGATGATCTCCAACCTCCCTGGCATGCCACGGTCAATTTTTGGCTGATAGCACGCCTGGACCCTGGGCCCACCCCTAAAACCGTGGGCTATAGCACACAGATTTTCCCGTTTGTCCACCCTAATGGCCACAAAAATTTAAGTGGGCCACACTGGGATGATCCCCAACCTACCTGGCATGCTCCGGTTATTTTTTCACTCACAGCACACCCGGAGCCTTGGCCACTCCAAAATTGTCGGTTATAGCACACTGATTTGGCCCGAAAATGCCTAGTTCGCGTCGTTTCTCCTATTTGTCCACCCAAATAGCCACGAAAATTTAAACTGTCTACACTGAGACGAAACCCAACCTCCCTGGCATGACCCGATCAATTTTATCCCACAGAACACTTGAAAAACTGGGCCCACCCTGAAAACCATGGTCTATAGCACACTGATTTGCCCTAAAAATGCCCCGTCCATGTTGTTTCGCCCGTTTGTCCAGCTAAATATCCACAAAAATTTAATCAGACCACACTGGGACAATCCCCAACCTCCCTGGCATGCCTCGGTCAATTTTTAGCCGACAACAAGCCTAGACCCCAGGCCCATGCCCGAAATCATGGGATATAGCACATTGATTTGGCCTGAAAATTCCCCGTTCACGCCGTCTTGCCTATTTATCCACCTAAATGGCCACAAAAATTTAAACGTACCATAGTAAGATAATCCCCAACCTCCCTAGCATGCACTGATTGATTTTTGGCCCATAGAATGCCTAAAGCTCAGGCTCACCCCTGAAACCGTGGGCTATAGCACACTGATTTGGCTCAAAAATGCACTTTTTGTGCCTTTTCTCCCGTTTGTCCAACCAAATGGCCATTAAAAATTTAAAAGGATCACATTAGACGATCCCCAAACTCCCTGGCACGCCTTGATCCATTTTCAGCCCACAGCACGTCCAGACCCCAGGTCAACCCCAAAAACCGTGGGCTATAGCATATCGATTTGACCCGAAAATGCCTTGTTTACGCCGTTTCACACGTTTGGCTACCTAAATGGCCACAAAAATTAAAACAGACCATTCTAGGATTATCCCCAAATTCCCTGGCATGCCCTGGTGATATTTGGCCCACAGTGCGCTCGGACCCTAGGCCCACCCCCGAAACCGTGGGCTATAGCACACCAATTTATCCTGAAAATGCCTCATTTGTGCCGTTTTGCCAGTTTGTCCTCCCAAATGGTCAAGAAAATTAAAACGAACCATACTGGGATGATCCCCAACTTCCTTAGCATGCCCCATCTTATTTTTAGCCCACAACACACTCGGACCCCAGGCCCACCCCTAAAATCATAGGCTATAGCACACCGATTTGGCCTAAAAATGCCCTGTTCATGCCATATTGCCTGTTTGTCCATCCAAATGGCCATAAATATTTATACGGACCATACTGGGATGATTCCCAACTATCCTAGCATGACCCGATCGATTTTTGGCCCACAGTATGCCCGGACCCAAGGCCCGCCCCCAAAACCGTAGGCTATGGCACTTCGATTTTTCCCAAAAACACCCAATTCATACTTTTTCAGTCGTTTGTCCACCCAAATGGCCACAAAAATTTATACGGTCCACACTGGGACTTTCCTCAACCTACCTAACATGCCCCAGTTGATTTTTGGGACACAGCACGCCCGGATCTCGAGCCCACCCCCAAAATCATGGGCTATAGCACACCTATTTGGCCTGAAAATGCCCCGTTTTCACTAATTCGCCATTCTGTCGACCCAAATGGCCACGAAAATTAAAACGGACCACACTGAAATGATTCTCAACCTCCCTGGCATACTCCGATCAATTTTCGGCCCATAAAATGCCCAGACCTTGGGCCCACCCCTGAAACCGTGAGCTATAGTACATCGATTTGGCCTGAAAATGCCCCATTCGCACCGTTTCACCCGTTTGTCTACCCAAATGGCCACGAAAATTTAAATGGACCATACTGGGATGATCCTCAACCTCCCTAGCATGCCCCTATTGATTGTCGGACCACAGCACGCCCGATCCCTAGGTCCACCCCCAAAACTGTGGGCTATTACACACCGATTTGACCTGAAAATACCCCGTTCATGCTGATATACCCATTTGTCCCCCCAAATGGCCACAAAAATTTAAACTGACCACACTGGAATGATCCACAACCTCCTTGGCATGCCTTAGTTGATTTTCATCCTACAGTATGCTTGGACCCCGTACCCACCCTAAAACTGTGGGCTATAGCACACTGATTTGACCTGAAAATGCCCCGTTCAAGCTGTTTCGCCCATTTGTCCACCCAAATGGCCACAAAAATTTAAACGGACCATACTAGGATGATCCCCAACCTCCATAACATGCTCCAGTGGATTTTTGGCCTATTGAACAGCCAAACCCCAGTCCCACCCCCAAAACCGGGGGCTATAGCACACTGATTTGGCCCAAAAAATGCCCCATTCGCACCGTTTCAACCGTTTGTCCACCCAAATGGCCTTGAAAATTTGAACGGACATACTGGGATGATCTCCAACCTCCCTGGCATTCCCCGGTCGATTTCCAACCCATAGCATACCCGGACCCTAGGCCTACCCCCAAAACCTTAGGCTATAGCCCACCGATTGGGCCCGAAAATACCTCTTTCGCGCTGTTTTGACCATTTGTCCCCCCAAATGGCTGAAAAAATTTAAACAAACCACTCTGGGTCGATCCCCAACCTCCCTAGCATGCTCCGATTAATTTTTGGCCCACAACACACCCGGACCCTAGGCCCACCCCCAAAATCGTGGGCTGTAGCTCACCGATTTGGCCAGAAAATGCCTCATTTGTGCCATTTTTCCTGTTTATACTCCCAAATAGATAAGAAAATTTAAACAAACCATAATGGGATGATTCCTCACCACGCTGGCATACCCCGATTGATTTTTGGCCCACAGTAGGCTCGTACCTTGAGCCCACCCCCAAAATTGTGGGCTATACCACATCGATTTGGCCCTAAAATGCTTCGTTCACGTAGTTTTGCCAGTTTTTTAACCCGAATACCCACAAATATTTAAACGGAGTTCCCTGACCCCCCGGCATGCCCAGATGATTTTTGGTCAACAGCAGGCCCGAACCCTGGGCCCACCCCTGACACTATGGGCTATAGCACACTAATTTTTCTTGAAAATGCCCCGTTTTCACCGATTCACCCATTTGTCCACTCTAATGGCCGCAAAAATTTAAACGGACCACACCGGGACGATTCCCAACCTCCCTGGCACGTGTCAATCGATATTTGACCATTTGTTCCCCTAAATGACTGCAAAAATTTAAACAGACCACTCTGGGTCGATCCCAACCTCCCTAGCATGCTCCGGTTAATTTTTCGCCCACAACACACCCGGATCCTAGGCCCACCCCCAAAATCGTGGGCTGTAGCTCACCAATTTGGCCAGAAAATGCCTCATTTGTGCCATTTTTCCTTTTTATACTCCCAAATAGATAAGAAAATTTAAACAAACCATAATGGGATGATTCCTCACCACGCTGGCATACCCCGATTGATTTTTGGCCCACAATAGGCTCGTACCTTGAGCCCACCCCAAAAATTGTGGGCTATACCACATCGATTTGGTCCTAAAATGCTTCGTTCACGTAGTTTTGCCAGTTTGTTAACCCAAATACCCACAAATATTTAAACGGAGTTCCCTGACCCCCCGGCATGCCCAGATGATTTTTGGCCCACAGCAGGGCCGAACCCTGGGCCCACCCCTGACACCATGGGCTATAGCACACTAATTTTGCTTGAAAATGCCCCGTTTGCATCGATTCACCCATTTGTCCACTCTAATGGCCGCGAAAATTTAAACGGACCACACCGGGATGATTCCAAACCTCCCTGGCACGTGTCAATTGATATTTGACCAAAAGAACTCCTGGACCACAGACACACCCCCAAAACCGTGGGCTATAGCACATTGATTTTGCCCTAAAATGCCCTGTTTGTGCCATTTCTCCAGTTTATCAACCCAAATGTCCACGAAAATTTAAACGGTCCACACTAGGATGATCCCTGACCTACCTGGCATGCCCCGATTAATTTTCAGCCCACAGAACGCCCGGACCTCGAGCCCACCCATAAAAACGTGGGCTATAGCACACCAATTTGGCCCAAAAATGACTCGTTCTTGCTGTTTAGCCCATTTGTCCACCCAAATGGCCACAAAAATTTAAACGGACCATAATGGGATGATCCCTGACCTCCATGGCATGCCCCGGCTAATTTTTAGACCACAGCATGCCCAAAACCCAAGCTCACCCCTAAAAACCGTGGGCTATAGCACACCGATTTAGCCTGAAAATACCCTATTTGCACTGATTCACCCATTTGTCCAATGAAATGGCCATAAAAAGTTAAATGGACCATAGTGGGATGATCCCCGACCTCCCTGGAATGCCCCAGTCATTTTTTGACACACAGAACGCTCTAACCCTGGGCCCACCCTAAAATCATGGGCTATAGAACACCAATTTCGCCTGAAAATGCCCCGTTCGACCCATTTCGTATGTTTTCCCACCCAAATGGCCAGAAAATTTAAAAAGACTATACTGGGAAAATCCCCGACCTCCCTGACATGCCCTGGTTGATTTTGGCCCATAGAACGCCTGAACCCCGAGCCCACCCCTAAAACCGTGGGCTATAGCACATCGATTTAGCCCAAAAATGCCTGGTTCGCTCCGTTTCACCCGTTTGTTCACCCAAATGACCACAAAAATTTAAATGGACCACACTAGGATGATCCCCAACCTCCCTGGCATACCATGGCTGATTTTTGGCCCACCCCCAAAACTGTGCTCTATTGCACATTGATTTGGCCCAAAAATGCCCCATTCATACTGTTTTTCCCATTTGTCCACCGAAATAGCCATAAAAATTTAAACGGACCATACTGGGATGATCCCCGACCTCCCTGGCATGGCCCAATCAATTTTTGGCCCACAGCATACCCGTAACCCGAACCCACCCCCAAAACCGTGGGTTATAGCACATCAATTTAACCCTATAATGCCCCATTCACGCCATTTTACCCGTTTATCCACCCAAATGTCCACAAAAACTTAAATGGACCATAATGGGATGATCCTCGACTTCCCCGACATGACCTGGTTAAGTTTCGGCCTATAACACGCCCGAACCCCGGGCCCACCCAAAAACCGTGGACCATAGCACACCGATTTGTCCCAAAAAACCCCATTCACCCTATTTCACCCGTTTGTCCACCCAAATGACTATGAAAATTTAAACGGACCATACTAGGATGATCCCCGACCTCTATGGCATACCCTATTCAATTTTCATCCTATATCACGCCCGTACCCTGAGCCGACACCAAAAATCGTGGGCTATAGCACATCGATTTGGCCTAAAAATTCCCCGTTTGCGCCCTTTTTCCCGTTTGTCCACCCAAATGGCCCTAAAAAATTATACGGACAACACTGGGAAGATCCCCAACCTCCCTGGCACATCCTAGTCAATTTTTAGTACACAGTACACCCGAACCCCGAGACCACCCCCAAAATCTTGGGCTATAGCACACCGATTTGGCCTAAAGTTGCCTCGTTTGCACCATTTTGCCCTTTTGTCCTCCCAAATAACCAAGAAAATTTAAACAGACCACACTATGATGATGCCTGACTTCCCTGGCATACCCCAATCAATTTTTAGCCCATATCACACTCGAAACCCGGGCCCACCCCCAAGACTATGGGCTATAACACAGTGATTTGGCCCGAATATGCACCGTTCGCGCCGTTTTACCCATTTGTCCACCCAAATGGCCACAAATATAAACAGACCACACTGGGATGGTCTCCGACCTCCCTGGCATGCCCTGGTCAATTTTCAGCCGACAGCACTACCCAACTCTGGGCCCACCCAAAAGCTGTGGCCTATAGCACACCAATTTTTCCCAAAAATGCCCCGTTAGCGCTGGTTCGCTCGCTTGTCCACCCAAATGACCACAAAAATTTAAACGGACCATACTGGGATGGTCTCCAACCTCCGTGGCATACCTCGATTTATTTTTTGCCCATAGCATGCCTGGACCCTCGGCCCACCCCCAAAACCGTGAGCTATAGCACATTGATTTGGCCCAAAAATGCCACGTTCATGCCATTTTTCTCGTTTGTCCACCCAAATGGCCATGAAAATTTAAACGGACCACACTAGGATGATCCCCAACCTCCCTGACATGCCCCATTTGATTTTTGCCAAATATCACGCCCGTACCCCTATCCCACCCCCAAAATTGTGGGCTATAACACATCGATTTGGCCTGAAAATGCCCCGTTTGCGCCCTTTTGCCCGTTTGTCCATCCAAATGGCCACAAAAATTTAAACGGACCATACTAGGATGATCGCAGACCTCCCTGGCATGCCCCAGCCAATTTTTGGCCCATAGCACGCTTGGACCCCGGGCCCACCTATAAACCCTAGGCTATAGCATACCAATTTGGCTCGAAAATGCCTCGTTTACGCCGTTTTACCCATTTGTCCACTTAAATGGCCAAGAAAATTTAAAAGGACCATACTAGGACGATCCCCGGCTTCCCTAGCATATTACAATCAATTTTCGAACAACAGCGTGCCTTGACCCTGGGTCTACCCCCAAAACCGTGGGCTATAGCACACCGATTTGGCTGAAAATAGATATTTCGTGCCTTCTGCTCGTTAGTCCACCCAAATGGCCATAAAAATTTAACCAGACCGCACGGGAACGACCCCCGACCTCCTTGGAATGCCTCGATCAATTTTTATCCCACAGAACGCCTGAACCCTGGGTTCACCCCCAAAACTGTGGGCCAGAAAATGCCTGTTCGCATCGTTTCGCCCGTTTATCTACCTAAATGATCACAAAAATTTAAATAAACCACACTAGGACTATCCCCAACCTCCCTGGCATGACCTGCTCAATTTTTGGCCTACAGCATACCCGAACCTTGGGCCCACCCTCGAAACCATGGGCTATTGCACACCAACTTGGCTTGAAAATATCTTGTTCGCACCGTTTCGCCTGTTTGTCCAACCAAATGGCCACAAAAATTTAAACGGACCACACTAGGATAATCCCCGACCCCCCTGGCATGCCTCGGTCGATTTTTGGCCCACAGAACACCCAGAACGCAAGCCCACCTCCAAAATCATTGGCTATAGCACATCGATTTAGCCCAAAAATGCCCCATTCGTGCCAATTTGCTCGTTTGTCCAACCAAATGACGACGAAAATTTAAACGGACCACAATGGGATGATACCCGACCTCCCTGGTATGCCCCAATCAATTTTTGACCAACACACCCGAACCCTGCGCCCACCCCCATAATTGTGGGCTATAGCACACCGATTTAGACTAAAAATGCATGTTCACGACATTTCACCCGTTTGTCCACCTAAATGGCCACAAAAATTTAAATGGACCATACTGGGATGATCCCCAACCTCCCTGCCATACCTCGGTTAATTTTTAGCCCACAGCATGCCCGGACCCAGGCCCACCCATAAAATCATGGGCTTAGCTAACTGAATTGGCCTTAAAATGCCTCAATCACGCCGGTTCGCATGTTTGTCCACCCAAAAGGCCCACTGGGACATTGCTCCACCTGTCTGGCATGCCCTAGTTGATTTTCGGCCCACAACATGCCAGGACCCCAGGCCCACCCCAAAAACCGTGGGCTATAGTACACTAATTTGGCTCAAAAATGCCCCGTTCGATCCGTTTCGCTCGTTTGTCTGCCCAAATGGCCACGGATGATTTTTGGACCATAACACGCCCGTACCTCAAGCCCACCCCCAAAATCATGGGCTATAGCACACCGATTTGGCCCAAAATGCACCGTTCGCACCGTTTCGCAAGTTTGCCTACCCAGAAGGCCAAGAAAATTTAAACGAACCACACAGGAAAGATCCCCCACCTCCCTGGCATGCCCTGCTCAATTTTTGGCCTACAGCACGCCCGAACCCCGAGTGCACCCTTAAAACCGTGGGCTATAGCACATTGATTTAGCCCAAAAATACCCCGTTCATACAATTTCGCCCGTTTGTCCACCCAAATGGCCACGAAAATTTAAACAGGCCATACTGGGATGATCCCCAACCTCCCTGGGACAGATCAACTAATTTTCAGCCCACAGCATGCCCGTACCCCGATCCCACCCCCAAAATCGTGGGCTATAGCACACCGATTTGGCCCAAAAATGCCCCGTTCGTGCTGTTTTTCCTATTTGTCCACCCAAATGGCCACAAAAATTTAAATGGACCATACTGGGATGATCCCGACCTCCCTGACATGCCACGATCGATTTTTCACTCACAGCACACTCGTACCCTGAGCCCACCCCCAAAATCATGGGATATAGCACATCAATTTTGCCTAAAAATGCCCCGTTCGCGCCGTTTTGCCCTTTTGTCCTCCCAAATGGCAACAAAAATTTAAACAAAACACACTGGGATGATCCTCGACCTCCTGGCATGCCCTGGTCAATTTTTGTCGCACAGCACGCCTAAAAATGCCCCGTTCGCCCCTTTTCGCCCGCTTGTCCACCCAAATGACCACGAATATTTCATCTGACCATACTGAAATGATCCTCAACCTCCCTGGCATACCCTGATCAATTTTGAGCTCACAACACTCCTATACCCCGATCCCACCCCAAAAACCATAGGCTATAGCACATCAATTTAGCCCAAAAATGCCCCGTTCACACCGTTTTGCCCGTTTGTCCACCCAAATGGCCACAAAAATTTAAATGGACTATATTGGGATGATCCTCGAGATTCCTGGCATGTCCTGGTTGATTTTCAGTCCACAGCACGCCTGGAACCTGGGCCCACCCCCAAAACCATGGGCTATAGCACATCGATTAAGCCTAAAAATGCCTCGTTTGCACCGTTTCGCCCGTTTGTCCTCCCAAACGGCCAATAAAATTTAAACGGACCATACTAGGCTGATCTCTGACTTCCCTGGAATGCCCTAGTTGATTTTTAGCCCACAACACACTCGAACTCCAAGCCCACCCCTGAGACCGAGGCTATAGCCCACCAATTTTTCCCAAAAATGTCTCGTTCGTACCGTTTAAACCGCTTGTCCACCCAAATGACCATGAAAATTTAAATGGACCATACTGGGATAGTCTCTAACCTCTCTAGCATACCTCGGTTGATTTTTGGCCCATAGTATGCCCGGACCCCAGGCCCACCACTGAAATCGTGGGCTATAGCACACCAATTTAGCCCGAAAATACCCCGTTCGCTCAATTTTTCCCGTTTGTCCACCCAAATGGCCACAAAAATTTAAACGGACCATACGGAGATGATCCCCGACCTCCCTAGCATGCCCCAGTCGATTTTTAGCCTATATTGCGCCCGTACCCCGAGCCCTCCCCCTAAAACCATGGGCTATAGCACATCGATTTGGCTCGAAAATGCTTAGTTTGTGCTGTTTTGCTCGTTTGCCCAACCAAATATCCACAAAAATTTAAACGGACCATACTGGGAGGATACTCGACCTCTCTGGCATGCCCCAACTGATTTTCGGCCCACATCACTCCCGTACCTCGAGCCCACCACCAAAAACATGGGCTATAGCACACCAATTTAGCCTAAAAATGCCTCGTAATCGTCGTTTCGCCCATTTGTCCTTCCAAATGGACAAGAAAATTTAAACGGACCACACTGGGATGATCCTCGACTTTCCTGGCATACCTCGGTCAATTTTTGGACTATATCATGCCTGGAACTATAGCCCACCCCCAAAACTGTGGGCTATAGCACATCGATTTAGCCCAAAAATGCCCCATTCGCGTCATTTTGCCCGTTTGTCCACCCAAATAGCCACAAAAATTTAAACGGACTATACTGGGATGATCCCAACCTCCCTGGCATATCTCAGTTGATTTTTGGCCTACAGTATGCCCGGACCCTAGGCCCACCCCTAAAACCGTGGGCTATAGCATACCAATTTGGCCTGAAAATGCCTCGTTCTCGTCGTTCTACCCGTTTGTCCACCTAAATGACCACAAAAATTTAACTAGACCACACAGGTACGATCCCTGACCTCCCTGGCTTTCCTCGATCAATTTTCAGCCCACAGAACGCCCGGACTCTGGGTCCACCCTAAAAAACGTGGGCTATAGCACATCGACTTATCCAGAAAATGCCCCGTTCGCACTGTTTTGATCGTTTGTCCACCCAAATAATCACAAAAATTTAAATGGACTATACTGGGATGATCCCTGACCTCCCTGGTGTGCCCTGGTCAATTTTTAGCCCACAGCACGCCCGAACCCCAGGCCCACCCCCCGAAGCCATGGGCTATAGCACACCAATTTGGCCACAAAAATTTAAACAAACCACACTGGGATGATCCTCAACCTCCCTGGCATGCCCTGTTAAATTTTTGGCACACAACACACTCGGGCACCAGGCCCACCCCTAAAACCATGGGCTAGAACACACCGATTTGGCCTGAAAATGCGCTATTTCACCCGTTTGTCCACCAAAATAGCCATAAAATTTAAACGGTACATACTGGCATGATCTCCGACCTTCCTATCATGGATCAATTGATTTTTGGTCCACATCACGCCCATAGCACGGGCCCACACTCGAAATCGTGGGCTATAGCATACCAATTTGGCCCAAAAATGCTCCATTCGCGCTGATTCACCTGTTTATCCAGCCAAATAGCCACGAAAATTTAAACGGACCACACTGGAATGATCCCCGACCTCCCTGGCATGCCTCGATCAATTTTTAACCCACCGTACACTCGAACCCTGGGCCCACTCCTAAAATCATGGCCTATAGCACACTGATTTGGCATAAAAATGCCCCGTTCGCACCGTTTGGCCTATTTGTCCACATAAATGGCCACAAAAATTTAAATGGACCATACTGGGATGATCCCCAACCTCCCTAACATGCTTCGATCGATTTTCAGCCACAACACGTACAGACTCGGGGCTACCCCCAAAATCCTGGGCTATAGCTCATTGATTTGACCTGAAAATGGCTCGATCGTGCCGTTTTGCACGTTTGTCCGCACAAATGCCCAAGAAAATTTAAACAAACCATACTAGGACTATTCCTGACCTCTCTGGCATATCTCGGTTGATTTATGGCCCACAGCACTCCCGAACCCCAGGCCAACCCCCAAAATCATGGACTATAGCACACCGATTTGACCTAAAAATGCCTTATTCATGCCATTTTGTCCGTTTGTCCACCTAAATGGCTACGAAAATTTAAACGGACCATACAGGGAGGATCCCCGACCTCTCTGGCATGCCTCGGTTGATTTATGGACCAACACATGCCCAAAACCTGGGTCCACCCCCAAAAGCATGGGCTATAGCACGCCTAGTTGGACTGACAATACCTCGATCACTCTATTTCACCCGTGTGTCCACCCAAATAGCCACAAAAATTTAAACGAAAGATACTGCAATGATCCTCGACCTCCCTGACACGCCCTGATCAATTTTCAGCCTACAGCATGCTCGTACCCCGAGATTGTACCCAAAACCATGGGCTATAGCACACCGATTTGGCTAAAAAAAGTCCCATTCGCGCCGTTTTGCCCATTTGAACACCCAAATGGCCACAAAACTTTAAACGGACCTCACTGGGATGATACCCAACCTCCGTGGCATGCCTCGATTAATTTTTGGCCTATAGCACACCTGGACCTCGAGCCCTTCCAAAAACCGTGGCTATAGTACACCAATTTGGCTCGAAAATACCTCGCTTGCTTTGTTTCTCCTGTTTGTCCACCAAAATAGCCATAAAAATTTAAACGGACCATACTAGGATGATCCCCGACCTCCCTAGAATGCCCCAGTTGATTTTTGGCCTACAGCAGGCCTGTACCCTGGGTCAACCCCCAAAACCGTGGGCTATAGCACACCTATTTGGCCCAAAAAAGTCCCTTTTACATCATTTTGCCCATTTATCCACCCAAATGGCCATAAAAATGTTAATGGACCATACTGGGATGATTCCCAACCTCCCTGGTATGCTCTAATCAATTTTTGACCCGCAACACGCTCCGACACCGAGCCCATCCCCAAAACTATGGACTATAGCATGCTGATTTGGCGAGAAAATACCCCGTTCGCGCCATTTCGCCCGTTTGTCCACCCAAATGGCCACAAAAATCTAAACGGTGCACACTGGTATAATCCCTAACATACCTAGCATTCCCCAGTTGATAATCATCCCACAGCACGCCCAGACCCTGGGCCCACCCCCAAAACCATGGGTAGCACACTGATTTGGCCCAAAAATGCCCCGTTCGCATCGATTTTTCTGTTTGTCCAACCAAATAGCCACGATAATTTAAATGGACCCTACTGGGATGATCCCCGACCTCCCTGGGATACCCCAGTCAATTTTTGGCCCACAACATGCCCAGATCCTAAGTCCAACCCCAAAACAGTGGGTTATAGCACACCGATTTGGCCCCTAAAATGCCCTGTTCTCCCCGATTCACCCGTTTGTCCAACCAAATGTCAACAAAAATTTAAACGAACCATACTTCGATGATCCCTGACCTTCTTGGCATGCTCCGATTGATTTTTTACCCACAGTACACCCGAACCCCGGGCCCAACCCTAAAATTATGGACTATAGCACACTAATTTGGCCCAAAAATGCCCCGCCCGCGCCGTTTTGCCCGTTTGACCTCCCAAATAGCCACGAAAATTTAAACGGACCACACTGGGATGATTCCTAACCTCCCTGGCATACCTCAATCATTTTTTCCCACAGCACTCCTAGACCTGGGCCCACCCCCAAAATCATGGGCTATAGCACATCAATTTGCCATAAAAATACCTCGATTGCCCCGTTTCACATGTTTGTCAATCCAAATGGCCACAAAAATTTAAACGGACCATACTGGAATGATCCCCGACCTTCTTAGCATGCCCTGGTCAATTTTTGGCCCACAGCACACCCGAAACCCAAGCCCACCCCCAAAATCATGGGCTATAGCACACCAATTTGCCATGAAAATACCTCGATCGCCCCATTTCACATGTTTGTCCATCCAAATGGCCGCAAAAATTTAAACGGACCATACTGGAATGATCCTCGACTTCCTTAGCACGCCCTAGTCAATTTTTGGCCCACAGCACGCCCGAAACCCAGGCCCCCCCAAAACCGTGGGTTATAGCACACCGATTTAGCTCAAAAATACCCCGTTTATGCCGTTTAACCCGTTTGTCCTCCATAATGGCCATGAAAATTTAAACGGACTACACTGGGACGATCCTCGACCTCCCTAGCACTTCCCAATCAATATTCAGCCCACAGCATGCCCAAACCCTGGGCCCACCCCCAAAACCGTGGGCTATAGCACACCATTTTTGCTTAAAAATTACCTGTTTGCACCGTTTTGCCTATTTGTCAACCCAAATGGCCACAAAAATTTAAACCAACCACACTGGAACGATCCCCAACCTCCCTGGCATGCCTCAGTCAATTTTTAGACCATAGCATATCAAAACACCGAGCCCACCCCCTAAACTATGGGCTATAATAGCACCCCAATTTGGCCCGAAAATGCATCGTTCGTAATGTTTCGCCCATTTATCCACCCAATTGGGCGCAAAAATTTAAATTGACCAGATTGGGATGATCCCCGATCTCCCTAGCATGCCTCGGTCGATTCTCAGTCCATAGCACGCTCGGACCCTGGGCCCACCCCTAAAACTGTGGGCTATAGCATACCAATTTGGCCCAAAAATACCCCGTTCGGGCCGTTTCGCCCGTTTGTCCACCCAAATGGCAGATAAAATTTAAACAAACCATAATGGGATGATCCCCAGCCTCCCTGGCATGCCCCAATTGATTTTTGACCTATACTACACCCGAACCCCGGGCCCATCCCCGAAACTGTGGCCTATAGCACACCGATTTGGCCTGAAAATACCCCATTCGCGCTGTTTTGCCCGTTTACACACCCAAATGGCCACGAAAATTAAAACAGACCACACTGTGATAATTCTCAACCTCTCTAGCATACCCCGATCAATTTTTGGCCCACAATACGCGTGGACCCCAGGCCCAACTTCGAAACCATGCACTATAGCACAATAATTTGGCCCGAAAATACTTTATTCACGCCGTTTTGCCCGTTTGTCCACCCAAATATACACACAAATTTAAACGGACTATACAGGGATAATCCTCGACTTCCCTGGAATGCCCCGATCAATTTTTGACCAACAGCACACCCGAACTCTAGGCCCACCCCCAAAACTGTGGACTATAGCAAACCAATTTGACCTTAAAATGCCCCATTCGTGCCGTTTCACTGTTTGTCCACCCAAATGGCCACAAAAATTTAAACAGACCACACTGGGATGATTCTCGACCTCCTTGGCAGGTCTTGGCCAATTTTTTTCCCATAGCACGCTCGGACCCGGGCTCATTCCTGAAATAGTGGGATGTACCACATCGATTTAGCTCGAAAATGCCCCGTTTGTGCCGTTTCACCCGTTTGTCCACCCAAATGGCCATAAAAATTTAAACAGACAATACTGGGATGATCTTCGACCTCCCTAGTATGTCCCGATCAATTTTTGGCCTACACCACACCCGAACACCGGGCCTACCCCTAAAATCGTAGGCTATAGCACACCGGTTTGGCCAAAAAATACCCCGTTCAAGCCGTTTCATCCGTTTGTCCATCCAAATGGCCATAAAAATTTAAACAGACCTTACTGGGATGATCCTCAACCTCCTTGGCACGCCCCGGTTGATTTTTAAGCCACGTCATGTCTGAAACTTAGGCCCACCCACGAAATCGTGGACTACAGCACACCAATTTGGTTTGAAAATGCCCCGTATCCATCGTTTCACCCTTTTGTCCACCAAAATAGCCACGCAAATTTAAATGGACCATACTAGGATGATCCTCGGCCTCCCTAACACGTTCCCATCAATTTTTAGCCCGCAGCATGCCCGGACCCCATGCCCTCCCCCAAAACCGTAGGCTATAGCACAAACATTTGGCCTAAACATGCCCCGTTCGTGCTGTTTCGCCCGTTTGTGCACCCAAATGGCCATAAAAATTTAAACAAACCTCACTAGGATGATCCCTAACCTCCCTAGCATACCCCGATCAATTTTTGATCCACAGTACACCTGAACCCCAGGCCCACCCCCAAAATCGTAGGCTATAGCACACCAATTTGGCCCGAAAACACCCCATTCATGCTGTTTCGCCTGTTCGTCAACCCAAATAGCCATGAAAATTTAAATGGACCACACTGGGATGATGCCCGACCTCCCTGGCATGCCTCAGTCAATTGTTGGCCTACAAAATACCCTGACCCTAGGCCCACCCCTAAAACCGTGGGCTATAGCACACCGATTTAGCCCGAAAATGCCCCGTTCGTGCCGATTTGCCTGTGTATCCAACCAAATGGCCACAAAAATAAAAACAGACCACACTGGGATGATTTTCGACCTCCTTGGCATGTCTTGGCCGATTTTTATCCCACAGCACGCCCGGACTCGGGCTCACCCCTGAAACAGTGGGCTGTACCACATCGATTTAGCTCGAAAATGCCCCGTTTGTGCCGTTTCACCCGTTTGTCCACCGAAATGGCCATAAAAATTTAAACAGACAATACTGGGATGATCTCCATCCTCCCTAGTATGTCCTGGTCAATTTTTGGCCTATACCACACCCGAACACCGGGCCTACCCCTAAAATCGTAGGCTATAGCTCACCGGTTTGGCCAGAAAATATCCTGTTCAAGCCGTTTCATCCGTTTGTCCATCCAAATGGCCATAAAAATTTAAACAGACCTCACTGGGATGATCCTCAACCTCCTTGGCACACCCCGGTTGATTTTCAGGCCACATCATGTCTGAACCTTAGGCCCACCCACGAAATCGTGGACTACAGCACACTGATTTGGTTTGAAAATACCTCGTATGCATCGTTTCACCCTTTTGTCCAGCAAAATAGCCACGTAAATTTAAATGGACCACACTAGGACGATCCTTGGCCTCCCTAGCACGTCACCATCAATTTTTAGCCCACAGCATGCCCGGACCCCATGCCCTCCCCCAAAACCGTAGGCTATAGCACAAAAATTTGGCCTAAACATGCCCCGTTCGTGTTGTTTCGCCCGTTTGTCCACCCAAATGGCCACAAAAATTTAAACAAACCTCACTAGGATGATCCCTAACCTCCCTGGCATACCCCGATTAATTTTTGATCCACAGCATGCCTGAACCCCAGGCCCACCCCCAAAATCGTAGGCTATAGCACACTGATTTGGCCCGAAAATGCCCCGTTCATGCTGTTTCGCCTGTTTGTCAACCCAAATAGCCATGAAAATTTAAATGGACCACAATGGGATGATGCCCGATCTCCCTGGCATGCCTCAGTCGATTGTTGGCCTACAAAATACCCAGACCCCAGGCCCACCCCTAAAACCGTGGGCTATAGCACACCGATTTAGCCCGAAAATGCCCCATTTGCGCCGATTTGCCCGTTTATCCAACCAAATGGCCACAAAAATAAAAACAGACCACACTGGGATGATCCCCGACCTCCCTGGCATGCCCTGGTTAATTTTCAGCCTACAGAACATGCAGACCCCGATCCCACCATCGAAATCGTGGGCTATAGCACACCAATTTGGCCCGAAAATGCCTCGTTCACATCGATTCGCCCGTTTGTCCAACCAAATGGCCACAAAAATTTAAACAGACCACACTGGGATAATCCTCGACCTCCCTGCCATACTTTGGTTGATTTTTCACCCACAGCACACCCGAACCCCGAGGCCACCCCCAAAATCATAGGCTATAGCACACCGATTTTGCCCAAAGATGCCCCGTTCGCGCTGTTTTGCCCGTTTGACCACCTATATGGCCACGAAAATTTAAACGGACCATAATGGGATGATACCTAACTCCTTGGCATGCCTTGGTTGATTTTTGCTCCACCGCACGCTCGAACCTCGAGCTCACACCTAAAATCGTGGGCTATAGCACCCTGATTCGGCCTAAAAATGCCTCGCTTGTGCTGTTTCGCCCGTTTGCTCACCCAAATAGCCACAAAAATTTAAATGAACCATACTGGAATGATCCCCAACCTCCCTGGCATTCCTAAGTCAATTTTTGGCCCATAGAACACCCGTACCCCAGGCCCACCCCTAACATCGTAGGCTATTGCACACCAATTTAGCCCAAAAATGCCCCGTTTGGGCCGTTTTACCCGTTTATCCTCCCAAATAGCCTATAAAATTTAAATGAATCATACTGGGATAATCCCCCCCCTCCCTAGCATACCTCTATCAATTTTTTGCCCACAACATGCCCGAAACTCGAGCCCACCCCCAAAACCATAGGGCATAACACATCGATACAGCCTAAAAATGCCCCATTCGTTCCATTTTATTCGTTTGTCTATCCAAATGGTCACAAAAACTTAAAAGAAACATACTGGGATGATCTCTGACCTCGTTGGCATGCCTCAATCGATTTTTAGATGTAACACGTCAAGACTTTGGACCCACCACTAAAACTGTAGTTATAACACACCGATTTGGCTCGAAAATGCCTCATTCACGTCGTTTCTCCTACTTGTCCACTCAAATGGCCATGAAAATTTAAAAAGACCACACTGGGATGATCCCTGACCTCCCTGGCATGCCCCGATCAATTTTTGATGCACAGTACGCCCAGACCCTGGGCTCACCCCAAAACCATGGGTTATATCATACCGATTTGGCTCGAAAATGCACCGTTCATGCTGTTTTGCTGGTTTTTCCACCGAAATGGACACAAAAATTTAAACGTACCACACTGGGACGAACCCCAACCTACCTGGCATGCCTTTGTTGATTTTCAACCCACAGCATGCCTAGACCCCGGGCCCAACCATAAAATCGTAGACGACAGCACACCGATTTGGCTAGAAAATAATCTCTGACCTCCCTGGCAAGCCCCAGTCGATTTTTAGCCCATAGCACGCCAGGACCTCGGGCCTATCCCCAAAACTGTGGGCTATAGCACCCTGAATTAGTCCAAAAATGTCTCGTTTGCATCGTTTTGCCCGTTTGTCCACCCAATTGGCCACGAAAATTTAAATAGGCCACACTGGGACAATCCCCAACCTCCCTGGTATGCCACAACATATTTTGGCCTACATCATGCCTGGACCCCAGGCCCACCCACCAAACCGTGGGCTATAGCACACCGATTTGGTCCGAAAATGCATCATTCGTGCCGTTATACCCGTTTGTCAACCCAAATGGCAACAAAAATTTAAACGGACCATACTGGAATGAACCCCAATGTCCCTGGCATGCCCCAATTGATTTTCATCCCACAACACACCCGAACCTCGGGCGCACCCTAAAAAATGTGGACTATAGCACACCAATTTACCCTAAAAATGCCCCGTTCGTACCGTTTCGCACGTTTATCCTCCCAAATGGCCACAAAAATTTAAACAGATCACACTTGGATGATCCCCAACCTCCCTGGCATGCCTCGGTTGATTTTTGGCCCACAGCACTCCCGGACCTGGGCACACCCCCAAAATCGTGGGCTATAGCACCCCAATTTGGCCCAAAAATGCCTCGATAGCTCTGTTTTGCCCGTTTGTCCTCCCAAATGGCCACAAAAATTTAAATGGACCACATTGGGATGATCCCTGATACCATACGATATCTACAACACCAAAAAAGTCCGCAAACAACCCACAATCACAAGCCTTTACCCACAACAACAAGACAACAACACGATACGAGAAGCAAACATAAACTTAAAAAGAGTAAAAGATAGCTAACTTGACACAAAGAGAACTATTTAGGTAGCAACTAAAGAGTGTATCAAAACTCTAAAACCTCTACAAAATAAAGTTAACAAGTATCAAGTTCTTATGGTGACCGCCAAGGGAATCAACTCACCTCAAGATCCACTATTTCCAAGTAAAGAACAATATTGGCTTTTCCAAGCCCCACACTAATGGCTTATCCAAGCCCTACACTAAGGGTGTTACACTCTTAAAGAGAGAAGAAGTCTTTCATATATTCTTTCTTCCAAAACTAAAGAGCAAATGACTTAATAGAAGACTATATAGAGGCTAGCTTATTACATAACAAAAACGACCACAATACCCTTAATGAAATGGGTGGCCAAGTAGTGTCTTTCTAACAACGTGTGATCCCCTAAACACCCTTAATGAAGGGTTATTCTGCAATGCTCCACAACCATGGGGTCATTTTTCAACACTGGTAGTCTCGGGTTGGCATCAAAGGTAAGCCCCCACACAATCATCCACATACGGGTTTGCCTTATGTCATGCTCAAAATGGGTCCTCCATGCATGTTCTTGTGTCCTCGAGGTGACCAAATCTTGAGTCTTTATGTGTTGGCATCTAATGACGTCTTCAAAATCATAGATAGCCATTTGGCTCGTATTATTCTCCCCTTCTTGAAAAAGATTCGACCTCGAATCCATACCTTGTAAAACTATAGAAAGGACAAACAAACACAACTTTCTCATGGCATAAGGGTTAGGGTTAGTACAAGATATAACATCATCATGCCAAGGTGGCACATGAGATATAACCATGAATCCTTTGTAATAGTCATGAAAAGTTTAGTGAGAATGTTATAAAGAAAATGGCTATGACAAGTATGAAGAGATAAAGAAACTACAAAGGTCGTAATGGTATCACTAAGTCCAAAAAGTAAGGCTACCCTTGTCTTAGGAACCATAAAGCACAATTGTTTCATAAATTTTTCAAGTGGCCTCATCAAATGTGGTGCCACTATTGGTATCAAAGTCCTCCAATCCCATATAACTTTATCATTCAAACAAGTGGACCAACCAACACTACCTATACCTCTACTTAATGAAAACCCGAAAATAGCTTATAGGCAAAGAGGTAGTATAGGAAAGAATCAAGTGTAAAGACATGAAAGCATTTAAGCACATACCCGCTCTTTTATTCAAACAAATAGACAAATTGGCATCCACAAGTTAGGATTTATGAAATTTAAGCAAAAATGTGTCAAGCAAGGATGCACATTTAGAAACATTACCCCAAGGAATCAATGACACCTTTTCCCTCGGGTTGTCAAGAAGGACTATACATTCCTTACCCTTAAGAGTAATTTCATCTTGCAAAAAGAGATTTCCATCTTTAGGAGGAATGTTGTCACACCATACTGGGTTAGCATATAGGCTATAGCCTTCAAGACAAGCTATACCATCATTCTCACAACTAGGTTCATTGGGAGTGATTATACCATCTTCAAACAAGACATTATACCTGAAGAGAGCATGATCTACCCACGGGCAGATTTAGAACAAGTAAGTTCACTCTCTAAAAGATCATTATAAAGTTTTAAACATGTTTCAACCACATGATTATCCCTATGAGCCAAGCAAATATTAGAATCAAAGGGCAAGCTTACGGGTTCACTCCTATTCCTTTGATCAACATTTTCAATATCATCACACACTTGAGATTCATTAATCACATCACACATATCCTCGAGTGGTGGGCAATTTTCACACCAAATTTGATCAACATAAATTTTATAAGACGATATACTTTGATTCAACACAATGGTTTCAACACTAGGTAGACATAAATCGATCTTACAAGAAGGGTCGATTCGGTGATCAATAGGATCAACTAGTGTATCCACACTCACAAAAAGTACATCATCATCAAGTGGAAAAGAAACAATAGACTCACATATAGGCAAGCTACAACTCACACTCAATGGGTTACTAGCCACACAATTATCATTCGCATGTACGAAAGTGTAAGAGTTAGTTATTTTACCTTGACGTTCATGAGTATGTTCATCTCTACCTCGGTGTGAAAGTCCATCACAAGATTGGGCAACAACTTCCTTCGGGAAGCTCTCATCCAAAGTTATTTGGAAAATTGGATTTTGAGGAAAGAGTTTGGGTAACAATTGGCGTATAATTTTAATATGCCATTGCATATCTTCACGATCGTCATGGATGCGATTACACGTGGCCTTGAAATTATGGGCAGCCATGGTACCTAACCAAAAGAAAAAAAAACAAAAAAACAAAAGAAAATAAACAAGATTAGTAGTAAAAGCTCCAACAAACACTTGTAGACACTCAATTTGGTGATCCTCACAATTGGAGTGGCGAATATTGAAAGTTGCTTATACTCCGGTGTCAATAAGATGTCAATTCTACTTAGCGGCCGGAATAGATTCTTGTTTGATCGACTCAAGACACAAAATAAAAGATTCTACTTACGAACTTGAAACAAAAAGTTACGACTAATTAAAAATGAGAAAAGCACACAAATAATGAAGACACGATAAAAACGGATTCAAAAACTAATTCACAATCTAGTAGGTGATTACTAGTTGCTAATTAGTACTAGAATCAAGAAATGAAACTAATGAAACAAAGAAAAGAAACTTTAAAAACTGAAATTTGAGCTTCAAGTTTTTTTGGAACGTTGATGATGTGGTACTTAGATGACGTTGCAAATTGGTGACATGGCAATTTTGGTGACAGGGCAGTTTGCAATTTGGATTGGTCAAATTTTTAATTTAGGAGAGTGAAAAATCAGCTAGAGGAGGGAAAGCACAAGACTTAGAGCCTTTTTCAAAATTCAAAAGACTTTGACTTTTCTTGCACCTTTTTGGCAAGACACCAGTTTGAAAGCCTCTGTCTCCTTTCCTCTTTTGTTTGTCTTGGTATGTGCCCTTACTCCTTTTTGATAATGATTCTTTTTGAAAGTTCTATTGTCCGCTTGACTAACAAAAGACTACACTCTTTTCTCCACTCTTTAAAATCAAACCATACCTATTGAATGTTCTTGTTCAATAATAAATGATGAACATGAAGAACAACAAGAACACTCAAAATATTGAAACTAAACCAAATGAACTCCAAATTGAATGATTTCGGATTCATTTTGCTCACGTTAAACTCCACAACACAACCATGCATTTTTCAAGCCACAATATCAACAACAACCCTTCCAATTTGGAGCTTCACCATACTAGTTTCTTCAACCTTAAACTCAACAATGGTGAACAACTCAAAACCACCCGGATTAAGCTCAAATTCAAGATCTAGACTCACTTAGTGTTAGGGAACAAGAACCTAACACTAGAAACAAACAAAACACACTAAAATCTTCTAAATCTAATTCTCAAATTTCAACTAAACACAAAAATGAGACAAATTTCTTTTTTTGAGATTTTTGGTTTTTTAACACTTTTTTTTTCAACTAACAAGCCCAAGATTGATTTTGTTGGAACAAAATCAATCCTTTCTTTGATACCAAATGATACCATACGGTATCTACAACACCAAAAAAGTCTGCAAACAACCCACAAGCATAAGCCTTTATCCGCAACAACAAGACAACAACGCGATACAAGAAGCAAACATAAACTTAAAAAGAGTAAGAGATAGCTAAATTGACACAAAGAGAACCCATTACGTAGAAACTAAAGAGTGTATCAAAACTCTAAAACCTCTACAAAACAAGTTAACAAGTACCAAGTTCTTACGGTGACCGCCAAGGGAATCAACTCACCTCAAGATCCACCGTTTCCAAGCAAAGAACAATATTGGCTTTTCCAAGCCCTACACTAATGGCTTATCCAAGCCCTACACTAAGGGTGTTACACTCTCAAAGAGAGAATAAGTCTTTCATATATTCTTTCTTCCAAAACTAAAGAGCAAATGACTTAATAGAAGACTATATAGAGGTTAGCTTATTATATAACAAAAATGACCACAATACCCTTAATGAAAAGGGTGGCCATGTAGTCTCTTTCTAACAAAGTATGATCCCCAAAACACCCTTAATGAAGGATTCTTCTTCAATTCTCCACAACCGTGGGGTCATTCTTCAACACTTGTAGTCTCGGGTTGGCATCAAAGGTAAGCCCCCACACAATCTTCCACACATGGGTTTGCCTTATGTCATGCTCAAAACGGGTCCTCTACGCATGTTCTTGTGTACTCGAGGTGACCAAGTCTTGAGTCTTTATGCGTTGGTATCTAATGATGTCTTCAAAAGCATAGATGGCCATTTGGCTTATATTAATCTCCGACCTTTCTGGCACGCCCTGGTTGATTTTCAACCTACATCACACCCGAACCCTGAGTCCACCCCCAAAATCGTATGCTATAGCACACCGATTTGTTCCAAACATAATCCATTCACGCCATTTTACCCGTTTGACCACCTAAATGGCCACAAAAATTTAAACGAACCACACTGGGATGATCCCTACCTCCCTGGTATGCCTCGATCGATTTTTGGCCCACAACACTCCTGGACCCTAGCCCACCCCCAAAATCGTTGGTTATAGCACACCAATTTGGCTTGAAAATGCATGGATTGAGCCGATTCATGTTTGTCCACCCAAATGGCTACAAAAATTTCAACGGAGCACACTAGGATGATCCCCAAACTCCCTGGCATGCTCTATTTTTTTTGACCCACAGCACACCCAGAACCCAGGCCCACCCCCAAAATCGTGGGCTATAGCACACCGATTTGGCTCGAAAATGCCCCATTCGCGCTGTTTTACTCGTTTGTCCACCCAAATGGCCACAAAAATTTAAATGGACAACACTGAGAAGATACCCAACATCCATGGCATGCCTCAATAAATTTTTGGCCCACAGTACACCCGAACCCTGGGCCCACCCCTAAAACCATCGGCTATAACACATTAATTTGGCCTGAAAATACCCGACTCGTGCCTTTTCTCCTATTTGTCCACCCATATAGCCACAAAAATTTAAACGGACCATACTAAGATGATCCCCGACCTTCCTGGCACACCCCAGTCATTTTTTGGCCTATAGCACGCCCGTACCCCTAGCCCACCCCTAACATCCCGTTCAGGCTGTTTCGCTCGTTTGTCCAACCAAATGGCCACTAAAATTTAAACGGACCATACTGGAACGATCCTCAACCTCTTTGGCATGCCCCTATCAATTTTTAACCCACAGCACACCCAAACCCCGGGCCCATCCCTAAAACCGTAGGCTATAGTGGATCGATTTGGCCCAAAAATGCCCCGTTCATGCCATTTCATTCTTTTGTCTAACCAAATGGCCACAAAAATTTAAATTAATCATACTAGTATGATTCCCGACCTTGTTGGCATTCCTCCACCACCCAAACCATGGGCTATAGCACAGAGATTTCGCCAAAAAATGCTCCGTTCGCGCTGTTTCTCCCGTTTGTGCAGACAAATGGCCACAAAAATTTAAACGGACCACACTGGGATGATCCTCGACCTCCTTGGCATGGTCGGGTTAATTTTTGGTGCACAGCACGCCCGGACCCTGGGCCCACCCTAAAGCCATGGGTTATGTCACACTAATTTAGCCCAAAAATGCACCGATCATGCTGTTTCATTCGTTTCATCCACCGAAATGGTCACAAAATTTAAACGGACCACACTTAGATGATTCCAACCTACTTGGCATGCCTTGGTTGATTTTTAGCAAATAACATGCTCGGAACCTGGGCCTACCCACAAAATTGTAGAGTACAACACACGAATTTGGCTAAAAAATGCCCCGTTCACGTCGTTTCATCCGTTTGTCCACCAAAATAGCCACAAAAATTTAAACGGACCACAATGGGACAATCCCCAACCTTCCTGGCATGCATTGGTTAATTTTTAACCCACAGCATGCCCAGACCCTGGGCCCACCCATATGTGGGTTATAGCACACATATTTAGCTTGAAAATGCCCCGTTTGTGCCGTTTCGCCGGTTTGTCCACCCAAATAGCCATATAAATTTAAAAGGACCATATTGGGATGATCCCTAACCTCCCTGGCATTCCCCAATAAATTTTTATCCCACAGTACACCCAAACATTGGGCCCATCCCTAAAACTATAGACTATAGCACATCAAATTATCATGAAAATGCCCCATTCGCACCGTTTCACCCATTTATTCACCCAAATGGACATAAAAATTTAAACGGGCTATGCTGGGATAATCCTCGACAAAACCTGGCATGCCCCGATCGATATTTTGCCCACATCACGCCTGGAACCAAGGCCCATCCCCAAAATCATGGGCTATAGCACACCGATTTAGCACGAAAATTTAAATGAACCACACTGGGATGATCCTCAACCTCCCTGACACGCCCCAGCTGATTTTTAGCCCATAGCATGCTCAGCATCGGGACCACCCCCTAAACCAAAGGCTATAATAGCACACCAATTTGGCAAAAAAAATGCCCCGTTCATGCTATTTCGCCCGTTTGTCCACCCAAATGGCCGCAAAAATTTAAAAGGACCACATTGGGATGATCTCTAAACTTCCTGGCATGCTCTATCCGATTCTCAGCCTGTAGCATGCCCGGAACTTGGGCCCACCCCCAAAATCGTGGGCTATAGCACATCGATTTGGCTTGAAAATGCCCCGTTCGCACCGTTTCGCCCGATTGTCCACCCAAATGGTCATAAAATTTAAATGGACCATACTGGAATGATCCCTGACCTCCCTGGCATGGCCCGATCAATTTTCATCCCATGGCATATCGGGACCATGGGTGCGCCCCCAAAATCGTAGGCTATAACACACCGATTTAGCTCGAAAATATCCCTTTACTGCCGTTTTGCCTATTTGTCCACCCAAATAGCCATAAAAATTTAAACAAACCACACTAGGATGATCCCCAACCTCCATGGCATGCCCCAGTCAATTTTTGGGCCACAGTACACCCTAAACCCGAGCCAACCCTCAAAATCGTGAGAAATAGCATATCGATATAGCTCGAAAATACCCTGTTCACGCTGTTTCGCCCGTTTGCCCACCCAAATGGTCACATAAATTTAAAAGGTCCACACTGGGATGATCCCCAACCTCCCTGGCATTCCCCGATCAATTTTTCGCCCACACAATCCTGGGCCTATCCCCAAAACTGTGGGCTATAGCACACCAAATTTGCTCGAAAATTCCCTGTTCGTGTCGTTTCACCCATTTGTCCACCCAAATGGCCACAAAAATATAAATGGGCCATGTTGGAACAATCCCCAATCTTTCTGACACGCCCGTAACCCGGGCCCATCCTCGAAACCATGGGCTATAGCACATCGATTTGGCTCGAAAATACCCAATTTGCGCCGTTTCGCACATTTGTCCACCCATACGGCCACAAAAATTTAGACGGACCACACTGGGATGATAGCCGACCTCTCTGGCACATCCCAATTAATTTTTGACCCAGAGTATGCCCAAACCCCAGGCCCACCCCCGAAACTGTGGGCTATAGCGCACCGATTTGACCCAAAAATGCCTCGTTTGCACCGTTTCACCCGTTTGTCCACCAAAATAGCCAAGAAATTTTAAACCAGCTACGCTGGGATAATTCCCAACCTCCCTGGTATGCAGCAATCGATTTTTGTCCCACTACACGCCTGGACCTTGGGCCCATCCCTGAAACCATGGGCTATAGCACACCAATTTAGCCCAAAAATTCCCTATTCAAGCCGTTTTGCCCATTTGTCCACTCAAATTACTATGAAAATTTAAACGAGTCACACAGGGATGATCCCTGACCTCCCTGGCATGCACTGGACGATTTTTGTCCTACAATATGCCCGGACCCTAGGCACAGCCTTGAAACCGTGCGCTATAGCACACCGATTTGGCCCAAAAATATCTCGTTTAGGCTGTTTCGCTCGTTTGTGTTGCCAAATGGCCAAGAAAATTTAAACGGACCACAGTAGGTCGATACCCAGGCTCCCTGGCATGCCCCGATTGATTTTCGACTAATAAGACACCTGGACCCCTAGCCCACCCCCAAAACTATGGCCTATAGCACACCGATTTAGCCTGAAAATGCCCCGTTCATATAGTTTCGCCCGTTTGTCCACCCAAATGACCACAAAAATTAAAATAGACCACACTAGAACAATCCCCAACCTCCCTGTCATGCTCCGATCAATTTTTAACCCACAGCATACCTGGACCCTGGGCCTACCCCTGAAACTGTGAACTATAGCACACCGATTTGGCCTAAAAATGCCCTATTCATGCCATTTCGCACGTTTGTCCCCCCAAATGGCCACAAAAATTTAAACGGACCACACTTAGACGATCCCCAACCTCCCTGGCATGCCTCGATTGATTATTGGCCCACATCATGCTTGGACCCGGGCACACCCCTAAAATTGTGTGCTATAGCACACCAATTTAGCCCGAAAATGCCTCGATTGTGCCATTTCATACGTTTGTCCACCCAAATGGCCATAAAAATTTAAATAGACCATATTGTGATAATTCCCGATCTCCTTGGCATGCCCTAGTTAATTTTTGGCCCCCAGAACGCCCGGACCCCAGGCCCACCCCTAAAACAGTGGGCTATAGCATATTATTTTTCCCTAAAAATGGCCGGTTTGTGCCGTTTTGCCAGTTTGTCCACCCAAATGGCCATAAAAATTTAAACGAACCATACTGGGATGATGCCTGACCTCCTTGGCATACCTCGATCACTTTTTGGCCCTTACCACGCCAAGACCCCAGGCCCACCCCAAAAATCGTGGTCTATAGCACATCAATTTGGCCAGAAAATGCCCCGTGCAGGCCGTTTCGTCCGTTTGTCCAGCCAAAAAGCCACAAAAATTTAAACGGACCTCACTAGGATAATTCCCAACCTCCCTGACATGCCCCTGTTGATTTTAAGCCCACTGCATGCCCGAATCCTGGGCCCAGCTACGAAATCATGGACTATAACATAACGATATAGCTGGAAAATGCACCGTACGCGCCGTTTCACCCTTTTGTCCACCCAAATAGCCACGAAAATTTAAATGGACCACACTGAGATAATCCCCAACCTCCCTAGCACATCTCCATTAATTTTTGACCCACAGCATGCCCGGACCCAGGGCCCACCCCCAAAATCGTGGGCTATAGCACATCGATTTTGCCTAAAAATGCACCATTTGTGCTGTTTCACCCGTTTGTCCACCCAAATGTCCATAAAAATTTAAACGGACCTCATTGGAAAGATCCCCAAACTCACTGGCATGGCTCGGTTGATCTCATCCCACATCATGACCAAAACCTGGGCCCACCCACGAAATCGTTAATAACAGCACACCGATTTGGTTCGAAAATACCCCGTATGTGTTGTTTCACCCTTTTGTCCACACAAATAGCCACGAAAATTTAAATGGACCACAATGGGACGATCCCTGGCCTCTCTAGCACGCCCCATCAATTTTTTACCCATATTATGCCCGGACCCCAGGCCCACCCCAAAAACTGTAGGCTATATATAGTACATCAATTTAGCCTAAAAATGCCCCGTTCGTGCTGTTTCGCCCGTTTGTCCACCCAAACAGTCATAAAAATTTAAACAGACAATACTGGGACAATTCTCAACCTCCCTGTCACACCCCGATCAATTTTTGAGCCACAGCACACCCGTACCCCGGGCCTACCCCTAAAATCATAGGCAATAGCACACCGATTTGGCCCGAAAATGCCTCATTCACGCTGTTTTGCTTGTTTATCAACTCAAATAGCCATGAAAATATAAATAGACCATACTGTGATGATCCCTGACCTCCCTGGCATGCCTCGATCAATTTTTTACCCACAGCACGCCCAGACCCTAGGCCCGCCCCTAAAACTGTGGTCTATAGCACCCCGTTCGCGCCAATTCGCTCGTTTGTCCAACCGAATGACCATAAAAATTTAAACAGAATATACTGGATGATCCCCGACCTCCCTGTCATGCCCCGGTCGATTTTCGGCCCACAGTACGCTCAGACCCCAGGACCATCCCCAAAACCGTGGTTTATAGCACACTAATTAGGACCAAAAATACCCCGTTCGCGCCGATTCACCCATTAGTCCAACCAAATAGCCAAAAAAATTTTAACAGGCCATACTGGGATGACCCCCAATCTTCCTCGCATGCCCCAGTTGATTTTTGACCCACAGAACACTCGAACCCCGGACCCACCCCTAAAATCGTGGGCTATAGCACACCAATTTGGCCTAAAAATGCCCCGTTCGTACTGTTTTGCCCATTTGACCACCTAAATGGCCACAAAAATTTATACGGACCATACTGAGATGATCCCCAACCTCATTGGCATGCTTCGATCAATTTTTGTCCCACATCAAGCTCGAAACCTGGGCTCACCCCTAAAACCGTGGGCTATAGCACACTGATTCAGCCCAAAAATGCCTTGCTCGTGCTGTTTCACCCGTTTGTCCACCCAAATTGCCATGAAAATTTAAATGGACCATACTAGGATGATCCCCAACCTCCCCGACATGCCCAAGTCAATTTTTTTCCCATAGAACGCTCGTACCCCAGGCCCACCCCCAATATTGTGGGCTACAGCACATCGATTTGGCCCAAAAATATCCCGTTCTGGCCGTTTCGCCCGTTTGTCCACCCAAATAGCCACTAAAATTTAAATAGACCATACTGGGATGATCCCCAACCTCCCTGGCATGGTCCTATAAATTTTTGGACCACAGCATGCCCGAACCCCAGGCCCACCCCCAAAACCGTAGGCTATAGCACAATGATTTGACCTAAAAATGCCCCGTTCATGCTGTTTTGTTCTTTTGTCTTTCCAAATGGCCATGAAAACTTAAACATACCATACTGGGATGATCCCTGACCTTGCTGGCATGCCCCATTTAGTTTTTGGCTGTAGCACGTCCAGACTCCGGGCCCACCACTAAAATCGTGGGCTATAGCACACCGATTTGGCCCAAAAATGCCCCGTTCTCGCCGTTTCTCCCGCTTGTCCACCTAAATGGCCACGAAAATTTCAATGGACTACACTGGGATGATCTCCGACCTCCCTGGCATGCCCCGATCAATTTCTGGTGCACAGTATACCCGGACCCCAGGCCCACCCCAAAACCATGGGTTTATCACACTGATTTGGCCCGAAAATGTACCATTCGCGCTGTTTTGCCAGTTTGTCCATCAAAATGGCCATAAAAATTTAAACAGACCACACTGGGATGATCCCCAACCTACCTGGCATGCCCTGGTTCATTTTCAGCCCACAACATTCCTGGACCCCGGGCCCACCCACAAAATCGTAGACTACAACACATCGATTTGGCTCAAAAATGATCCCCGACCTCCCTGGCAAGCCCTGATTGATTTTTGGCCCATAGCATGCCAGGACCTCGGGCCTATCCCCAAAACCGTGGGCAATAGCACCACGAATTGGACCAAAAATGCCCCGTTCGTGCCGCTTTGCCCGTTTGTCCACCCAAATGGCTACGGAAATTTAAAAGGGCCACGCTGTGACAATCCCCAACCTCCATGGAATTCCCCGGTCAATTTTTGGCCTATATCACACTCGTACCCCATGCCCACCCCCAAAACCGTGGGCTATATCACATTGATTTGGCCCGAAAATACGCCGTTCGCGCCGTTTTTCCCGTTTGTCCACCTAAATGGCAATAAAAATTTAAACGCACCATATTGGAAAGATCCTCGACCTCCCTAGCATGCCCCAATCTATTTTCATCCTATAGCACCCCTGGACCCCGAGCCCACCCCCAAAAATGTGGACTATAGCACACCGATTTGGCCTAAAAATGCCCCATTTATGCCGTTTCACACGTTTGTCCACCCAAATGGCCACAAAAATTAAAACGAACCACACTGGGACAATCCCCAACATCCATGGAATGCCTCGTTTGATTTTTATCCCACAGCATGCTCGGACCCGAGCACATCCCCAAAATCGTAGGCTATAGCACACCGATTTGGCCCAAAAATGCCTTAATAGCTCAGTTTCGCTCGTTTGTCCACCCAAATGGCTACAAAAATTTAAATGGACCACACTGGGATGATACCTGATACCATATGGTATCTACAACACCAAAACAGTCCGCAAACAACCCACAATCACAAGACCTTATCCGCAATAACAAGACAACAACACGATACTAGAAGCAAACATAAACTTTAAAAGAGTAAAAGATAGTTAACTTGACACAAAGAGAACCCATTGGGTAGCAACTAAAAAGTGTATCAAAACTCTAAACCTCTAAAAAACAAGTTAACAAGTACCAAGTTCTTACGGTGACCACCAAGGGAACTAACTCACCTCAAGATCTACCGTTTCTAAACAAAGAACAATATTGGCTTTTCCAAGCCCTACACTAATGACTTATCCAAGCCCTACACTAAAGGTGTTACACTGTCAAAGAGAGAAAAAGTCTTTCATATATTTTTCCTTCCAAAACTAAAGAGCAAATGACTTAATAAAAGACTATATAGAGGCTAGCTTATTACATAACAAAAATGACCATAATACCCTTAATGAAAGGGGTGGCCATGTAGTGTCTTTCTAACAAAGTATGATCCCCAAAACACCCTTAATGAAAGGTTCTTATTCAATACTCCACAACCGTGGGGTCATTCTTCAACACTTGTAGTCTCGGGTTGGCAGTAAAGGTAAGCCCCCACACAATCTTCCACACACGGGTTTGCCTTATGTCATGCTCAAAATGGGTCCTCCATGCATGTTCTTGTGTTCTCGAGGTGACCAAGTCTTGAGTATTTATGCTTTGGCATCTAATAATATCTTCAAAATCATAGATGGCCATTTGGCTCGTATCATCCTCCCTTTCTTGAAAAGGATTCAACCTCAAATCTATACCTTGTAAAACTAAAGAAAAGACGAACAAGCACAACTTCCTCATGGCATAAGGGTTAGGGTTAGTACAACAAATAACATCATCATGCCAAGGTGGCACATACTTGAGATATAACCATGAATCATATGTAATAGTCATGAAAAGTTTAGTGAGAATGTTACAAAGCAAATGGCTATGACAAGTATCAAGAGATAAAGAAACTACAAAGGTCGTAATGGTATCATTAAGTCGAAAAAGTAAGGCTACCCTTGTCTTAGGAACCATAAAGCACAATTGTTTCATTACTTCTTCAAGTGGCATCATCAAACATGGTGCCACTATTGGTATCAAAGTCCTCCAATCCCACATAACTTTTTCATTCAAACAAGTGGACCAACCAACAAGACCTATACCTCTCCTTAATGCAAACCCGAAAATAACATGGATGTCATTATAGGCAAAGAGGTAGTATAGGAAAGAATCAAGTGTAAAGACGTGAAAGCATTTAAGCACATACCCGCTCTTTTATTCAAACAAATAGACAACTTGGCATCCACAAGTTGGGATTCATGCAATTTAAGCAAAAATGTGTCAAGCAAGGATGCACATTTAGAAACATTACCCCAAGGAATCAATGACACCTTTTCCCTCGGGTTGTCAAGAAGGACTATACATTCCTTACCCTTAAGAGTACTTTCATCTTGCAAAAAGAGATTTCCATCTTTAGGAGGAATGTTGTCACACCATAGTGGGTTAGCATATAGGCTATAGCCTTCAAGACAAGCTATACCATCATTCTCACAACTAGGTTCATTGGGAGTGATTATACCATCTTCAAACAAGACATTATACCTAAAGAGAGCATGATCTATCCCGCGGGCAAATTTGGAACAAGTAAGTTCACTCTTTAAAAGTTCATTATCAAGTTTTAAAGATGTTTCAAGCACATGATTATCCCTATAAGCCAAGCAAATATTCGAATCAAAGGGCAAGCTCATGGGTTCACTCCTATTCCTTTGATTAACATTTTCAACATCATCACACACTTGAGATTCATCAATCACATCACACACATCCTCGAGTGGTGGGCAATTTTCACACAAAAGTTGATCAACATAAATTTTACAATACGATGTACTTTCATTCAATACAATGGTTTTAACACTAGGTTGACATAAATCGATCTTACAAGAAGGGTCGATTCGGTGATCAATAGGATCAACTAGTGTATCCACACTCACAACAAGTACATCATCATCAAGTTGCAAAGAAATAATAGACTCACATATAGGCAAGTTAAAACTTACACTCAATGGACTACTAGCCACATAATTATCATTCGCATGTACAAAAGTGTAAAAGTTAGTTATTTTACCTTGACGTTCATAAGTATGTTCGTCTCTACCTCGGTGTGAAAGTCCATCACAATCTTGGGCAGCAACTTTCTTCGGGAAGCTCTCATCGAAAGTTGTTTGGACAATTGGATTTTGAGGAAAAAATTTGGGCAACAATTGGCGTATAATTTCAATGTGCCGTTGTATATCTTCAAGATCGTCATGGATGCGATTACACGTGGCCTTAAAATTATGGGCAGCCATGGTACCTAACCAAAAATAAAAACGAACAAAAAAAAGAAAATAAACTAGATTAGTTGTAAAACCTCCTCACAAACACTCGTAGACACTCACTTTGGTGATCCTCCCAATTGGAGCGGCGAATATTGAAAGTTGCTTATACTCCGGTAGTCAATAAGATGTCAATTCTACTTAGTGGCCGGAATAGATTCTTGTTTGATCTACTCAAGACACAAAATAAAAAATTATACTTACGAACTTGAAACAAAAAGTTACGACTAATTAAAAATGAGAAAAGCACACAAATAACGAAGACACAACAAAAATGGATTCAAAAACTAATTCACAATCTAGTAAGTGATTACTAGTTGCTAATTAGTACTAGAATCAAGAAATGAAACTAACAAAACAAAGAAAAGAAACTTTAAACCCTGAAATTTGAGCTTCAAGTTTTGTTGGAACGTTGATGATGGGGTACTTAGATGATGTGGCAGTTTACTGACATGGCAATTTTGGTGACAGGGCAGTTTGCAATTTGGATTGGTCAAATTTTTAATTTAGGAGAGTGAAAAATCAGCTAGAGGAGGGAAAGCACAAGACTTAGAGCCTTTTTCAAAATTCAAAAGACTTTGACTTTCCTTGCACCTTTTTGGCAAGACACCTTTTTGAAAGCCTTTGTCTCCTTTCCTCTTTTGTTTGTCTTGGTATGTGCCCTTACTCCTTTTTGGTAATGAGTCTTTTTGAAAGTTCTATTGTCCGCTTGACTAACAAAAGACTACACTCTTTTCTCCACTCTTTAAGATCAAACCACACCTATTGAATGTTCTTGTTCAACAATAAATGATGAACATGAAGAACAACAAGAACACTCAAAATATTGAACTAAACCAAATGAACTCCAAATTGAATGATTTCGGATTCCTTTTGCTCACGTTAAACTCCACAACACAACCATGCATTTTTCAAGCCACAATATCAACAACAACCCTTCCCATTTCAAGCTTCACCTTACTAGTTTCTTCAACCTTAAACTCAACAAATGTGAACAACTCAAAACCACCCCGATTAAGCTCAAATTCAAGATCTATACTCACTTAGTGTTAGGGAACAAGAACCTAACACTAGAAACAAACAAAACACACTAAAATCTCCTAAATCTAATTCTCAAATTTCAACTAAACACAAAAACGGGACAGATTTCTTTTTTTGAGATTTTTGGTTTTTCAACACTTTTTTTTTAATTTTTCAACTAACAAGCCCAAGATTGATTTTGTTGGAACAAAATCAAACTTGATTTGAACCAAATGATACCATACGGTATCTACAACACCGAAACAGTCCGCAAACAACCCATAATCACAAGCCTTTACCCGCAACAACAAGACAACAACATGATACGAGAAGAAAACATAAACTTAAAAAGAGTAAAAGATAGCTAACTTGACACAAAGAGAACCCATTAGGTAGCAACTAAAGAGTGTATCAAAACTCTAAAACCTCTACAAAACAAGTTGACAAGTACCAAGTTCTCACGGTGACCGCCAAGGGAATCAAATTACCTCAAGATCCACCGTTTCCAAGCAAAGAACAATATTGGCTTTTCCAAGCCCTACACTAATAGCTTATCCAAGCCCTACACTAAGGGTGTTACACTGTCAAAGAGAGATGAAGTCTTTCATATATTTTTCCTTCCAAAACTAAAGAGCAAATGACTTAATAGAGGACTATATAGAGGCTAGCTTATTACATAACAAAAATGACCACAATACCCTTAATGAAAAGGGTGGCCATGTAGTATCTTTCTAACAAAGTGTGATCCCCAAAACACCCTTAATGAAGGGTTTTTCTTCAATGCTCCATAACCGTGGGGTCGTTCTTCAATACTTGTAGTCTCGGGTTAGCATCAAAGGTAATCCCCCCCACAATCTTCCACACACGGGCTTGCCTTATGTCATGCTCAAAACGGGTCCTCCATGCATGTTCTTGTGTTCTCGAGGTGACCAAGTCTTGAGTCTTTATATGTTGGCATCCAATGGCATCTTGAAAAACATATATGGTCATTTGGCTTGGATCAATCTGCACCCATGGTTTTAGGGTGGGCCCGAGGTCCGGGTGTGATATCCATTGAAAATTGATCGGGGTATGCTAGGGAGGTCGGGGATCATCCCAGTGTGGTCCGTTTAAATTTTCATGGCCATTTTTCTGGACAAACGGGAAAAACAGCATGAACGGGGTATTTTTGGGCCAAATCTTGTGCTATAGCCCATGGTTTTGGTGGTGGGATCGGGGTCCGGGTGTTCTCTGGCCAAAAATTGACCGGGGTATGTCAGTAAGGTCGGGAATCATTCTAGTATGGTCCATTTAAATTTTTGTGGCCATTTGGATAGACAAAAGAACGAAATGACGCAAACAGGGCATTTTCGGGCTAAATCGGTGCGCTATAGCCTACAATTTCAAGGGTGGGGTCGGGGTTCAGGTGTGCTGTGGGTTAAAAATTGACATGGGCATGCCAGGGAGGTTGAGGATCATCCTATTATGGTCTATTTAAATTTTAGTGGCCATTTGGTTAGAAAAACGAGCAAAACTGCCGAACGGGGCATTTTTGGTCTAAATCGATGTGCTATAGCCTATGATGTTGAGGGTGGGCTCGAGGTACGAGCGTGCTATAGGCCAAAAATTAATTGAGGCATGCCAGGAAGGTCGGGGATCATCCCAGTATGGTTCGTTTAAATTTTTGTGGCCATTTGGGTGGACAAACGGGCGAAACGGCATGAGCAGGGGCATTTTCAAACCAAATCAGTATGCTATAGCCCATGGTTTTGGGGGTAGGCCCAGGGTTCGGGCGTGTTGTGGGCCAAAAATTGATCGAGGCATTCCAGGGAGGTTGGGGATCATCCCAGTATGGTCCATTTAAATTTTTGTGGCTATTTGGGTGGACAAATGGGCAAAACGGTGCAAACGGGGCATTTTCGAGCCAAATGGGTGTGCTATAGCCTACGATTTTAGGGTTGGCCTGGGTTTCGGGTGTGCTGTGGGCCAAAAATTGACTAGGGTATGCTAGGGAGGTCGGGGATTATCCCAGTGTGCTCTATTTAAATTTTCTTCCCTATTTGGGTGGATAACATGCGAAATAGCACAATCGAGGCATTTTTAAGCCAAATCGGTGTGCTATAGCCTACGATTTTAGGGGTGGGCCAGGGTCCAGGAGTGTTATGGGCCAAAAATCGACCGAGGCATGCCAGGGAGGTTGGGGATCATCCCAGTATGGTCCGTTTAAATTTTCATCGCCATTTAGGTGGTCAAATGGGTAAAACGGCGCGAACGGATTATGTTTGGGCCAAATCGGTGTGCTATAGCCCACGATTTTGAGGGTGGGCCCGGGATTCGGATGTGATATGGGTCAAAAATCAACCGGGGCATGCCAAAGATATTGGGGATTGATATGAGCCAAATAGCCATCTATGCTTTTGAAGACATCATTGGATTCCAATGCATAAATTCTCAAGACTTGGTCACCTCGAGGACACAAGAACATGCATGGAGGACCCATTTTGAGCATGACATAAGACAAACCCGTATGTGGAAGATTATGTGGGGGCTTACCTTTCATGCCAACCCGAGACTACAAGTGTTGAAGAATGACCCCACAGTTGTGGAGCATTGAAGAAAAACCCTTCATTAAGGGTGTTTTATGGATCACACTTTTTTAGAAAGACACTTTGGTCCGAAAATGCACCGATTACGTTGTTTCGCCCGTTTGTCCCCCGAAATGGTCACAAAAATTTAAGCGAACCACACTGGAACGATCCTAACCTACCTGGCATGCCTTGGTTGATTTTCAGCCCACATCATGCCTGGACCCTGGGCCCACCCACAAAATCGCAGACTACAACACACCGATTTGGCTCAAAAATGCCCCATTCACACCGTTTCATCCGTTTGTACACCTAAATAGCCACAAAAATTTAAACGGATCATAATGGGATGATCCCCAACCTTCCTGGCAAACCCCGTTCAATTTTTGACCTACAGCATGCCCGGACCCCTGGCCCACCCCTAAAACCGTGTGCTGTAGCACACCAATTTGGCCTAAAAATGCCCCGTCCGTGATGTTTCTCCCGTTTGTCCACCCAAATATCCACAAAAATTTAAAAGGACCATACTGGGATGATCCACAACCTCCCTGGCACACCTCGATAAATTTTTAACCCACAGCACACCCGGGCCCACCCACGAAACCTTGGACTATAGCACATCAATTTCGCCTGAAAATGCCCCATTCTCTCTATTTCGCCCGTTTGTCAACCCAGATGGCCATAGAAATTTAAAATAACCATAATGGGATGATCCCCGACCTCCCTGGCATGCTCCAATTGATTTTTAGCCCACAGCCCAACCAGTCCCTGGGCCCACCCCCAAAAACTGTGGGCTAAAGCACACCGATTTTACTTGAAAATGCCCCGTTCGTACCGTTTCGCCCGTTTGTCGACCCAAATTACTATGACAATTTAAACGGACCACACTGGGATGATCCATGACCTCCTTAGCATGCCCGGACCCCTGGCCCACATCAATTTAGCCTGAAAATGCCCCATTCTCTCTATTTCTCCCGTTTGTCAACCCAGATGGCCATAGAAATTTAAAATAACCATAATGGGATGATCCCCGACCTCCCTGGCATGCTCCAATTGATTTTTAGCCCACAGCCCAACCAGTCCCTGGGCCCACCCCCAAAAACTGTGGGCTAAAGCACACCGATTTTACTTGAAAATGCCCCGTTCGTACCGTTTCGCCCGTTTGTCGACCCAAATTACTATGAAAATTTAAACGGACCACACTAGGATGATTCCTGACCTCCCTGGCATGCCCCGATCAATTTTTGACCCAAAGCACACCTAAAACCCGGGCCCACCCCCAAAATTGTGGGCTATAGAACACCAATTTGGTCCAAAAATGCCCCATTAGTGCTGTTTTTTCCGTTTGCTGACCTAAATGGCCATAAAAATTTAAACGAACCACACTGGGATGATCCCAACCTCCCTGGCATGCCTCAGTCAATTTTTGGACCACAGCACTCCTGGACCCTGGCCCACCCCCCAAAATTGTGGGCTATAGCACACCGATTTGGCCTGAAAATGCATTGGTCACGCCATTTCGCATGTTTGTCCACCCAAATGGCCACTAAAATTTAAATGGACCACATTGGGACCATCCCCAATCTCCCTGGCATGTACTGATCAATTTTTGGCCCACAGCACACCCAAAACCCAGGCCCATCCCTAAAACCGTGGGCTATAGCACACTAATTTAGCTCAAAAATGCCTCATTCGCGCTGTTTTTCTTGTTTGTCAACCCGAATGGCGACAAAAATTAAAATGGACCACACTAGAACAATCCCCTACGTCCCTAGTATGCCTTGATTGATTTTCAGCCTACAGTATGCCCGAACCCAGAGCCCACCCATGAAATCGTGGACTACAGCACACCGATTTGGTTCGAAAATGCCTCATACACGCCGTTTAACCTTTTTGTCTACCCAAATAGCCACGAAAAATTAAATGGACCATACTGGGATAATCCTCGACCTCCCTGGCATGCCCCCGTCAATTTTTGGCCCATAACATGCTAGGACCTCGGGCCCACCCTTAAAACCGTGGGCTAAAGCTCACCGATTTGGCCTAAAAATGCCCCGTTCATGCTGTTTCGCACGTTTGTCTACCCAAATGGCCACAAAAATTTAAACAAACTACACTGGAATGATCCCTAACCACCTTAGAATACCTTGGTTAATTTTTGGCCCACAACACTCCCGAAACCGGGCACACCCCCAAAATCGTGGCCTATAGCAGACCGATTTAGCCTGAAAATGGCTCGATCGGGCCATTTTGCATGTTTGTCCGTCCAAATGGCTACGAAAATTTGAACAGACCACATGGGAATAATTCTCAATCTCCCTGGCATGCCCTGGTCATTTTTTGGCACACAACACATCTGTACCCTGGGCCCACCCCCAAAACAGTGAGCTGTAGCACACCAATTTGGCCTAAAAATGCCCCGTTCATGCCGTTTCTCTCGTTTGTCTATCCAAATGGCCACAAAAATTTAAACGGACCATACTGGGATGATCCCTGACCTTGCTGGCATGCCCTAGTCAATTTTTAGCCACAGCATCCCCGGACCCCGGGCCTACCATCGAAACCATGGGTTATAGCACATTCATTTAGCCCGAAAATTCACTGTTCGTGTTGTTTCGCCCGTTTGTCCACCCAAATGGCCAGGTAAATTTAAAAGGACCATACTGGGATGATCCCTAACCTCCTTGGCATGCCCCGGTCGATTTTTGGCCCACAACACGATCGACCTCGGGCCCATCCCTAAAACCGTGTGCTGTAGCACACCTAATTAGCATGAAAATGCCCCATTCGCGTTGTTTCGCCCGTTTGTCCTCCCAAATGGCCACAAAAATTTTAATGGGCCATGCTGGAATGATATCTGACCTCCCTGGCATGCCCCAGTTGATTTTTGGCCCACAGCATGCCCGGAGCCTGGGCCCATCCCAAAACCAAGGGCTAGCTCACCGATTTGGTCCAAAAATGCCCCGTTCGCATCGTTTCACTCGTTTGTCCACACAAATGGCCACAAAAATTTAAACGGACCCCACTAGGATAATCCCCAACCTCCTTGGAATACCCCGACTGATTTTTGGTCCACCGCACGCCCGAACCTCGAGCCCACCCTCAAAACCATGGGCCATAGCACACCAATTTTTCCCGAAAATGCCCCGTTCGCACCGTTTTGCCCGTTTGTCCACCCAAATGGCAAAAAAAAATTAAACGGACCATACTAAGACGATCCCCAACCTACTTGACATGCCTCGGTTGATTTTTAGACCATACCATGCCCGAACCCCGGGCCCACACATGAAATCGTTGACTACAGCACACCGATTTGGCTCAAAAATTCCCCATTCCCGTCGTTTCATCCGTTTGTCCACCCAAATAGCCACAAAAATTAAAACGAACCACAGTGGGATGATCCCCAACCTTGCTGGCACGCCCCGATTGATTTTTCACCCACAGCATATCGTACTCCAGCCCACCCCTAAAACCGTGGGCTACAGCACACTAATTTGGCCCAAAAATACCTCGTTCCCATAGTTTTGCCCGTTTATCATCCCAGATAGCCACAAAAATTTAAACGGAACATACTGGGATGATCCCCGACCTCCTTGACATGCCCTGGTTGATTTTTTGCCCACAGTACACCCAGAACCCGAGCCCACCACCAAAACCATGGGCTATAGCACACCGATTTTGCTTGAAAATACCCTGTTCGTGCTGTTTCACCCGTTTGTCCACCCATATGGCCATCAAAATTTAAAAGGAACATACTGGGATGATCCATGACCTCCCTTACATGACCCGGTTGATTTTAAGACCACGGCACGCCCGAACCCTAGGCTCACCCCCAAAACCGTAGGCTATAGCATACTGATTTGGCCTAAAAATGCCCCTTTCGCGCCGTTTTGCCCGTTTGTCCACCCAAATGGCATGCCCTGGTCAATTTTTGGGCCACAGCATGCCCGGACACTGGGCCTACCCTCAAAAATTTAAACAGACCATACTGGGATAATCCCCGACCTCCCTGGCATGCCCCGTCAATTTTTAGTATGCCCAGAACCCGAGCCCACCATTGAAACCATGGGCTATAGCACACCAATTTTTCTTGAAAATGCCCCGTTCGTGCTGTTTCGCTCGTTTGTCCACCCAAATGGCCATGAAAATTTAAAAGGTCCATACTGGGATGATCTATGACCTCCCTGGCATGCCTCGATCAATTTTTGACCTATAGCACACTCGGATCCCCGGCCAACCCCCAAAACCGTGGCCTATAGCACACCTATTTGGCCCGAATATGCCTTGTTCACGCTATTTTGCTCGTTTGTCAACCCAAATGGCCACGAAAATTAAAACGAACCACACTAAAATAATTTCCAATATCCCTGGCACGCCCCAATCGATTTTCGGCCTACAGCACACTCGAAACCCAGGACCACCCCCTGAAACTGTGGACTATAGGACATCGATTTGGCCTAAAAATGCCCCATTCATGTCGATTCACACATTTATCTACCCAAATGGACACAAAAATTTAAACGAACCATATTGGGAAAATCCCTAACTTCCCTGGCATGCCTCGGTTGATTTTTGGCCCACAGCACACCCGGACCCGAGCACACCCCCAAATTCACGGGCTATAGCACACCAATTTGGTCCAAAAATGCCTCGATCGCGTCATTTTGCACATTTGTCCATCCAAATGGCCACAAAAATTTAAACGGACCATACTGTAAAGATTCCCGACTTTTATGGCATGCCCAGGTCAATTTTTAGCACACAACACACCTAAACCCCGGGCCCACCCCTGAAACAATGGGCTGTAGCACACCGATTAAGCCCAAAAATGCTCAGGTCGCACTATTTCACCCGTTTGTCCACCCAAATGGCCACAAAATTTAGACGGACTATACTAGGATGATCCCCAACCTCCCTGGCATGCCCCAGTCGATTGTTGGCCCATACCTCGCCCGGACCCCTATCCCACCCCCAAAATCGTGGGCTATAGCATACCGGTTTGGCAAGGAAATACCCCATTCAGGCAGTTTCATCCGTTTGTCCATACAAATGGCCCCAAAAATGTAAACAAACCTCACTGGGATGATCCCCAACCTCCCTAGCACGCCTCGATTGATTTTTAACCCACAGCATGCCCGAACCCTGGGCCCACCCATAAATTTGTGGACTACAGCACACTGATTTGGCTAAAAAATGCCCCGTACGCGCTGTTTCACCCTTTTGTCAACTCAAATAGCCATGATAATTTAAACGGACCATACTGGGATGATCCCCGACCTCTCTGACATGCCCCCATCAATTTTTGGCCTACAGCATGCACGGACCCCGAGCCCACCCTCAAAACCGTGGGCAATAGCACACCGATTTTGCCTAAAAATGCCTCGTTCGTGCCGTTTCGCAAGTTTGTCCACACAAGTGGCCAGAAAAATTTAAACGGACCACACTGGGATGATCCTCAACCCCCTGGCACACCTCGATTGATTTTTAACCCACAGCATACCCATACCATAGGCCCACCCCTAAAATTGTGGGCTATAGCACACCGATTTGGCCCAAAAATGCCCCGTTCATGCTGATTCACCCGTTTGTCCAACTAAATGGCAATGAAAATTTAAACGGACCACACTAGGATGATTCCTGACCTCCCTGGCATGCCCCGATCAATTTTTGACCCAAAGCACACCTGAACCCCGAGCCCACCCCCAAAATCGTGGGCTACAGCACACCAATTTGGTCCAAAAATGCCCCGTTAGTGCTGTTTTTTCCGTTTGCTGACCTAAATGGCCATAAAAATTTAAACGGACCTCACTGGGATGATCCCCAACCTCCCTGGCATGCCTCAGTCAATTTTTGGACCACAGCACTCCTGGACCCTGGCCCACCCCCAAAATTGTGGGCTATAGCATACCGATTTGGCCCAAAAATGCATTGGTCACGCCATTTTGCATGTTTGTCCACCCAAATGGCCACTAAAATTTAAATGGACCACACTGGGACCATCCCCGATCTCCCTGGCATGTACTAATCAATTTTTGGCCCACAGCACACCCAAAACCTCGGCCCATCCCCAAAACCGTGGGCTATAGCACACTAATTTAGCTCAAAAATAGCTCGTTCACGCTGTTTTTCTTGTTTGTCAACCCGAATGGCGATGAAAATTAAAATGGACCACACTAGAACAATCCCCTACCTCCCTAGTATGCCTCGATTAATTTTCAGCCTACAGCATGCCCGAACCCTGAGCTCACCCATGAAATCGTGGACTACAGCACACCGATTTGGTTCGAAAATGCCTCATACACGCCGTTTCACCTTTTTGTCTACTCAAATAGCCACGAAAAATTAAACGGACCATACTGGGATGATCCTCGACCTCCCTGGAATGCCCCAATCAATTTTTGGCCCATAACATGCTAGGACCTCGGGCCCACCCTTGAAACCGTGGGCTAAAGCTCACCAATTTGGCCTAAAAATGCCCCGTTCATGCTGTTTTCACGTTTGTCTACCCAAATGGCCACAAAAATTTAAACGAACCACACTGGGATGATCCCTAACCTCCCTAGAATACCTTGGTTAATTTTTGGCCCACAGCACTCTCGAAACCGGGCACACCCCCAAAATCGTGGCCTATAGCAAACCGATTTAGCCTGAAAATGGCTCGATCGGGCCATTTTGCATGTTTGTCCGTCCAAATGGCTACGAAAATTTGAACAGACCACATGGGAATAATTCTCAATCTCCCTGGCATGCCCTGGTCATTTTTTGGCGCACAGCACGTCTGTACCCTGGGCCCACCCCCAACACAGTGAGCTGTAGCACACCAATTTGGCCTAAAAATGCCCCGTTCACGCCGTTTCTCTCGTTTGTCTATCCAAATGGCCACAAAATTTAAACGGACCATACTGGGATGATCCCCGACCTCGCTGGCATGCCCCAGTCAATTTTTGGCCACAACACGTGATACAAATCAGTCCACCAAGATGCCAAAACAGTCCACAAAATGTGAGAAGAACAAGCAACACAAAGGGATACAAGATGACAAACACAAAAACACACAGATTTAGGAAATAATGAAAGGATAGATAGTGAGACCAAGATCATTACAAGATTAAGAACCAAGTATATTTCAACATTAACCCCTAATGAATGTAATAATCAAAACCACACTCTTATGGTGACCACCAAGGTAATTGACTCACCTCAAGATCCACCATTTCTAAGCAAAGAACAATATTGGTTTTTCAAAGCCCTATACTAAGGATGAATTTTCCAATTCCTAACTAAGACTATACTAAGGTGGTCTACTCTCAAGAGAGAGGATTTCAAGTTTTCAATCTTTCATCTTTCATAAACTAACTAGCAAATGAACTAATAGAACCTATTTATAGTCTAACTTATTACATAACAAAATGACCACAATACCCTTAATGAAAGAGTGTTACTTGGACAAGGCTAATAAACTAAAATGTTCTTAATGAAGGCCCAAAACCGTAAGTCCTTAATCCTCCATGCTCCAAGCAATCTTTCACACGTGGGATTGCTCTTTGGTGTACTCATATCGGCCGCTCTATGTAGGATCCCGTTTCCTTAATGTGACCAAAGCTTGATGCCCCACATACTGATTTCGAAAGATGTCACTGAAAGCTAAGGCGGACATTTGAATCGTATCATCCTCCCCTTCTTGAAAAGGATTCGACCTCGAATCCAAACCTTGCAAAACCAAAGAAAGGACACACAAATACAAAATCGTCATGGCATCAGGGTTAGGGTAAGCTTGAAAAATCACCTCAACATGCGAAGGTTGCACATATTTAGGATATAACCAAGGATCCTTTGAACTAAATATTACATATTTAACAAAAATGCACAAAGGATTTGGCTATAGAATTCACCAAAAATGATACTTTGCTTGTCATGTAAAGCAAGCAACAAGTTGGGTACACCATCATCACCAATTCTATATTTGGAACTGGGGTCAAATGGAAAGAGTGTCCATAGACACAGGTCTAGACAACACTCCCTTTTCCCGTGCTCTCCACCAAAAATAAATGGCATACTCTCTACAATAACATACATATTATCCAGAACAAATAGAAAGTAGAGAAAGATATCACTCAAGTCAACTTCTACTAAGGTTCCCTCATGTGTGCACTCACTACTAGTTTCACAATCATCACCATGAGTACTCTCAACAATAAAGTCTCACAAAGTAGAAGGAGAAGTAGTTTCCAAAACCACGCATCCCTTACCCATAAGAGTACTCTCATCTTCCAAGAAGAGATTTCTATCTTTAGGAGGAATGTTGTCACATCATAGTGGGTTAGCATATCGGCTATAGCTTCTAAGGCAAGCTATACCATCATTTCCACCACTAAGTTCATTCGGAGTGCTTATATCATCTTCAAACAAGACATTATACCTTAAGAGAGAATGATCTATTTCATGGGCAGATTAAAAAAAAAACACATTCATCACTCTCTAAAAGATCAATATCAAGTTTCAAGGAGATTTCAAGTGCAAGATTATCCCAAGAATAGCTCTCGGGTTCACTCCTATTCCTTTGATCAATATTTTCAACATCATCACACACTTGAGATTCATTAATCACATAACACACATCCTTAAGTGGTGGGCAAAAGTTGATCAACATAAATTTCATAAGACGATGTACTTTCATTCAACACAATGGTTCTAACACTAGGTGGACATAAATCGATCTTACAAGAAGAGTCGATTCGATCATCAATAGGATCAACTAGTGTATCCACACTCACAACAAGTACATCATCATCAAGTGGCAAAGAAACAATAGACTCACATATAGGCAAGCTATAAATCACACTCAATGGGCTACTAGCCACACAATTATCATTCACATGCACAAAAGTGTAAGGGTTAGCTATTCTACCTTGATGTTCATGAGTATGTTCATCTTTACCTCGGTGTGAAATTCCATCATAAGACTGGGCAACAAATTCCTTCAGAAAGCTCTTATCGCAAGTTGTTTGGACAATTGGATTTTGAGGGAAGAGTTTGGGTAACAATTGGTGTATAATTTCAATGTGTTGTTGCATATCTTCAAGATCGTCATGGATGTGATCACAGGTGGCCATGAAATTATGTGCAGCCATGATACCTAACAAAACAAAACAAAAAAAAACAAAAGAAAAAAAAAAGCTCATTACCAACACTCGATACACTCACCTTTGTGATTCTCACAATTGGAGCGGCGAATATTGAAAGTTGCTTATACTCCGGTAGTCAATAAGATGTCAATCCTACTTGGCGGCCGAAATAGATTCTTGTTTTGATTGACTTAAGACACAAAATAAAATTCACTTATGAACTTGAAATAAATAAGTTACTGCGAGATACAAATGAGAAAAGCACACAAATAACGAAGACACGAAAGAAACGTGCTCAAAAACTAATTTACAACTTAGTAAGTATTTACTAGTTGCCAATTAGTATAAGAATAAAAAAAATAAACCTAAGACACTAACAATCCAAGATAATGAAAGGATAGATAGTGAGACCAAGATTATTAAAAGATTAAGAACCAAGTATATTTCAACATTAACCCCTAATGAATGCAATAATCAAAACCACACTCTTACGGTGACCGCCAAGGTAATCGACTCACCTTAAGATCCACCGTTTCCAAGCAAAGAACAATATTGGCTTTTCCAAGCCCTATACTAAGGATGACTTTTCCAAGTCCTAACTAAGACTATACTAAGGTGTTCTACTCTTAAGAGAGAGGATTTCAAGTTTTCAATCTTTCATCTTTCATAAACTAACTAGCAAATGAACTAATAGAACCTACTTATAGTCTAACTTATTACATAACAAAATGACCACAATACCCTTAATTAAAAGGGTGGTCATGGAGTGTTAATTGGACAAGGATAAGTAACCAAAATGTCCTTAATGAAGGCCTAAAACCGTGAGTCCTCAATCTTCCATGCTCCAAGCAAACTTTCACACGTGGGATTGCTCTTTGGTGTACTCATATCGGCCCCTCCATGTAGGATCCCGTTTCCTTAATATGACCAAAGCTTGATGCCCCACGTACTGAATTTGAATGATGTCCTTGAAAGCTAAGGCAGCCATTTGAATCATATCAGCACGCCCGGACCTCGAGCCCACCACTAAAACTGTGGGTAATAGCACATCGATTTGGACCGAAAATGCCTCATTCATCCCGTTTCTCCCATTTGTCCACCCAAATGGCCACAAAAATTTAAATTGACCACACTGGGATGATCCCCGACCTCCCTTTCATGACCCAATTAATTTTTGGTGCATAGCACGCCCAGACCTAGGCCCCACTCCAAAACCATGGGTTATATCACACCGATTTAGCCCGAAAATACACCGTTCTCACTGTTTGCCCCTTTTGTCTACTGAAAAGGCCACAAAAATTTAAATGGACCACACTGAGACGATTTCCAACCTACCAGGCATGCCTTGGTTGATTTTCATCCTATAGCATGCCCGGACCCCGGACCCACCCACAAAATCGTAGACTACAGCTCACCGATTTAGCTCGATCTCCCTGGAATGCCCCGATCAATTTTTGGCCCACAGCACACGGAGAACCCAAGCCTAACCCCAAAACTATGGGTTATAGCACACCGATTTGGCCTGAAAATGCCTCGTTCGCGCCATTTCGCCCATTTATCCACCCAAATGGCCAATAAAATTTAACCGGGCCACGCTGGGACAAGCCCTGTCCTCCCTGTCTTACCTTCGTCAATTTTTGGCCCATAGCACGCTCGAACCTCGGGTCCATCCCCGAAACTATGAGCTATAGCACACAATATTAGCCCAAAAATGCCCCGTTCGAGTTGTTTCACCCGTTTGTCTACCCAAATAGCCACGAAAATTTAAATGGGCCACGCTGGGACAATCCCCAACCTCCCTGACACACCCCAGCCAATTTTTAGACCACAACACACCTGGACCCCGGGCCCTCTCCCCCAAAACCGTGGGCTATAGCACACCGATTTATCACAAAAATATCTACAAAAATTTAAACAGACAAAACTAGGATGATCCCCGACATTCCTGGCATGCATCGATTGGTTTACGTCCCATAGCAGGCCCAGAAACCGGGCCTACCCCCACAAATATGGACTATAGCACACCGATTTGTCCTAAAAATGCCCCGTTTAGGCCATTTTGCACGTCTGTCCACTCAAATGGCCACAAAAATTTAAACGAACTACACTGGGATGATCCTCGACCTCCCTGGCATTCCTCGATTGATTTTTGGCCCACAGCACACTTGAACCCGGGCACAACCCCAAAATTATGGGCTTTAGCACACCGATTTGGATCGAAAATTCCTCGATCGCTCCATTTCGCACGTTTGTCCACCCAAACGGCCACGAATATTTAAACGTACCACACTTGGATAATTCCCGACCTTGTTGGCACGGCTGGTTGATTTTTGGCCTACATCACACCCGGACCCCGGGTCCACCCCCGAAACAATAGGCTGTAGCACATAAATTTGGCCCAAAAATGCTCTGTTTACGTTGTTTCGGCCGTTTGTCCCCCCAAATTGCCACAAAAATTTAAACGGACCATAATAAGATGAGCCTCGACCTCCATGCCATGCCCCGGTCGATTTTCAGCCCATAGCACGCCCAGACCCCGGGCTCACTCCCAAAATCGTGGACTATAGCACACCAATTTGGCCAAAAAATTCCTCATTCAGGCCGTTTCTCCCGTTTGTCCATCTAAATGGCCATGAAAATTTAAACGGACCTCACTGGAATGATCCCCAACCTCCTTGGTATGCCTCAGTTGATTTTCAGCCTACAGCATGCCTGAACCCTAGGCCCACCCATGAAATCGTAGACTACAGCACACCGATTTAGCTCGAAAATGCCTCGTACGTGCCATTTCACACTTTTGTCCACCCAAATAGCCATAAAAATTTAAACGGACCACACTAGGAAGATCCCCAACCTCCCTAGCACGCCCTCATCAATTTTTGGCACACAGCATGCCCAGACCCCAAGCGCACCCCTGATACCGTGGGCTATACCACACTGATTTGGCCTAAAAATGCCCCATTAGTGCCGTTACGCCCTTTTCTCCACCCAAATGGCCATAAAAATTTAAACGGACCATACTGGGACAATCCTCAACCTCCTTGGGTTACCCCAAAAGTTTTTTGACCCACAGCACACCCGAACCCCGGTCCCACCCCCAAAATCGTGGGCTATAGCAAACCGATTTTACCTGAAAATGCCCGTTTCGCGCTGTTTTGCCTGTTTCTCAACCCAAATATCCCTGAAAATTTAAATGGACCACACTAGGATAATCCCCAATCTTTTTGGCATGCCCCAGTCAATTTTTAACCAACGGCAGGCCCAAACCTCGGGCCCACCCCTAAAACCGTGAGCTATAGCACACCAATTTTGCATGAAATTGCCCCGTTTGAACTGTTTTGCCTGTTTGTCCATCCAATGGCCATGAAAATTTAAAAGGAACACACTGAGATGATACCTGGCATGCCTCAGACGATTTTCAACCCACAATACGCTCGGAACGTGGGCGCACCCCCAAAACCGTGCGCTATAGCAAATCGATTTGGTACGAAAATGCCCCATTTGCGCCGTTTCGCCCAATTGCCATGCCAAATGGCCACAAAAATTTAAATGGACCACACTAGGACTATCACCCATGTCCCTGGCATGCCTCGGATGATTTTTTGAGCCACAGCACGCCTAGAACTCGGGGCCACCCCCAAAACTGTGGGCTATAGCTCACCGATTTATCCTAAAAATGCCCGGTTCGCGTTGTTTATCCACCCAAATGGCCACGAAAATTTAAACAGACCATGCTTGGATGATCCCCGACCTCCCTAGCACAACCCGATCGATTTTCGACCAATAGCACGCCTGGACCCTGTGCCCACCCCTAAAATCGTGGGCCATAGCACACTAATTTGGCCCGAAAAGCCTACTTCAAGCCGTTTTGCACGTTTGTCCACCCAAATGGCCACGAAAATTGAAATGAACAATACTAGGATGATCCCCAACCTTACTGGCATGCCCCGATTGATTTTTGTCCCATAGCACACCTGGATCCCGAGCCCACCCCCAAAACCATGGGTTATAGCACACCAATTTTGCCCGAAAATGACCCATTTGCACTGTTTCTCCCATTTGTCCACCTAAATAGCCACAAAAATTTTAACGAACCACACTGGAATGATCCCTGAGTTCCCTGGCCTGCCCCGAGCGATTTTTGGCCCACAGTACACCTGAACCCCGGGTTGACCCTCTAAACCGTGGGCTATAGCACACTGATTTGGCCCAAAAATAACCCCGTTCATGACATTTTGCCAGTTTATCCAACTAAATAGCCACGAAAAGTTAAACAAACCATACTGGAATGATCCCGGACCTCTCTGGCACACCTCGATCAATTTTTTACCCACAGCACACCCGAACCCCGGGCCCACCCCTAAAACTGTAGGCTATATAACCCACCGATTTAGCCCGAAAATGCCCCATTCATGCAGTTTTGCTCGTTTGTCTATCCAAATGGCCACAAAAATTTAAACGGACCACGTTGGGATGATCCCCAACTCCCTGGCATGCCTCGGTTGATTTTTGGCCCACAGCACGCCCGGACCCAAGGCCAACCCTAAAACCATGGGCTATAGCACATCAATTTGGCCCAAAAATGCAATGTTCATGCTATTTCTCTTGTTTGTCCACCCAAATGGCCACAAAAATTTAAACTGACCACACTGGGATGACGTGGGTTATGTCACACTAATTTGACCTAAAAATGCCCCGTTCATGCTATTTCACCCGTTTGTCCACCCAAATGGCCATGAAAATTTAAATAGACCATACTGGGATGATCCCTGACCTCTCTGTCATGCCGCAATCAATTTTCAGTCCACAGCACATCCAAACGCCGGCCCACCCTCGTAACCGTGGGCTATAGCACACCGATTTGGGCCAAAAATGACCTGTTCATGGTGTTTCGCCCATTTGTCCACTAAAATGGCCACAAAAATTTAACCGGGCCACCCTGGGACAAGCCCTGACCTCCCTGGCTTACCTTGGTCAATTTTTGGCCCATAGCATGCTCAAACCTCGGGCCCATCCCCGAAACTATGATCTATAGCACACCGAATTAGCCCAAAAATGCCCCGTTCGCATTGTTTCGCTCGTTTGTCTACCCAAATAGCCACGAAAATTTAAACGGGCCATGATGGGACAATCCTCGACCTCCCTGACATGCCTCGGTCGATTTTTGGACCACAGCACGCCTAGACCCCGGGCCCTCTCCCCCAAAATCGTTGGCTATAGCACACTGATTTATCACGAAAATATCTACGAAAATTTAAACAAACAACACTGGGATGATCCCCGACCTCCTTGGCATACACCAATTGATTTACGTCCCACAGCATGCCCAAAAATAGGTCCCACCCCTAAAACTATGGGCTATAGCACACCGATTTGGCCTAAAAATTCCCCGTTCGGGCCGTTTTGCACGTCTGTCCACTCAAATGGCCACAAAAATTTAAACGGACTACACTGGGATGATCCTCGACCTCCCTAGAATTCCTCGATTGATTTTTGGCCAATAGCACGCCTGGACCCGGGCATACCCCCAAAATTATGGGCTTTAGCACACCGATTTAGATCGAAAATTCCTCGATCGCTCCATTTCGCACGTTTGTCCACCCAAACGGCCACGAATATTTAAACGTACCACACTTGGATAATTCCCGACCTTGTTAGCACGACTGGTTGCTTTTTGGCCTAAATCACACCCGGACCCCGGGTCCACCCCGAAACAATAGGCTGTAGCACATAAATTTGGCCCAAAAATGCTCTGTTTAAGTTGTTTCGGCCGTTTGTCCCCCCAAATTGCCACAAAAATTTAAACGGACCATACTAAGATGATCCTCGACCTCCATGCCATGCCCCGGTCAATTTTTAGCCTATAGAATGCCTAGGCCCCGGGCTCACTCCCAAAATCGTGGACTATAGCACACCAATTTGGCCAAAAAAATCCCCATTCGGGTCGTTTCTCCCATTTGTCCATCTAAATGGCCATGAAAATTTAAACGGACCTCACTGGAATGATCCCCAACCTCCTTGGTATGCCTCGGTTGATTATTATCCTAAGCATGCCCGAACCCTAGGCCCACCCATGAAATCGTAGACAATAGCACACCGATTTAGCTCGAAAACTCCCTGTACGTGCCGTTTCACCCTTTTGTCCACCCAAATAGTCACGACAATTTAAACGGACCAGACTAGGAAGATCCCCGGCCTCCCTAGCATGCCCTCATCAATTTTTGGCACACAGCATGCCCAGATCCCAAGCCCACCCCTGATACCGTGGGCTATACCACACTGATTTGGCCTAAAAATGCTCCGTTCGTGCCGTTTCACCCATTTATCCACCCAAATGGCCACAAAAATTTAAACAGACCATATTGGGACGATCCCCAACCTCTCTGGGTTACCCCGATAGATTTTGACCCACAGCACACCCGGACCCCGAGCCCACCCCAAAAATCGTGGGCTATAGCACACCGATTTTACCTGAAAATGCCCCCTTTGCGCTGTTTCGCCTGTTTCTCAACCCAAATATCCATGAAAATTTAAATGGACCATACTGGGATGATCCCCAATCTCCTTGGCATGCCCCAGTCGATTTTTAACCAACGGCAGGCCCAAACCTCAGGCACACCCTCAAAACCGTGGGCTATAGCACACCAATTTTTCATGAAATTACCCCGTTTGAATTGTTTCGCACGTTTGTCCATCCAATGGCCATGAAAATTTAAAAAGAACACACTGAGATGATCCCTGGCATACCCCGGATGATTTTCAACCCACAGCACACTCGGACCCTGGGCGCACCCCCAAAACCGTGCGCTATAGCACACCGATTTGGCACGAAAATGCCCCATTTACGCCGTTTCGCCTAATTGCCAAGCCAAATGACCACAAAAATTTAAACAGACCACACTAGGACTATCCCTAATGTCCTGGCATGCCTCAGTTGATTTTTCGAGCCACAGCATACCCAAAACTCGGCGCCACCCCCAAAACTGTGGGCTATAGCTCACCGATTTATCCTAAAAATGCCCCGTTCGTGTTGTTTATCCACCCAAATGGCCACAAAAATTTAAATAGACCATGCTTGGATGATCCCCGACCTCCCTAGCATGCCCCGATTGATTTTCGACCAATAGCACGCCCGGTCCCTGTGCCCACCCCCAAAATCGTGGGCCATAGCACACTAATTTGGCCCAAAATGCCTACTTCAAGCCATTTTGCACGTTTGTCCACCCAAATGGCCACAAAAATTGAAATGAACAATACTAGGATGATACTCGACCTTACTGGCATGCCCCGATCTATTTTTGGCCCACAGCACGCCTGGATCCCGAGCCCACCCCCAAAACCATGGGTTAAAGCACACCAATTTTGCCCGAAAATGACCCATTTGCACCGTTTCGCCCATTTGTCCACCTAAATGGCCACAAAAATTTGAAAAAACCACACTAGGATGATCCCCGAGTTCCCTGGCATGCCTCGATCAATTTTTGGCCCACAGCATGCCCGATCCCCGGGTCCACCCCCTAAACCGTGGGCTATAGCACACTGATTTGGCCCAAAAATACCCCGTTCATGACATTTTGCCAGTTTGTCCAACTAAATAGCCACGAAAATTTAAACAAACCATACTGGAATGATCCGGACCTCCCTGGCATACCCCGATTAATTTTTCGGCTACAGAACACCGAACCCCGGGCCCACCCCTAAAATTGTAGACTATATAACCCACCGATTTAGCCCGAAAATACCCCATTTATGCTGTTTTGCTTGTTTGTCTATCCAAATGGCCACAAAAATTTAAACAGACCACACTGGGATGATCCCCAACTCCCTTGCATACCTCGGTTGATTTTTGGACCACAGCACGCCCGGACCCAAGGCCCACCCCCAAAATCGTGGGCTATAGCATATCAATTTGGCCTAAAAATGCCAAGTTTATGCTATTTCTCTCGTTTGTCCACCCAAATGGCCATAAAAATTTAAACTAACCACACTGGGATGATGTGGGTTATATCACACTAATTTGGCTCGAAAATGCCTCGTTCACGCTATTTCACCCATTTGTCCGCCCAAATGGCCATGAAAATTTAAACGGACCATACTGGGATGATCCCCGACCTCTCTGTCATGCCACGATTAATTTTCAGTCCAGAGCACACCCGGACATTGGCCCACCCTCGTAACCGTGGGCTATAGCACACCGATTTGGGCCAAAAATGACCTATTCACGGTGTTTTGCCCATTTGTTTACTAAAATGGCAACAAAAATTTAATTGGGCCACGCTGGGACAAGCCCTGACCTCCCTGGCTTACCTTGGTCAATTTTTATCCCATAGCACACTCGAACCTCGGGCCCATCCCTGAAACTATGAGCTATAGCACACCGAATTAGCCCGAAAATACCACATTCGCGCTGTTTCGCCTGTTTGTCTACCCAAATAGCCACGAAAATTTAAACGGGCCATGCTGGGACAATCCTCGACCTCCCTGACATGCCTCAGTCGATTTTTGGACCACATCACGCCTGGACCCCGGGCCCTCTCCCCCAAAACCATGGGCTATAGCACACCGATTTGTCTCAAAATATCTACAAAAATTTAAACGGACAACACTGGGATGATCCTCGACCTCTCTGGCATGCACAGATTGATTTACGTCCCACAAAACGCCCAAAAATCAGGCCCACCCCCAAAACTATAGACTATAGCACATCGATTTGGCCTAAAAATGCCCCGTTCGGGCCGTTTTGCACGTCTGTCCACTCAAATGGCCAATAAAATTTAAATGGACTACACTGCGACGATCCTCGACCTCCCTGGAATTCCTCAATTGATTTTTGTCCCACAGCACGCCCAAAGCCGGGTACACCCCCAAAATTATGGGCTTTAGCATATCGATTTGGATTGAAAATTCCTCGATCGCTCCATTTCGAACATTTGTCCACCCAAATGGCTAGAATATTTAAACGTACCACACTTGGATAATTCCTGACCTCGTTGGCATGGCCTGGTTGATTTTTGGCCGACATCACACCCGAACCCTGGGTCCACCCCCGAAACAATGGGTTGTAGCATATAAATTTGGCCCAAAAATGCTCTGTTTGCGCCGTTTTGGCCGTTTGTCCCCCCAAATGGCCACAAAAATTTAAATGGACCATACTAAGATGATAATCGACCTCCATGCCATGCCCCGATCGATTTTTAGCCCATAGCACGCCTAGACCCCGGGCTCACTCCCAAAATCGTGGACTATAGCACACCAATTTGGCCAAAAAATTACCCATTCGGGTCGTTTCTCCTGTTTGTTCATCTAAATGGCCATGAAAATTTAAACTGACCTTACTGGAACAATCCCCTACCTCCTTGGTATGCCTCAATTGATTTTCAGCCTACAGCATACCCGAAACCTAGGCCCACCCATGAAATCGTAGACTACAGCACACCAATTTAGCTCGAAAACGCCCCGTACGTGCCGTTTCACCCTTTTGTCTACCCAAATAGCCACAAAAATTTAAACGGACCACATTAGGAAGATCCTCGACCTCCCTGGCATACCCTCATCAATTTTCGGCACACAGCATGCCCAAACCCCAAGCCCACCCCTGATACCGTAGGCTACAGCACACTGATTTGGCCTAAAAATGCTCCGTTCGTGCCGTTTCGCTCGTTTCTTCACCCAAATGGCCACAAAAATTTAAACGGACCATACTGGGATGATCCCCAACCTCCTTGGGTTACCTAGATAGATTTTTGACCCACAGTACACCCGAACCCGGGGCCCACCCCCAAAACCTTGGGCTATAGCACACCGGTTTTACCTGAAAATGCCCCCTTCGCGCTGTTTCACCTGTTTCTCAACCCAAATATCCATAAAAATTTAAATGGACCACACTGAGATAATCCCCTATCTCCTTGGCATGCCCCAGTCGATTTTTAACCAATGGCACGCCCGAACCCCGAGCCCACCCCCGAAACCGTAGGCTATAGCACACCAATTTTGCGTGAAATTGCCCTGTTTAAACTGTTTTGCCCGTTTGTCCATCCAATGGCCATGAAAATTTAAACGGAACACACTGATATGATCCCTGGCATGCCCTGGATGATTTTCAACCCACAGCACGCTCGGACCCTGGGCGCACCCACAAAACCGTGGGCTATAGCACACCGATTTGGTACGAAAATGCCCCATTTGCACCGTTTAGCCTAATTGCCAAGCCAAATGGCCACAAAAATTTAAACGGATCACACTAGGACTATCCCCAAAGCCCTGGCATGCCTCGGTTGATTTATTGAGCCACAACACGCCCATAACTCGGGCCCACCCCCAAAACTGTGGGCTATAGCTCACCGATTTATCCTAAAAATGCCCCGTTCGCATTGTTTATCCACCCAAATGGCCACAAAAATTTAAACAAACCATGCTTGGATGATCCCCTACCTCCCTAGCACGCCTCGATCGATTTTCGACCAATAGCACGCCCGGACCCTGTGCCCACCCCCAAAATCGTGGTCCATAGCACACCAATTTGGCCCGAAACGCCTACTTCAGGCCGTTTTGCATGTTTGTCCACCCAAATGGCCACGAAAATTGAAATGAACAATACTAAGATGATCCCCGACCTTACTGGCATGCCCCGATCTATTTTTAGCCCACAGCACGCCTGGATCCCAAGCCCACCCCCAAAACCATGGGTTATAGCACACCAATTTTGCCCGAAAATGACCTATTTGTACCGTTTTGCCCATTTGTCCACCTAAATGGCCACAAAAATTTAAACGAACCACACTAGGATGATCCACGAGTTCCCTGGCATGCCCTGATCAATTTTTGTCCCACAGCACGCTCGAACCCTGGGTCCACCCCCTAAACCGTGGGCTATAGCACACTGATTTGGCCCAAAAATACCCCATTCATGACATTTTGCCAGTTTGTCCAACTAAATTGCCACAAAAATTTAAACAAACCATACTGGAATGATCTCAGACCTCCCTGGCACACCCCGGTCAATTTTTCGCCCACAGCACACCCGAACCCCAGGCCCACCCCCAAAACTGTAGGCTATATAACCCACCGATTTAGCCCAAAAATGCCCCATTCATACCGTTTTACTCGTTTGTCTATCCAAATGGCCACAAAAATTTAAACAGACTACGCTGGGATGATCCCCAACTCCCTGGCATGCCTCAGTTGATTTTTGGCCCACAGCACGCCCGAACCCAAGGCCCACCCCCAAAATCGTGGGCTATAGCACATCAATTTGGCCCAAAAATGCCATCTTCATGCTATTTCTCTCGTTTGTCCACCCAAATAGCCACGAAAATTTAAACTGATTACACTGGTACGACGTGGGTTATATCACACTGATTTGGCCCAAAAATGCCCCGTTCACGCTATTTCACTCGTTTGTCCACCCAAATGGCGATGAAAATTTAAATGGACCATACTGGGATGATACCCGACCTCTCTATCATGCCGCGATCAATTTTTAGTCCACATCACACCCGGACGCCGGCCTACCCTCATAACCGTGGGCTATAGCACACCGATTTGGGAAAAAAATGACCTGTTCATGGTGTTTCGCCCATTTGTCTACTGAAATGGCCATAAAAATTTAAACGAACCACACTAGGATGATACCCAACCTTCCTAGCATGCCCTGATTGATTTTCAGCCCATAGTATGCCTGGACCCTGAGCCCACCCACGAAAACGTAGACTACAACACATCGATTAACTCAAAAATGGCTCGTTCACACTGTTTCATTCGTTTGTCCACCCAAATAGCCATGAAAATTTAAACGGAACATACTGGGACAATCCACGACCTCCCTTGCACGTCCCAGTCGATTTATAACCCATAACACACCCGAACTCTAGGCCCACCCCAAAACCGTGGGCTATAGTTTGGCTTAAAAATACCCCGTTCATACCATTTTGCCCGTTTGTCCACCCTAAAGGCCACTAAAATTTAAATGGACCCCACTGGGATGATCCCCAACCTCCCTGGCACACCCCGATCAATTTTCAACCCACATCATTCTCGGACCCCGGGCCAACCCCCGAAATCATGGGCTATAGCACACCAATTTGGCTTTAAAATGCCCTATTCGCCCACTTTCGCCCGTTTGTCAACTGAAATGGCCACAAAAATTGATAAGGACCATACTAGGATGATACCCGAACTCCCTGGCATGTCCCGGTCAATTTTTGTCCCACAGCACGCTCGTACCCCTGGCCCACCACCGAAACCATGGGATATAGCACACCAATTTTGCCTAAAAATGCCCCTTTTGCGGTGTTTCGCACGTGTGTCAACCCAAATGGCCATAAAAATTTAAACGAAACACACTGGGATGATTCCTGACCTTCCTAGCAAGCCTCGTTCGATTTTCCACCCATGGCACGCCTGGACCCTAGGTGCACCCCTGAAACCTTAGGCTGTAGCACACTGATATGGCCCAAAAATGCCCCTTTCATGCTGTTTTGTTCATTTATCCACCCAAATGGCCACAAAAATTTAAACAGACCACACTAGGATGATCCCCAACCTCCCTGGCATGCCTCGGTCAATTTTAGGGTGACAGCACGCTCAGACCCTGGGCCCACCCTCAAAATCGTGGGCTATAGCACATCAATTTAGCCCAAAAAACAACGTTCATGCCGTTTCTCCTGTTTGTCTAGTCAAATAGCCAGGTAAATTTAACAGGACCGTACTGGGATGATCCCCAACCTCCCTAGCATGCCTCAGTTGATTTTTGGCCTACAGCACAACCGACCCCCGGGTCCATCCCTGAAACCGTGCACCATAGCACACCTAATTGGCCCGAAAATGCCCCGATCGTGCTGTTTCGCTCATTTGTCCATACAAATGTCCACAAAAATTAAATGGGCCACACTGGGATGATCCCCGACCTCCCTGGCATGGCCCAGTCAATTTTTGGCCCACAGCATGCCCGAACCCCTAGTCCATCCCCGAAACCGTGGGCTTATAGATCACCAATTTGGACAAAAAATGCCCCGTTAGCGCCGTTTCACCCGTTTGTCCACCCAAATAGCCACGAAATTTAAATGGACCCCACTGGGATTGTCTCCGACCTCCCTAGCATACCTCAATAAATTTTTGGCCCACCACACACCCAAACCCCGAGCCCACCCCAAAACCGTGGGCTATAACACACCGATTTTGCCCGAAAATGCCCCGTACGTACCGTTTTGCCCATTTGTCCACCGAAAAGGCCATAAAAATTTAAACGAACCACACTGGGACAATTCCCAACCTACCTGGCATACCCCGGTTGATTTTCATCCCACAGCATGCCCGGACCCCAAGCCCACCCATAAAATCGTAGACTATAGCACACCGATTTAGCTCGAAGATGCCCCGTTCGCGCCGTTTCATCCGTTTGTCCACCCAAATAGCCACAAAAATTTAAACGGATCACAATGGGATGATCCCCGACCTCCCTGGCATACCCCAGTCAATTTTTGACCCACAGCACACCCGAACCCAGGGCCCATCCTCAAAACTGTGGGCTATAGCACACTGATTTGGCCTAAAAATACCCCGTTGGTTTCGGTTCGCCCGTTTGTCCACACAAATGGCCACAAAAATTTAAGAGAACCATACTAGGATTATCCCCAACCTCCCTGGCATGCCTCGATCAATTTTTGACCTACAGAACACTAAGACCCTCGGGCCCACCTCTAAAACTGTGGGCTATAGCACACCGATTTGGCCCAAAAATGCCCCTTTCGTGATGTTTCACCTGTTTATCAACCCAAATGACCACGAGAATATTAACGAACCATACTAGTATGATTCTCAACATCCTTGGCATGCCTCGGTTGATTTTTGGCTCACAAAACGCCCAAACCCCGAGCCCACCCCCAAAACCGTGGGCTATAGCACACCGATTTTGCCTGAAAAATTCCTCGTTCATGCTGTTTTGCCTGTTTGTCCACCCAAATGGCCGTGAAAATTTAAACGGACTATACAGGGATATCCATGACCTTCCTAGCATAACTCGGTTGATTTTCAGCCCACGATACGCCCAAACCCTGGACGCACCCCCGAAACCGTAGGCTATAGCACACTGATTTGTCCCAAAAATGCGCCTTTCGCGCTATTTTGCCCGTTTGTCAACCCAAATATCCACAAAAATTTAAATAAACCACACTAGGACGATCCCCAACCTCCCTAGCATGCCCCTATCAATTTTTGGGACACAGCACACGTGGACCCTGGGCCTACCACCGAAATCGTGGGCTATAGCACACCGATATATCCAAAAAAGCCCCGTTCACGCCGTTTTGCCTGTTTGTCCACACAAATGGCCACATAAATTTAAGAAGACCACACTGGGACTATCCCCAATATCCCTGGCATTTCTCTGTCAATTTTTCGCCCACAACACACCCGAACCCCGGGACCATCCCTGAAACTGTAGGCTATAGCACATCGAATAGACCCGAAAATGCCCCATTCACACCGTTTCACTTGTTTGTCCACCCAAATGGCCACAAAAATTTAAACGGGACACGCTGGGAGAATCCCCGACCACCCTGTCACACCTTGGTTAATTTTTGGCCCATAGCACACCTGGACCCCGGGCTCATCCCCATGGGCTATAGCAGACCGATTTGGCCCGAAAATGCCCCATTCGCGCTGTTTTACCCGTTTGTCGACCCAAATGGCCACGAAAATTTAAATGAACCACATTGGGATTATCCCCGACCTCCCTGGCACATCCCGATCAATTTTTGGCCCACAGCATGCCCGAACCCCAATCCCACCGCTAAAATCGTGGGCCATAGCACAAAGACTTTGCTTGAAAATTACTCGTTCGCACGATTTCGCCCGTATGTCCACCCAAATAACCACAAAAATTTAAACGGACCACACTGGGACGATCCCCAACCTCCCTGGCACTCCCCAGCTGATTTTTGGCCCATAGAATGCTCGACCACCGATCCCACACCCAAAAGCGTGGGCTATAATAGCACATCGATTTGGCCCAAAAATGCCCCATTCGCGCCGTTTCACTGGTTTATCTACCCAAATGGCCGCAAAAATTTAAACAGACCACACTTGGATGATACCCAACCTCCTTCACATACCCCGGTTGATTCTCTGCCCATAGCACGCCCGAATCCCGGGCCCACCCTCTAAACCGTTGGATATAGCACACCGATTTGGCTTGAAAATGCCTCGTTCAAGCCGTTTCGCCTGTTTGTCCACCCAAATGGACATGAAAATTTAAAGGACCACACTGGGATGATCCCTGACCTCCCTGGCATTCCCCAATCTATTTTCATCATACGACACGCTCGAACCCTGAGCACACCCCCAAAACCGCAGGCTATAGCACACCAATTTGGCCCGAAAATACCCCTTTAGTGTCGTTTTGGCCGTTTGTCCATAATAATTTAAACAGAACATTATAGGACGATCCCCAAACTCCCTAGCATGCCTCGATCAATTTTTGGGTCTCAGTACGCTCAAACCCTAGGACCACCCCCAAAACCATGGGCTATAGCACACTGATTTAGCCCGAAAATGCCCCGTTCACGCCGTTTTGCCTGTTTGTCCACCCAAATGGCCACGTAAATTTAAAAGGACCAGACTGGGATGATCCCTAACCTCCCTGGCATTCCCCAATCAATTTTTGGCCTACAGCACACCCGAACCCCCGGCCCATCCCAGAAATTGTGGGCTATAGCACACCGAAGTGGCCCAAAAATACCTCATTCGTGTTTTTCGCCTATTTTTCCCCCCAAATGGCCATGAAAATTTAAACGGTCCACGCTGGGACAATCCCCAGCCTTCCTGGCATGCCCCGATTAATTTTTGGCCCACAGTATACTCGGACCCTAGGCCCACCCCCAAAACCTCAGGCTATAGCACACCAATTTGGCCCGAAAATGCTTCGTTCATGCTGTTTGTCCCAGTTGTCCTCCCAAATGTCCACAAAAATTTAAACGGACCACACTGGGATGATCCCCGACCTCCCTGACATGCCCTGATCTATTTTTATTTTGCAGCACGCCCGAACCCCGGGCCCACCCCCAAAACTGTGGACTATAGCACACCGATTTTGCCTAAAAATGCCTCGTTCACACTGTTTTGCCCGTTTGTCCACCAAAATGGCGATAAAAATTTAAATGGGCGACCTCCCTAGCATGCCTCGGTCAATTTTTGGCCCACAGCATGCCTGAACCTCGAGCCCATCTCCAAAACCGTGGGCTATAGTACACCGATTTGGCTCGAAAATGCCCCGTTCACGGTATTTCGCCCGTTTTTCCACCCAAATGGCCATGAAAAATTAAACTAGCCATACTGGGATGATTCCCGAGCTCCCTGGCATGCACCGGTCAATTTTTGGCCCACAACATGCCTGGACCCCGGGGCAGCCCTGAAACTATGGGCTATTGCATACCGATTTGGTCCAAATATACCCTATTTGGGCTGTTTCGCCCGTTTGTCCACCCAAATGGACAAGAAAATTTAAAAGGACCACACTGGGACTATCCCCAACCTCTCTGGCATGCCCCGATCGATTTTTGACCTATAGCACACTCGGACCCCGAGCCCACCCCCAAAACTGTGGCCTATAGAACACCTATTTGGCCAGAAAATGCCCTGTTCCCGCTGTTTTTTATACCAGAAAAATAACGGAACACCAAAATCAGTCCAAAAATACTCCACATATTAAAAGAAATCCATGAGCCCTTTTGAAACTAGTTTGGGATAATAATAAAAACACAAAAATACAAAATATAATAGAGTATTTATACACCAGAACAGAAACAATATGTGAAGAACAAGATGAACACAAAGGCACAAGATTTGAAGTTAACAATAACAACAAGAAGACAAGGTTACAACAAAAACACCAAACACAATTACAAGAAAAGTAAAAGGATAGATAGAGCACATGAAGGTATAATCATAAGAACCCAAGAATGGATAATATTGGACCCTTAACACTACACACAACAATAAACCGATCTCTTACAATGATACGATTTTGGATTCCACCTCCCAAGCATTAAGGTTTCCAAGCAAAGCAAACAACAAAAGAGAATCCACCCTTTTGATGTACCTAGTTACAATTTTGGGTTTGGGTGCCCCAAAGGAGAGAGGAATTGATGTTCCTTGTGTCTTACAATACTTACAACATACAATATCCGCCAATGAAACCCTAGAAATGTTTCTTATATATTACAATAGAATTTGAAGTTAAAATGACCAAAAGGGCCCTTCAAGAATGGGCCTCCCCTCTAGTGTATGTAGCGGGCTATTTTGGTGTGTATTTGGGCCCTTAATTACACTTGTCTTGCACACACACTGGACAACTTCAATACACACCCACATGAGTCCATCTACGTAATCACACTCGTATCAGTTTTGCCCGTTTGTCCACCCAAATGGCCACGAAAATTAAAACGGGCCACACTGGAATAATCTCCAACCTCCATAGCACGTCCCGATCGATTTTAAGCCCACAACATGCCCGGACCCGGGCACACCCCCAAAATCATAGTCTATAGCAGACCGATATGGCTCGAAAGTGCCTCGATCGCTCCATTTTGCATGTTTATCCATCCAAATGGCCACGAAAATTTAAGCGGACCACACTGTGATAATTCTCATCCTTCCTGGCATACCCTGGCCAATTTTTGGCCCATAGCACGTCCGTACCTTGAGCCCACCCCTAAAAAAATGGGCCATACCACACCGATTTGGCTCGAAAATGCCCTGTTCACGCAGTTTCACCCGTTTGTCCACCTAAATAGCCACAAAAATTTAAACGGACCATACTGGGATAATCCCCAACCTCCCTGGCATTCCCTAATCAATTTTTGGCCCATACCACACTCGGACCCCAGGCCCACCCCTAAAATTGTGGGCTATGGCACACCGATTTGGCAAGGAAATGCCTTATTCGGGACGTTTCATCCGTTTATCCATACAAATGGCCAAAAAATTTTAAACCGACCTCACTGGGAAGATCCCTAAACTCCCTGGCATACCCCGGTTAATTTTCAGCCCACAACATGCCCGAACCCTGGGCCCGCCCATGAAATCACGGACTACAGCACACCAATTTAGCTTTAAAATGCCCTGTACATGTCGTTTCACCCTTTTTTCCACCCAAATAGCCACAAAAATTTAAACGGACCATACTAGGATGATCCCCGACCTCCATTGCATGCCCCTATCAATATTTGGACCACAACATGCCCGGTACCCAGGCCCACCCCCGAAACTGTGGGCTATTGCATACCGATTTAGCCTAAAAATTCCCTGTTCGTGCCGTTTTGCTCGTTTGTCCACCCAAATGGCCACAAAATTTAAATGGACCACAATGGGATGATCCCCAACGTCCCTGGCACACCCTAATCAATTTTTAACCTACAGCACACCTGGACCCCTGGCCCACCCCTAAAATCGTGGGCTATAGCACATCGATTTTTTTCGAAAATGCCCCGTTCATACTCTTTAGCCTGTTTGTCAAACCAAATAGCTATGAAAATTTAAATAGACCACACTGGGACAATCATCGACCTCCCTGACATGCCCCAATCGATTTTTAGCCCACAGCAAGCCTAGACCCTGGGTGCACCCCTAAAATCGTGGGCTATAGCACATAGATTTGGCCCAAAAATATCCCGCTCGCGCCGATTCGCTCGTTTGTCCAACCAAATAGCCACGAAAATTTAAATGGACCACACTGGGATGATACCCGACCTTATTGGCAAGCCCCGATCAATTTTCAGCCCACAACACACCCATACCTCGGGCCCAGCCCTAAAACCTTGGGCTATAGCACCCCAATTTGGGCTGAAAATGCCCCGTTCGCTCTGATTTGCTCGTTTGTCTAATCAAATGACCACAAAAATTTAAACGGACCACACTAGGATGATCCTCGACCTCCCTGGCTTGCCCCGATTGATTTTTGACCAATAGCACACCCGAACCCCGGGCCCACCCCTAAAATCATGGACTATATGCACACCGATTTTGCCCGAAAATGCCCCATTCACGCCGTTTTGCCCGTTTAGCCACCTAAATTTCCACGAAAATTCAAACGGACCACACTTGGATGATCCCAACCTCCCTGGCATGCATCGGTTGATTTTTGGCCCACAGCACTCCCGAACCTGGTCCCACCACCAAAATTATGGGCTATAGCACATCGATTTGGCCCGAAAATACCTCGATCACGCTGATTTTCACGTTTGTCGACCCAAATAACCATACTGGGATGATTCCTAACCTCTCTGGCATGCCCTTGTTAATTTTTCGCCTACAGTACGCCCGAACCCCGAGCCCACCCCCAAAATAGGAAACTATAGCACACTGATTTGGCCCAAAAATGCCCCATTCGCGCCGTTTCACTCGTTTATCTATCCAAATGGCCACAAATATTTAAATAGACCATACTGTGATGATCCCCGACCTCACTGGCACAACCCAGTTGATTTTTGTCCACAAAACGCCCGAACCCCAGGCCCACCACCAAAATCGTGGGCTATAGCACACCAATTTGGCCCGAAAATACCTAGTTCGTGTCGTTTCTCCCGTTTGTCCACCCAAATGGGCACAAAAATTTAAAAGGACCACACTGGGATGATCCCCAACCTCCTTAGCATGCCCCGATCAATTTTTAGCACACAGCACGCTCGGACCCCGAGCCCACCCCCAAAATTTTGGACTATAGCATGCGGTTTTGCCCGTTTGTCCACCCAAATGGCCATGAAAATTTAAATGGACCACACTGAGATGATCCCCGACTACTATGGCATGCACCAGTTGATTTTTGGCCTATATCACATCCCTACCCCAGGCCCACCCCCAACATCGTAGTCTACAGCACACTGATTTGGCCCAAAAATACCCCGTTCGGGACGTTTCGCCCATTTGTCCACCCAAATAGCGACAAAAATTTAAACGGACCACGCTGGGATGATCCCCAACCTCCATGGCATGCCTCTACCAAATTTTGGCCCATAGCACACCCAAACCCCAGGCCCACCCCCAAAACAATAGGCTATAGCACACCGATTTGGCCTGAAAATGCCCCATTCGCGCTATTTTGCTCGTTTGTCTATCCAAATGGCCACGCAAATTTAAACAGACCATACTGGGACAATATTCAACCTCGCTAGCATGCCCCAGTTGAATTTTTTCTACATTACACCCAGACCCTGGTCCCACCACCAAATTCGTGAGTTGTAGCACACCGATTTGGCTCGAAAATGCCCCGTTCATCTCGTTTCTCCCGTTTCTCTACCCAAATGGCCAAAAAAATTTAAACGGACCACACTGGGATGATCCTGACCTCCCTGGCATGCCCGGACCCCAGGCCCACCCCAAAACCATGGGTTATATCACACCGATTTGGCCCAGAAATGCACCGTTCGCATTGTTTCACCCGTTTATCCACCGATATGTCCATAAAATTTAAATGGACCATACTGAGATGTTTCCCAACTTACCTGGCATGCCCTGGTTGATTTTCAGCCTACAGCATGCCCTAACCACGGGCCCACCGATAAAATTGTAGACAACAGCACACCGATTTGGCTCGAAAAAGGCCCTTTCACACCATTTCATACGTTTTACCACCCAAATAGCCACAAAAATTTAAATAGAAGACAATGGGACGATCCCCGACATCTATGGCCCACCCCCAAAACCATGGGATATAGCACACCGATTTGGCCTAAAATAGCCTCATTCATGCCATTACGCCCGTTTGTCCACACAAATGGCCATAAAAATTTAAATGGACCATACTGGGACGATCCCCAACCTCCCTGGCATGCCTCAATCAATTTTTGACCCACATCTCACCCGAACTCTGGGCCCACCCCTAAACTATGGGCTATAGCACACTGATTTTGACCAAAAATGCCCCATTTGCTCCGTTTTGCCTGTTTATCCACCCAAATGGCCATAAATATTTTAACGGGCCAAGATAGGACAATCCCCGACTTCCCTGACATGCCCCGTTTAATTTTTAGCCTAAACCATTCCTGAACCTCAGGCTCGTCTCCAAAATAGTGGAATATAGAACACCGAATTGGCCTGAGAATGCCCCGTTCACATCGTTTTGCCCGTTTGTCCATCCAAATGGCCACAAAATATAAACGATCCATGCTGGGATAATCCTCGACCTCCCTGGAATGCCCCGGTCAATTTTTGGTCCACAACACACCAGGACCTCGGGCCCACCCCCAAAACCGTGGGCTATAGAACATCGATTTGGCCCGAAAATACGTCGATCGTGCCGTTTTGCCCGTTTGTCTACCCAAATGGCCACAAAAATTTAAAACGGACCACAGTGGAATGATCCTTGACCTCCCTGTCATTCCCCGATCAATTTTCATCCTACAGCATGCCCAGAAACCGGGCCCACCCCCAAAACTGTGGACTATAGCACACCAATTTGGCCTTAAAATGCCTCGTTCGTGCCGTTTCGCATGTTTGTCCATCCAAATGGCCAAAAAAATTTAAACGAACCACACTGGATGATCCCCAACCTCCCTGGCATACCTCAGTTGATTTTTGGCACACAACATGCCCGGACCTGGGAACATCCCCAAAATTGTGGGCTATAGCCACTGATTTGGCTCAAAAATTACTCGATCGCTCCGTTTCACATGTTTGTCCACCCAAGTGGCCACGAAAATTTATACAGACTACACTGGGATGATTCCCGACCTCCCTGGAATATCCTTATCGATTTTTGGTCCATAGCACGCTCGGACCCCAGGCCCCCCAAAATCGTGGTCTATAGCACACCCCGGGACCCCCAAAACCGTGGTTTATAGCACAGCGATTTGGCCTTGCAATGCCCCATTCATGCCATTTCGCCCATTTGTCCACCCAAATGGCCATTAAAATTCAAACGAACAACACTGGAATGATCCCCAACCTCCCTGTCACACTCCGATCAATTTTAGACCCATAGCACGCCCGAACCCTGGGCCCACCCCTAAAATCGTGGGCTATAGTAGACTGATTTGGCCTAAAAATACCCCGTTCGTGTTGTTTTGTCTTTTTATTAACCCAAATAGCCATGACAATTTAAATGGACCACATTGGGATGATCCCCGACCTCCCAAGCATGCCTCGGTCGATTTTTGGCCCGCAGCACGCCTGAAACCGGGGCCCATCCCCAAAACCGTAGGCTATAGCACATCAATTTTGTTTGAAAATGCCCTGTTCGCGCCATTTTCCCTGTTTGTCCGCCCATATGGCCATGAAATTTTAAACGGACCACACTGAGATGATCTTTGACCTCCTGGCATGCCTCGGATGATTTTCAACCCACAGTACGCCCTGACCCCGAGTGCACCCCCAAAACCGTGGGCTATAGCACACCGATTAGGCCTGAAAATGCGTCATTTGCGCTATTTCGCCCATTTGCCCAACTAAATCGCCACAAAAATTTAAACAAATCACACTAGGACAATCCCCAACCTCCCTGGCATGCCTCGGTTGGTTTTTGGACAACAGCATGCCCAGAACCTGGGTCCACCCCTAAAACCGTGGGCTATAGCACACCGATTTGTCCTGAAAATGCCCCATTCGCGCCATTTATCCACCCATATGGCTATAAAAATTTAAACAGACCACACTTGGATGATCCCCGATATCCCTAGCACACACCAATCGATTTTCAACTAATAGCAAGCCTGGACCTCAGGCCCAGCCCCCTAGTCGTGGGGCAAAGAACACCGATTTGGCCTGAAATGCCTACTTTACGTTGTTTTGCACGTTCGTCCACCCAAATGGCCACAAAAATTTAAACGAACCATACTGGGATGATCCCCGACCTCACTAGCATACCCCGATCAATGTTTGGCCCACAACACGTCTGGACCCTGATCCGACCCATAAAACTGTGGATTATAGCACACCGATTTTGCCCAAAAATAACCCATTCGCGCAGTTTCACCCATTTGTCCACCCAAATGGCCATAAAAATTTAAAAGAACCACACTGGGACAATCCCCAAGCTCCCTGGCATGTCCAGATCAATTTTTGGCCCACCATACACCCAGATCCTGGGTCCCTCCTAAACCGTGGGCAATAGCACACCGATTTGGCCCAAAAATGTGCCATTTTGCCCGTTTGTCTATCCAAATGTCCATAAAAATTTAAACGGACCATACTAGGATGATCCTCGACTTCCCTGTCATGTCATGGTCAATTTTTGACCCAAAGTACATCCGAACCCTGGGTCCACCCCTGAAATCGTAGGCTATATCACACCGATTTAGCACAAAAATGTCCCGTTCATGCTGTTTTGCTCGTTTATCTATCCAAAAGGCCATAGAAATTTAAACGAACCACACTGGGAAAATCCTCGACTCCCTGGTACACCCCGGTCATTTTTTGCCCACAGTACACCCGAACCTGGGCCCACCCCCAAATCGCGGGCTATAGCACACCGATTAGGCCCAAAAATGCCCTGTTCGCACCATTTCTCCCAAATGGCCACAAAAATTTAAAAGGATAATACTGGGATGATGTGGGTTATGTCACACCGATTTGGCCTAAAAATGCCGCATTCGTTCTATTTCACCCTTTTGTCCACCTAAATGGCCACGAAAATTTAAACGGCTACACTGGGACAATCCTCGACCTCTCTGTCATGACCTAATCAATTTTTAGCCCACATCCCTCAAAAACGTGGGCTATAGCACACTAATTTGGCCTGAAAATGCCCCATTCATGCCATTTCTCCCGTTTGTCCACCCAAATAGTCACGAAAATTTAAACAGACCACACTGTGATGATCCTTCACCTCCCTGGCTTGCCCCGATCAATTTTTGGTGCACAGCATGCCCGGACCCAAGGCCCACCCCAAAACCATGGGTTATATCACACCGATTTGGCCCGAAAATGCACCATTCTCATTGTTTCGCCCGTTTGTCCACCGAAATGGCCATAAAATTTAAATGGACCATACTGAGACGTTTCCCAACTTACCTGGTATTCCCTGGTTGATTTTTACCCTACAACATGCTCTAACCACGGGCCCACCCACAAAATCGTAGACTACAGCAATCGATTCGACTCGAAAATGCCCCTTTTGCACCGTTTCATATGTTTGTCCACCCAAATAGCCACAAAAATTTAAACGGACCACAATGGGACTATCCCCGACCTCCCTAGCATGCCTCGATTGATTTTTGACCGGCAACATGCCCGGACCCCGGGCTCACCCCCGAAATCGTCGGCTATAGCACACCGATTTAGCCTAAAAATACCCCATTCATGCCATTACGCCCGTTTGTCCACCCAAATGGCCACGAAAATTTAAATGGACCATACTGGGATGATCTCCAACCTCCCTAGCATGCCTCGATAAATTTTTGACCCACAGCATGCCCGAACCCCGGGCCCACCCCTAAAACCGTGGGCTATAGTACACTGATTTGGACCAAAAATGCCTTGTTCTCTCTGTTTTGCCCGTTTATCCACCCAAATGGCCACAAAAATTTTAATGGGCCAAGCTGGGACAATCCTCGACCTCCCTGACATACCCCGGACAATTTTTGGACTACAGCACACCCGAAACTCGGGCCCATCCCTAAAATAGTGGGATATAGCACACCGAATTGGCTTGAAAATGCCCCGTTCACATTGTTTTGCCCGTTTGTCCACCCAAATGGCCACAAAATTTAAATGGGCCAAGTTGGGACGATTCCCAACCTCCCTGGCACGCTCCGATCAATTTTTGGGCCACAGCACGCCCGAACTCCGCGCCCACCCCCGAAACTACGGGCCATAGCACATTGATTTGGCCTAAAAATACGCCGATCGCACCGTTTTGCCAGTTTGTCCACCCAAATGGCCACAAAAATTTAAACAAACTATACTGGGATAATCCTTAACCTTCCTGTCATGCCCTGATCGATTTTCGTCCGACAGCACACCCGTAAATCAGGGCCACCCCCAAAACCGTGGACTATAGCACACCAATTTGGCCTAAAAATGCCCTGTTCGTGCCGTTTCAAACGTTTGTCTACCCAAATAGATACAAAAATTTAAACGAACCACACTGGGATAATCCCCAACCTCCCTGGCATACCTTGGTTGATTTTTGGCCCACAGCATTCTCGGACCTGGGAACACCCCCAAAATTGTGGGCTATAGCACACCGATTTGGCCCGAAAATGCCTCGATTGCTCTATTTCGCACGTTTGTCCACCCAAGTGGCCACAAAAATTTATATGGACCACAATGGGATGATTCCCGACCTCCCTGGAATGCCCTGGTCGATTTTTGGTCTATAGGACGCCCGAACTTCAGGCCCCCCAAAACCGTGGGCTATAGCACAACGATTTGGCCTAAAAATGCCCCATTCATGCTGTTTCGCCCGTTTGTCCACCCAAATGGCCATTAGAATTCAAACGAACCATACTGGAACGATTCTCAACCTCCCTATCATACCCTGATCAATTTTAGACACACAACATGCCCAAACCCTAGGCCCACCCCTAAAACCGTAGGCTATAGAACACTGATTTGGCCTAAAAATGTTCCGTTCGCGCTGTTTTGCCTATTTGTCAATCCAAGTAGCCATGAAAATTTAAATGGACTACATTGGGATGATCCCCAACCTCCATGGCATGCCTCGATCGATTTTTGTCCCACAGCACGCCCGAACCCTGGGCCCATCCCCAAAATCGTAGGCTATAGCACATCAATTTTGTGTGAAAATGCCCCGTTAAAGCCATTTTTCCTGTTTGTCCACCCATATGGGCATGAAATTTTAAACGGACTACACTGAGATGATCCCTGACCTCCCTGGCATGCCCCCAATGATTTTCAACCCACAACACGCCCTGACCCCGAGTACACCCCAAAATCGTGGGCTATAGCACACCAATTTGGCCTGAAAATGCCCCATTTGCGTTGTTTCACCCATTTGCCCAACCAAATTGCCACAAAAATTTAAATGGATCATACTAGGATGATTCCCAACCTCCCTGGCATGGCTCGGTCGATTTTCGAACAACAGCATGCCTAGACCCTGGGCTCACCCCTAAAACTGTGGACTATAGCACACCAATTTGGCCTAAAAATGCCCTATTCGTGCCGTTTCATACGTTTGTCTACCCAAATAGATACAAAAATTTAAACGAACCATACTGGGATGATCCCCAACCTCCATAGCATACCTTGATTGATTTTTGCCCCACATCATTCTCGGACCTGGGAACACCCCCAAAATTGTGGGCTATAGCACACCGATTTGGCCTGAAAATGCCTCGATTGCTCTATTTCGCACGTTTGTCCACCCAAGTGGCCACCAAAATTTTTACAGACCACAATGGGATGATTACCGACCTCCCTGAAATGCCCTAGTTGATTTTTGGACCATAGGACGCCCGGACTCCAGGCCCCCCCAAAACCGTTGGCTATAGCACAACGATTTGGCCTAAAAATGCCCCATTCATGCTGTTTCGCCCATTTGTCCACCCAAATGGCTATTAGAATTCAAACGAACCATACTGGAATGATTCCCAACCTCCCTATCATACCCCGATCAATTTTAGACACACAACACGCCCAAACCCTGGGCCCACCCCTAAAACCGTGGGCTATAGAACACTGATTTGGCCTAAAAATGTCCCGTTCGCGCTGTTTTGCCTTTTTGTCAATCCAAATAGCCATGAAAATTTAAATGGACCACATTGGGATGATCCCCGACCTCCCTGGCATATCTCGATAGAATTTTGGCCCACGGCACGCCCGAACCCTGGGCCCATCCCCAAAATCGTAGGCTATAGCACATCAATTTTGTGTGAAAATGCCCCGTTAAAACCATTTTTCCTATTTCTCCACCCATATGGGCATGAAATTTTAAACGGACTACACTGAGATGATCCCTGACCTCCCTAGCATGCCCCGGATGATATTCAACCCACAGCACGCCCTGACCCCGAGTGCACCCCAAAACCGTGGGCTATAGCACACCGATTTAGCCAGAAAATGCCCCATTTGCGTTGTTTCGCCCATTTACCCAACCAAATCGCCACAAAAATTTAAACGGATCATACTAGGATGATCCCCAACCTCCCTGGGATGCCTCGGTCGATTTTTGAACAACAGCATGCCCAGACCCTGGGCCCACCCTTAAAACTGTGGGCTATAGCACACCAATTTGTCCTGAAAATGCCCCATTCGCGCCGTTTATCCACCCATATGGCCATAAAATTTTTAACAGATCATACTTAGACGATCCCCGACATCCCTTGCATGCACCAATCAATTTTTGATACCTGAACCTCGGGTCCACCCCCAAAATCGTGGGCCAAAGAACATCGATTTTGCCCGAAATGCCTACTTTATGTTGTTTTGCACGTTTGTCCACACAAATGGCCACGAAAATTTAAACGAACTATACTGGGATGATCCCCGACCTCACTGGCTTGCCCCGATCTATTTTTGGCCCATAGCACACCTGGACCCTGATCCCACCCACAAAATCGTGGATTATAGCACACCGATTTTGCCAAAAAATGACCCGTTCGCGTAGTTTCGCCCATTTGTCCACCCAAATGGCCATAAAAATTTAAATGAACAACACTAGGACAATCCCCAAGCTCCCTGGCATGTCCCGATTGATTTGTGGCCTACAGTATACCCAGAGCCTGGGTCCCCCTTAAACCGTGGGAATAGCACACCGATTTGGCCCGAAAATGTCCCGTTCATTACATTTTGCCCGTTTGTCCACCCAAATAGCCAAAAATTTAAACGGACCAAACTGGGAAGATCCCCGACCTCCCTGTCATGCCACGGTCAATTTTTGACCAACAGCACATCCGAACCCTGGGCCCACCCCCAAAACTGTGCGCTATAGCAAACCGATTTAGCCAGAAAATGCCCCGTTCATACCGTTTTACTTGTTTATCTATCCAAAAGGCCATATAAATTTAAACGGAACACACTGTGATGATCCCCGACTCCCTGGAACACCCCGATCATTTTTTCCCCACAACACGCCCGAACCCGAGCCCACCCCAAAATCGTGGGCTTTAGCACACCGATTAGGCCCAAAAATGCCCTGTTCGTGCCATTTCTCCCGTTTGTCCACCCAAATGGCCACGAAAATTTAAATGGTTAACAAATGACCATGAAAATTTAAACGAACCAAACTGGGATGATCTCGAACTCGCTGGCATGCCCTAGTCAATTTTTGGCCCACAGCACACCCGAACCCTGTGTCCACCCCCTAAACCGTAGGCTATAGCACATCGATTTGACCCGAAAATACCCCGTTCAGGCTATTTTGCCCGTTCATCCACCCAAATGGCAACAAAAATTTAAATGAATCATACTGGGATGATCCCCAACCTTCTTGGCATGCCCCGATCAATTTTAGGCCCACAGCACGCCTGAACCCCGAGCCCACCCCCAAAACCGTAGGCTATAGCACACCAATTTAGCCCGAAAATGCCCCTTTCGCGCTGTTTTGGTCGTTTCTCTATCCAAATCGACACAAAAAATTTAGGGGACCACACTGGGATGATCCCCGACTCCCTGGCATACCCCGATCAACTTTTTTCCCATAGAACGCCCGGACCCGGGGCACACCCCCAAAACCGTGGGCTATAGCACGCTGATTTAGCTCAAAAATGCCCTATTCGCGTCATTTCTCCCGTTTATCCACCCAAATGGCCACGAAAATTTAAACAAACTACACTGGGATGATTCCCGATCTCCCTGGCACATCGCAGTTGATTTTCAGTGCACAGCACCCCCGGACCCCAAGCCCACCCTAAAACCGTGAGTTATATCACGCCGATTTGGCCCAAAAATGCCTTATTTGCGCTGTTTCACTCATTTGTCGACCTAAATGGCCACGAAAATTAAAATGGACCATACTGGGATGATCCTCGACCCCCTTAGCATGCCTAGATCAATTTTTGCCTCACAGTACGCTAGGACCCTGGCCCACCCTGAAAACCATGGGCTATAACACATCGATTTGGACTAAAACTGCCCCGTTAATGGCATTTCGCCCATTTGTCCACCGAAATGGCCATAAAAATTTAAACGGACCATACTAGGACAATTCCCAACCTTCCTGGCATGCCCCGGCTGATTTTCATCCTACAGCATGCCTGGATCCCGAGCCCACCCACGAAATCGTAGACTACAGCACACCAATTTGGCTCGAAAATGCCCCATTTGTGCCGTTTCATCCGATAGTCCACCCAAATAGCAAAAAAAAAAAATTAAATGGACCATACTAGGATTATCCCCGACCTCCCTGGTATGCCCCAGTTGAATTTTGACCCACAGCTTGCCCGGACCCTAGGCCCACCCTCAAAACCATGGGCTATAGCACATCGATTTTTCCTAAAATGCCCCGCGCATGCCATTTTGCCCGTATATCCACCCAAATGGCCACTAAAATTTAAATGGACCATACTGGGATGGTCCCCAACCTCCTTGGCATACGTCGATCACTTTTGGACCAACAGCACGCCCAAACCTTGGGCCCACCTCTGAAATCGTGAGCTATAACATACCGATTTTGGTCGAAAATGCCCTGTTCGCGCCGTTTCACCCGTTTCTCAACACAAATGGCCACAAAAATTTAAATAGACCATACTCGGATGATCCCCAACCTCCCTGGCATGCTTCGGTTGATTTTTAGCCCACAGCATACCTGGACCCATGGCCCACCCCCAAAACCAAGAGCTATAGCACACCGATTTTACCTGAAAATGCCCATTCGCGTCGTTTCGCCCGTTTGTCCACCTAAATAGCCATGAAAATTTAAACGGAACACACTGGCATGATCCCTGACCTTCTTAGCATGCCTCGATCAATTTTCTACACACGACACGCCTGGACCCTGGGTGCAGCCCCTAAACCGTAGGCTTTAGTACACCAAATTAGCCCAAAAATGGCCCTTTTGCGTTATTTCGCCCGTTTGTCTACCCAAATGGCCACAAAAATTTAAACGTACGACACTAGGACGATCACAACCTCCATGGCATACCCCCAATCAATTTTTGGGCCACAGTACGCTCGGACCCAGCCCCACCCTAAAACCGTGGGCAATAGCACATCGATTTGGCTCGAAAATGCCCCGTTCATACCGTTACGTTCGTTAATCCACCCAAATGGCTAGGTAAATTTAAAAAGACCACACTGGGATGATCCCCAACCTCTCTAGAATGTCCCGATCGATTTTTGGCCCACAACAAGCCCGAACCCCATGCCCATACCCAAAACCGTGGGCTATAGCACACCGATTTTGCCTCAAAATGCCCCGTTCGCGCTATTTCGCTAGTTTCTCAACCCAAATAGCAATAAAAATTTAAACGGACCACACTGAGATGATCCCCAACCTCCCTGGAAATCCTCGAATGATTTTTAGCCAATAGCACACCTGGAACCCGGGCCTATCCCTGAAGCATTAGATATAGCACACCGATTTGGCCTAAAAATGTCTCATTTGGGCTGTTTTGCCCGTTTATCCACCCAAATGGCCAAAAAAAATTTAAACGGACCATACTGGGATGATCGCCAGCCTCCCTGACATGCCCCAATCAATTTTCGACCTATAGCACACCCGAACCTCGGGCCCACCCCTAAAACTGTGGGCTATAGCATACTGACATGCCCCGTTCGTGCCGTTTTGCCCATTTGTCTGCCAAAATGGCCACAAAAATTAAAACGGACCACACTGGAACAATCCCAACCTCCCTAGCATGCCCTGATTGATTTTTGGCCCACAGAACGCCTGGGCCCTGGGTCCACCCCCAAAATCGTGGGCTATAGCACACCGATTTGGCCCAAAAATGCCCCGTTCGTGCCGTTTTGCCCATTTTTCCACCCAAATGGCCACAAAAATTTAAATAGACCCCACTGGGATGATCCCCAGCCTCCCTGGAATTCCCCAATTGATTTTCAACATATAGAACACTCGGACCCCGAGCCCATCCCCAATACCGTGGGCTATAGCACACCGATTTAGCCTAAAAATGACCCATTCGCGCCGTTTTACCCATTTTTCCTCCCAAATGGCCACAAAAATTAAAATGAACCACACTGGAACAATCCCAACCTCTCTGGCATGCCTTGACTGGTTTTCGGCCCATAGCACGCCTGGGCCTAGGGCGCAACCCCAAAATCGTAGGCTATAGCACACCGATTTAGCCCAAATATGCCCCGTTCACGCTGTTTCGCCCGTTTGTCCACCCAAATAGGCACAATAATTTAAACGGACTATACAGGAATGATACCCGACCTCCCTGATATGCCCCAGATGATTTTTGGCCCACAGCATGCCTAGACCTAGGGCCCACCCCTAAAACTGTGGGCTATAGCACACCTATTTGGCCCAAAAATGCCCCATTCATGCTATTTTGCCCGTTTGTACACCAAAATGGCCACAAAAATTTAAATGGACCAAACTGGGATGATCCTCTACCTCCCTGCCATGCCCCAATTAATTTTTTGCCCACAACACGCCTGAACCCCGTGCCTACCCCCAAATTCGCGGGCAATAGCACACCGATTTGGCTCGAAAATGCCCCATTTGTGCTATTTCACCCGTTTGTCCAACCAAATGGCCACTAAAACTTAAACAGAACAATCTGAGATGATCCCCGACCTCTCTGGAATGCCTCGGTTGATTTTCAGCTCACATCAAGCACTAAACCCGGGCCAACCCCCAAAATCATGGGCTATAGAACACCAATTTGTAAAACAAATGCCCAATTCATGACGTTTTGCCCGTTTGTCCTCCCAAATAGTGATAAAAATTTAAACGGATGATACTGGAATGATCCCCAACCTCCGAGGCACGCTCCGATCAATTTTTGACCCATAGAATGCCCAAAAACCCAGGCCCACCCCTGAAACAGTGTGCTATAACACATCGATTTAGGTCAAAAATACCCCGTTCATGCTGTTTTGCCCATTTGTCCACCTAAATAGTCATAAAAATTTAAACTGACCCCACTGGGATGATCCCCGACCTCCCTGGCATACTCCGATAAATTTTTGGCCCATAGCAGACCCGTACCCCAGGGACACCCCCAAAATCGTGGTCTATAGCACACCGATTTAGCAAGAAAATGCCTCGTTCGGGCCGTTTCACCTGTTTGTCCATCCAAATGGCCATGAAAATTTAAACGTACCTCACTAGAATGATCCCCAACCTCCCTGGCATACCCTGGTCGATTTTCGTTCTACAACACTGTCGGACCCCAGGTCCACCCCTGAAACCGTAGTCTATAGCATACTGATTTGGCCCAAAAATACCCCGTTCGGGGAGTTTCACCCATTTGTCCATCGAAATGGTAACAAAAATTTAAAAGGACTACACTGGGATGATCCCAAACCTCTCTGGCATGCCCCAGTTGATTTTCCGCCCATAGCAAGCTCGGACCCTGGGCCCACCCATAAAATCGTGGACTACAGCACACCGATTTGGCTTTAAAATGTCCTGTACATGCTATTTCACCCTTTTGTCCACCCAAATAGCAACGAAAATTTAAACGGACAGCACTGGGACAATCCCGAACCTCATTGGCTCGCGTCGGTCAATTTTTGGTGCACAACACACTCGGTCCCCGAGCTCACTCCCAAAACCATGGGCCATAGCACATTGATTTGGCTCCAAAATGCCCCGTTCATGCTATGTGCATCCAAATAGCAACAAAAATTTAAACAGACCACAATGGGATGATCCTCAACCTCCCTGGCATGCTCCAGTCATTTTTCGGACCACTGCAAGACCGGAACCCGTGACCCACCCCCAAAACCGTGGGTTATAGCACACCTATTTGGTCTAAAAATGCTCACATCGTGCCGTTTTGCTCATTTGTCCACCCAAATAAAAATTTATACGAACTACACTGGGATGATCCCTAACCTCCTTGGCACGCTCCGGTCAATTTTTGGCCTAAAACACTCCTAGACACCGATCCCACCACCATAACCATGGGCTATAGCACATCGATTTGGCCCAAAAATGCCCTGTTTGCGCCATTTAGCCCATTTGTCCACCCAAATGGCCACATAAATTTAAACGAACCATACTGGGACGATCCTTAACCTCCCTAGAATGCCCCAATTGATTTTCGACCCACAGAATGCTCGGACCCTGGTCCATCCCCAAAATCGTGGGCTATAGCACATCGATTTAGCCCGAAAATGCCCCGTTTGAACTGTTTTGTCCGTTTGTCCTCCCAAATGGCCACAAAAATTTAAACGGACCACACTGGGATGATCCCCAACCTCTATGGCACTCTCCAATTAATTCTTAACACACACCACGCCCAGACCCCGAGCCCAGCCCCAAAACCGTGCACTATAGCACACTAATTTAGCTCAAAAATGCCCCGTTCGTGCTGTTTTGCTTGTTTGTCCACCCAAATATTCATAAAAATTTAAACGGGCCACACTAGGATGATCCCCAATGTCCCTGGCATTCCTCAGTCAATTTTTGTCCAACAGCACGCCTGGACCCCGAGCCCACCCCAAAAATCTTGGGCTATAGCACATCGATTTGGCCCAAAAATGTCCCTTTTGCACTGTTTTGCCTGTTTATCCACCCAAATGCACATAAAAATTTAAACGGCCCACAATGGGATGATCCTTAACCTCCCTGGCATACTCGATCGATTTTTGGGCCACAACACGCTCGAACCCCGAGCCCACCCCTGAAACTATGGGCTATAGCACACCGATTTATCTTGAAAATTCCTCGTTCGCACCGTTTATCCACCCAAATAGCGCCGAAAATTTAAACAGATCATACTTGGATGAATTCCGACTTCCCTGACTCACCCCGGTAAATTTTCAACTCACAGCAGACCCGGACCCCAGGCCCACCACAAAACCGTGGGCAACAGAACACAGATTTGGCCCGAAATGCCTACTTCACGCCGTTTCATACGTTTGTCCACCCAAATAGCCACGAAATTAAACCAAACCATACTGGGATAATCCCCGACCACATTCATATGCCCCAATCTATTTTCGGCCCACAGCACACCTGGATCCCGAACCAACCCCCTAAACCGTGGGCTATAGCACACCGATTTTGCTCGAAAATGACCCGTTTGCGATGTTTTGCTCGTTTGTCAACCCAAATGACCACAAAAATTTAAATGAACCACACTGGGATGATCCCAAACTCCCTGGCATGCCCTAGTCAATTTTTAGCCCACAGCGTGCCCGAACCCAGGGTCCACACCCTAAAACGTGGGCTATAGCACATCGATTTGGCCTAAAAATGCCCCGTTCATGCCAATTTTTCCCGTCTGTCCACCCAAATGGCGACAAAATTTAAATGGATCATACTAGAATGATCCCCAACCTTCCTGGCATGCCCCGATCAATTTTTAGCCCACAGCATGCCCGAACCCCGAGCCCACCCCCAAAACCGTAGGCTATAGCACACTGATTTAGTCTGAAAATGCCCTTTTCGCGTCATTTCTCCCATTTGTCCACCCAAATGGCCACGAAAATTTAAATGAACTACACTTGGACAATCCCTGACCTCCCTGGCACGTCCCAATAGATTTTTGGTGCACAGCACTCCCGGACCCCAGGCCCACCCCAAAATTGTGGGTTATATCCACCGATTTGGCCCGAAAATGCCTCATTTGCGTTGTTTCACTCGTTTGTCCACCCAAATGGCCACAAAAATTAAAACAGACCATACTGGGATGATCCTCGACCTTACTGGCATGCCCCAATTGATTTTTCCCTCATAGCACGCTAGGACCCTATCCCACCCTCAAAACCTTGGACTATAACACATCGATTTGGCCTAAAAATGCCCCGTTCACGGCATTTCACCCGTTTGTCCACCGAAATGGCCACAAAAATTTAAACGGACCATATTGGGATAATCCCAACCTCCCTGGCATTCGCTGGTTGATTTTTATCCCACAGCATGCCTGGACCCCGAGTCCCCCCACAAAATCATAGACTACAGCACACCAATTTGGCTCAAAAATGCCCCATTTGTGTCATTTCAACTGTTTTTCCACCTAAGTAGCCATAAAAATTTAAACGGACCACACTGGGACGATTCCTGACCTCCCTGGTATGCCCCAGTCGATTTTTGACCCATAGCTCGCCTGGACCCTAGGCCCACCCTCAAAACCGTGGCCTATAGCACATCGATTTTGCCTAAAAATGCCCCGTGCGTGCCATTTCACCCGTATATCCACCCAAATGGCCACTAAAATTTAAATAGACCACACTGGGATGGTCCCCAACCTTCTGGCATGCCTCGATCAATTTTGGACAAACAGCACGCCCAAACCCTAGGCCCACCCCTAAAACCGTGAGCTATAACACACCGATTTCGGTCGAAAATGCCCTATTCGCGCCATTTCACCCGTTTCTCGACATAAATGGCCACAAAAATTCAAAAGGACCACACTGGGATGATCCCCGACCTCCTTGGCATGCTCCGGTCAATTTTTGACCCACAGCACACTCAGACCCCTGGCCCACCCCCAAAACCAAGGGCTATAGAATAACGATTTTGAATGAAAATGCTCCGCTCTCATCGTTTCTCTCGTTTGTCCACCTAAATAGCCATGAAAATTTAAACAGACCATACTGGGATGATCCCTGACCTTCTTAGTATGCCTCGATCGATTTTACGGCCATGACACACCCGGACCCTAGGTGCACCCCCTAAACCGTAGGCTATAGTACACTAAATTAGCCCAAAAATGGCCCTTTCGCATCGTTTCGCCCGTTTGTCCACCCAAATGGCCACAAAAATTTAAATGGACTACACTAGGATGATCCCAACCTCCATGGCACACCCCATTCAATTTTTTGGCCATAGCACGCCCGGACCTGGGCACACCCTAAAACCATGGGCAATAGCACATCGATTTAGCTCGAAAATGCCCCGTTTATGCCGTTACGTCCGTTTGTCCACCCAAATGGCCACGTAAATTTATAAAGACTATACTGGGATGATCCCCAACCTCTCTAGCATGTCTCGATCAATTTTTAGCCCATAGCACGCCCGAACCCCGTGCTCATCCCCAAAACTGGGGGTTATAGCACGCTGATTTGGCCTGAAAATGCCCCGTTCTCGCCGTTTTGCCCGTTTGTCCAGACAAATAGCCACAAAAATTTTAATGAACCCCACTAGAATGATCTCCGACCTTGCTGGCATGCCCTGATTAATTTTTGGCCCATAGCACACTCGAATCCTGGGCCCACTCCTGAAACATGGGCTATAGCACACCGATTTTGCCCGAAAATGCCCCGTTCACACCGTTTTGCCCGTTTGCCCATTCAAATGGCCAGAAAAATTTAAACAGACCACACTGGGATGATCCCCAATCTCCCTGGCACACCCCGGTCGATTTTTAGCCCATAGCACCCTCGGAGCCCAAGCCCACCCCCTAAATCATGGGCTATAATAGCACACCGAATTGACTCAAAAATGCCCCATTTACATCATTTCATTATTTTATCCACATAAATGGTCGTAAAATTATAAACGAACCATACTAGGACAATCCCCAACCTCCTTGGCACACCTCAGTTAATTCTAGGCCCACAGCACGCGCAGACCCAGGGCCACACCCAAAACCGTGACCTATAGCACACCGATTTTGCCTCAAAATGCGCCGTTCGTTTTGTTTCACTAGTTTCTCAACCCAAATAGCCGTAAAAATTTAAAAGGACCACACTGGGATGATCTCCAACCTCCCTGGAAAGCCTTAGATGATTTTTAGCCCACATCACGCCCGAACCTTGGGCCCAGCCCTGAAGCATTGGCTATAGCACACCGATTTGGCTTGAAAATGCTCCATTCGCACCGTTTCGCCTATTTGCCCACCCAAATGGCCACAAAAATTTAAACAGACCACACTGGGATGATCCCCAACCTCCCTGGCATACCCCAATCAATTTTTGGCCCATAGCATGCCCGAACCCCGGCCCACCCCTAAAATCGCGGGCTATAGCACACCAATTTGGCAAAAAAATGCCCATTCGAGCTGTTTCGCCCGTTTTTCCATCCAAATGGACATGAATATTTAAAATAACCTTACTGGTATGATCCCAACCTCCCTGGCATGCCCCGGTTAATTTTTGGCCCACAGCATTCTCGTACCTCGAGCTCACCCCTCAAACCGTGGTCTATAGCTCACTGATTTGACCAAAAAATACCCCGTTTGGGGTGTTTCGCTAGTTTGGCACAACCCAGTTAATTTTTGGGACATAGCATTCCCGAAACCCAGGCCAACCCTAAAACCATGGGCAATAGCACATCAATTTGGCTCGAAAATTCCCTGTTCATGCCGTTTCATCCATTTGTCCACCCTAATGGCCATGTAAATTTAAAAGGACCATACTGGGATGATCCCTGACCTCTCTGGCATGTCCCGATTGATTTTTAGCCCACATCACGCCCGAACCCCATGCCCATCCCCAAAACCGTGGGCTATAGCACGCCGATTTGGCATAAAAATACCCCACTCACGCCATTTTGCCCATTTGGCCACACAAATGGCCACAAAAATTTAAATGAACCCCACAGGGATGATCCTCGACCTCGCTGGCATGGCCCGATTGATTTTTGACCCACAACACGCCCGAAACCTGGGCGCACTCCCCGAAACGTAGGCTATAGCATACAGATTTTACCCAAAAATGCCCCGTTCGCACCATTTTTTCCGTTTGTCCATCCAAATGGCCACAATATTTAACCCATAGCACGCGCGGACCCCAGGCCCACCCCTTAAATCGTGGGCTATAATAGCACACCGAATTGACTCAAAAATTCCCCATACACATTATTACGCCAGTTTGTACACACAAATGGCCGTAAAAATTTAGATGGACCACACTGGGATGATCCCCACCCTCCCTGACATGCCCTGGTTGATTATACGCCCATAGCACGCCTATACCCACCCTGAAACCATGGGCTATAGCACATCGATTTTGCCTGAAAATGGCCCGTTCGCGTCGTTTCGCTTGTTTCTCAACCCAAATAGCCACAAATATTTAAACGGACCACACTGGGATGATCCCCAACCTCCCTGGCAAACCTCAGTCAATTTTTAGCCCACAGCACGCCTGGAACCTGGGCCCAGCCCTGAAACCATGGGATATAGCACACCAATTTGGCCCAAAAATGCCCCATTTGGGCCGTTTCGCCCGTTTATCAACCAAAATGACCATAAAAATTTAAACGGACCATACTGGGATAATCCCTAGTCTCCCTGGCATGCCCCAATCAATTTTTGACCTATAGCACACCCGAACCTTGGGCCCACCCCCGAAATCGTGGGCTATAGCACACTAATTTAGCCCAAAAATTCCCCGTTCGCATCATTTTGCCCGTTTGTCCACCCAAATGGCCACGTAAATTAAAACGGACCACATTGGAACAATCCCAACCTCCCTGGCGTACCTTAATCGATTTTCGCCCTACACCACGCTTGGGCCCTGAGTCCACCCCCGAAACCGTGGGCTATAGCACACCGATTTGGCCCAAAAATGCCCCATTCGCGCCGTTTCACCCATTTGTTCACTCAAATGGCCACGAAAATTTAAACGGACTACACTGGGATGATCTTCGACCCCCTGCCATGCCCCGATCAATTTTCGGCCCATAGCACACACGAACCCCATGCCTACCCCCAAAGTCGTCGGCAATAGCACACCAATTTACCCCGAAAATGCCCCATTTATGCTATTTCGCCCATTTGTCCAACCAAATGGACATGAAAATTTAAACAGACCAAACTGGGATGATCCTCAACCTCTTTGGCGTACCTCAGTCGATTTTCAGGCTACATCACACCCTAAACCCGGGCCCACCCCCAAAATCGTGGGCTATAGAACACCGATTTGTCCAGAGAATTCCGCATTCGTGCTGTTTCACCCGTTTGTCCTCCCAAATAGTGATAAAAATTTAAATGGATGACACTGGGATAACCCTCTACCCCCGTGGCACACTCTAAACCGTAGGCTATCGCTCATCGATTTGGTCCGAAAATGCCCTGTTCATGCCGTTTCGCCCGTTTGTCCACCCAAATGGCCACGAAAATTTAAACGGACCATACTGGGATGATCCCCAACCTCTCTGGCACACCTCAATCAATTTTTGGCCAACAACATGCTCGGACCCCAGGCCCACCCCTGAAACCGTTTGATATAGCACACCTATTTGGCCCGAAAATGCCTCGTTCGCGCCATTTTGCCTGTTTGACAACCCAAATGACCACAATAATTTAAACAGACCACACTGGGATGATCCCCAACCTCTCTAATAAGTCTATTTTTAACCTACAGCACGCTCGAACCCTGGGCCCACACCCAAAACCATGGGCTATAGCACATCAATTTAGGCCGAAAATGCCCCATTCGTCCGTTTTGCCCATTTGTCCACCCAAATTGCCACAAAAATTTAAACGGACCACACTAGGATGATCCCCAACCTTTATGGAATGCCACAGTTGATTTTTGGCCCAATACATGCCCGGACTGCTGGCCCACCCCCGAAATCGAGGGTTATAGCAAACCTATTCGGCCCGAAAATACACTGTTCGTGCCGTTTCGCCCCTTTGTTCGCCCAAATTGCCAGAAAAATTTAAACGAACCACACTGGACAATCCCCAACTTCCTTGGCTTACACCGGTCAATTTTTGGCCCAATGCACGCCCGAACCCCGGGCTCACCCCTGAAACTGTAGGCTATAGCACACCGATTTAGCCCAAAAATGCCCCGTTCGCGCCGTTTTGCTTGTTTGTCCATCCAAATAGCCACAAAAATTAAACAGACCATAATGGGATGATCCCTAACCTTTATGGAATGCCCCATTCAATTTTTGGCCCAATACATGCCCGGACCCCTGGCCCACCCACGAAACCGAGGGTTATATCACACCTATTTGGCTCGAAAATGCACCGTTCATGCCGTTTCGCCCGTTTGTCCACCCAAATGGTCACAAAAATTTAAACAGACCATACTGGGACAATCCCCGACCTCCCTGACATACCCTAATCAATTTTTAGCCCACCGCACACCCGAACGTTGGGCCCACCACAAAACCGTGGGTTATAGCTCACCGATTTGGCCCTAAAATCCACCGTTTTGCCCGTTTCTCCACCCAAATGACCATAAAAATTTAAACGAACCACACTGGGATGATCTCTGACCTCCCTGGCATGCCCCGATCGATTTTTGTCCCAAAACATGCCCGAACCCGGGCCCACCCCCTAAACTGTGGACTATAGCACACTAATTTGGCCTAAAATTACCCCGTTCATGCCGTTTCTCACATTTGTACACCCAAATGGCCACAAAAATTTAAACGAACTATACTAGGATAATCCCCAACCTCCCTGACATACCTCGGTTGATTTTTTGCCCACAACACACCCGGAACTGGGAACACCACCAAAATTGTAGGCTATAGCACATCGATTTCGCCTGAAAATTCCTCGATTGCTCTGTTTTGCATGTTTTTCCACCCAAGTGGCCATGAAACTTAAAACGGACCATACTGGGATGATTCTTGACCTCCCTGCCATACCCTGGTTAATTTTTGGCTCAAAGCACGCCCGGACCCCCTACCCAACCCCAAAACAGTGGGCTGTAGCACACTAAATTGGCCAGAAAATGCCCCGTTCGCGCCGTTTTACCCGTTCGTCCACCCAAATGGCCACAACAATTTAAACAGACCATACTGACATGATCCTCCCCCTCCCTAGCATGTCCCGATCAATTTTTGCCCTATAGCACGCGTAGACCCCTGGGCCACCCCCAAAATCGTGGCCTATAGCACACCGATTTGGCTAGAAAATGCACCGTTCAGGCCATTTTGCCAGTTGTCTATCCAAATGGCAAAGAAAATTTAAACGGACCTCACTGGGATGACCCCCAACCTCCTTGGCATGCCCCAGTTGATTTTCAGACCATAGCATGCCCGAACCTTGGGGCCACCCACGAAATCGTGGACTACAACACACCGATTTGGCATGAAAATGCCCCATATGCGTGGTTTTGCCCGTTTGTCCACCCAAATGGCCACAAAAATTTATGCGGACCACACTGGGACAATCCCAAATCTTCCTGGCATACCCCGATCAATGTTTGACCCATAGCATGCCCGAATCCCATGCCCACCCCGAAAACCGTCAGATATAGCACACAGATGTAGCACAAAAATGCCCAGTTTGTGCTGTTTCGCCTGTTTATCAACCCGAATAGCCATTAAAATTTAAATGAATAACACTAGGATTATCCCCGACCTCCCTGACATACCTCGGTCGATTTTTGGCCCACAGCACGTCCGAACCCTAGGCTCACCACCAAAACCGTAGACTATAGCACACCAATTTTGCGCGAAAATGCCCCGTTCATGCCGTTTCACCCGTTTGTCAACCTAAATGGCCATGAAAATTTAAACAAACCATACTAAGATGATCCCTGACCTCTGTGCCACGCCCCAAATGATTTTCAACACACAAAACGCTCGGACCCCGGGCGCACCCCCAAAACCGTGGGCTATAGCATATCGATTTGGACCAAAAATACCCCGTTTGTGCAGTTTCACCCATTTACCCAGCCAAATCACCATAAAAATTTAAACGAACCAAACAAGGATGATCCCAACCTCCCTGGCATGCCTCGATCGATTTTTATACCACAGCACGCCTATACCCCGGGTCCACCCCCAAAATCATAGGCTATAGCTCACCAATTTTTCCTGAAAATGCCCCGTTCACGCCGTTTATCCACCAAATGGCCACAAAAATTTTGACAGACCATACTTGGACGATCCCAGACCTCCCTGGCATACCTCGGTCGATTTTCGTCCAACAGCACGCCTGGACCCTAGGCCCACCCCTAAAACCGTAGGCCATAAAACACCGATTTAGCCCAAAATGCCTACTTCACGCCTTTTCGCACATTTTTCCACCCAAATGGCCACAAAATTTAAGAGAACCATAATGGGATAATCCCCGACCTCACTGGCATGCCCCAATCAATTTTTGGCCTACGGCACGCTTTGACCCCGAGCCCACCCAAGAAACCGTGGGTTATAGCACACTGATTTTTCCCGAAAATGACCCATTCGTGTCGTTTTGCCCATTTGTCCACCCAAATGGCCACAAAAACTTAAATGAATCACATTGGGATGATCCCCAAGATCCCTGGCATAGCCCAATCAATTTTTGGCCCATATCACACCCGTACCCCGGGTCCCCCCTAAACCCTGGGCAATAGCACACTGATTTGGCCCAAAAATGCCCCGTTCGTGCTATTTTGCCCGTTTGTCCACCCAAATGGCCAGAAAAATTTAAACGGACCATACTAGGATGATCCTCAACCCCCTGACACGCCTCGGTCAATTTCTATCCCACAGCACACCCGAACCCAAGGCCCACCCCCGAAACCGTAGTCTATAGCACACCAATTTGGCCTAAAAATACCCCGTTCACGCCGTTTCGATCGTTTGTCTATCCAAATAGCCACAGAGATTTAAACGGACCACACTGGGAGGATCCCCAACTCCCTGGCATGCCCCGTTCGATTTTTGACCCACAGCACGCCCGAACCCTGACCCACCCTCAAAACTGTACAGCACACCGATTTGGCCTAAAAATGCCCTGTTCGCGTTATTTCTCCTATTTGTTCACCCAAATGGCCACAAAAATTTTAAAGAACCTCACTGGTACGACGTGGGTTATATCACATCGATTTCGCTCGAAAATGCCCCGTTCGTGCCATTTCACCTGTTTGTCCACCCAAATGGCCATAAAAATTTAAACGGACCATACTGGGATGATCCTCGACCTCCCTATCATGCCCTGATAAATTTTTGGCCCACAGCATGCCCGAACCGCGGCCCACCCCCAAAATCGTGGGTTATAGCACACTGTTTTGGCACGAAAATGACCCGTTCGTAGAGTTTCGCTCGTTTGTCCACCGAAATAGCCATAAACAATTTAATGGACCACACTTGGATGATCCTCAACCTTCCTAGCATGCCCCGGTTGATTTTAAGTGCACAGCATACCCGGATCATAGGCTCACCCACGAAATCGTAGACTACAACACACCAATTTGGCTCGAAAATGCCCCGTTCGCACCGTTTTATCTGTTTGTAAAACCAAATAGCCATGAAAATTTAAACAGACCACACTAAGATGATATCCAACCTCCCTGGCACACCTCAGTCGATTTTTGACCCATGGTACGCCCGAACCCTGGGCACACCCCAAAATCGTAGGCAATAGCACACCGATTTGGCCTAAAAATGCCCCGTTTGTGCCACTTCGTCCGTTTGTCCACCCAAATGACCACTAAAACATGAATGGACCATACTGGGATGATCCCTAACCTCCCTGGCATGCCCCAACAATTTTTTCGACCCACAGCATGCCCGAAACCTAGAGCCACCCCTAAAACCGTGGGCTATAGCCCATCAATTTGGCTCGAAAATGCCCTATTCACGCCGTTTTGTCCGTTTGCCAACCCAAACGGCCACGAAAATTTATAAGGACCACACTGGGATGATACCCGACCTCCCGGTCATGTCCCGATCGATGCTTGGCCAATAGCATGCCCAACCCCTAGTCCACCCCCAAAATCGTGGGTTATAGCACACCGATTTTGCCTGAACACACCCCATTCGCGTCGTTTCACCTGTTTTTCCACCCAAATGGCCATGAAAATTTAAACGGACTACATTGGATAATCCTGACCTTCCTGGCATGCCTCATTCGATTTTCCGCCCATGGCACGCCCGGATCCTAGGTGCACCCCTGAAATCGTAGGCCATAGCACACCAATTTGGCCCGAAAATGCCCCTTTCGCATCGTTTCACCCATTTGTCTAGCCAAATGGACATAAAAATTTAAACGGACCACACTAGGATGATCCCCAACCTCCCTGGCATTCCCCGATCAATTTTTTGGCCACTGTACGCCCGAACCTCAGGCCCGCCCTCAAAATCGTGGGCTATAGCACATCAATTTAGCCTAAAAATGCCCCGTTCATGCCGTTTCACCCGTTTATCCACCCAAAAGACCAAGTAAATTTAAAAGGGAAAAACTGGGATGATTACCAACCCCCCTGCCCTGCCTCAACCAATTTTTGGCCCACAGCACGATCTACCCCCGAGCCCATCCCTAAAACCGTGTGCTATAGCACACCTAATTAGCCCAAAAATGCCCCGTTCGCGCCGCTTCGCCCATTTGTCTATCCAAATAGCCACAAAAATTTAAACGGTCTATGATGGGATAATCGCTGACCTCCCTAACATGCCTCGGTCAATTTTTGGCCCACAGCGTGCCTGAACCCTGTGCCCATCCTCGAAACCGTGGGCTATAGATCACCGATTTGGCCTGAAAATGCCCCGTTCACACCTTTTAGCCCGTTTGTCCACACAAATAGTAACGAAAATTTAAACGAACCCCACTGGGATGATCCCCGACCTCCCTAACATAACCCAATCGATTTTCAGATCGCCGCAAGCCCGATCCTTGAGCCCACTCCCAAAACCGTGGGCTATAGCACACCAATTTTGCCCGAAAATGTCCCGTTCACACTATTTTACCCGTTTGTCCACACAAATAGCCACAAAAATTTAAACGGATTACACTGGGACAATCCAAACCTACCTGGCATGCGCTAGTTGATTTTCATCCCGCAGCATACCCGGAACACGAACCTACCAACGAAATCGTAGACTACAGCACATCGATTTGGCTCAAAAATGCCCCGTTTGCATTGTTTCACCCGTTTGTCCACCCAAATAGCCACAAAAATTTAAACAGACTACAATGGGATGATCCCTGACCTCCTTGGTACACCCCGGTCGATTTTTGACCCACAGCATACCTGGACACCGATCCTACCCCTAAAACCGTGGGCTATAGCACACTGATTTCGCTTAAAAATGCCCCATTCGCCTCATTTTGCCAATTTGTCCACCCAAATGGCCATAAATTTTTAGACAAACCACACTAAGATGATCTCCAACCTCCCTAGCATGCCCCGGTCAATTTTTGGGCCACATCACGCCCAGACCCTGGGCCCACCCCCAAAATCGTGGGTTATAGCACATTGATTTAGCCCAAAAATGCCCCGTTTATGTCGTTTCGCCTGTTTGTCCACCCAAATGGCCACGTAAATTTAAAAGGACCACACTGGGACTTTCCCTAACCTCTCTGGCATTCCCCGATTAATTTTTTCCCCACAGCACACCCGAACCCCGGGATCATCCCCGAAACTGTAGGCTATAGCACACCAAATTAGCCCGAAACTGCCTCGTTCGCGCTGTTTCACCCGTTTCTCCACCCAAGTGGCCACAAAAATTTAAACGGGCCATGCTGGGATAATCCCCGACCAACCTGGCATGCCCCGGTCGATTTTTGGCCTACAGTACGCTTGGACCCCGGGCCCATCCCCAAAACCGTGGGCTACCTATTTGGCCTGATAATGCCCCGTTCGTGCTGTTTTACCCGTTTGTCAACCCAAATGGCCACGAACATTTATACGAACCACACTGTGATGATCCCGAACCTCCTTGGCGCATCCTGATCAATTTTTGGCCCACAGTACGCTCGATTCCCAGGCACACTCCCAAAACCGCGGGCTATAGCACACTAATTTGGCCTTAAAATGCCCCATTTGGGCCGTTTCGCCCATTTATCCACACAAATGGCCAAGAAAATTTAAACGAACCACACTGGGATGATCCCTCTGGCATGCCTCGATCGATTTTTGACCTATAGGACACCAAGACCCCAGGCCCACCCTCGAAACCATGGGCTATAGCACATCGATTTGGCCTGAAAATGCCCCGGTCAATTTTTTCCCCACAACACACCCGAACCTTGGGCCTAACCCCAAAACCGCAGGCTATAGCACACCAATTTTATGCGAAAATGCCCGGTTTGTGCCGTTTCACCCGTTTGTCCACCCGAATAGCCATGAAAATTTAAACGAACCATATTTGGATGATCCCTGACCTCCCTGGCACGCCTCGAATGATTTTCAGCCCACAGGACGCCCGAACTCTAGGCACACCCCCAAAACTGTGGGCTATAGAACACCAATTTGGCCCGAAAATGCCCCATTTATGTTATTTCGCCCATTTGCCCAACCAAATGGCCACAAAAATTTAAATGGACCACAATAGGATGATCGACAACCTCCCTGGCATGCCCCAGTCAATTTTTGGGCCAAAGCAAGCCCAGACCCCAGGCCCAAACCCGAAACCGTGGGTTATAGCACACATATTTGGCCTAAAAATGCACCGTTCGTGCCATTTTGCCCGTTTGTCCACCCAAATGGCCACAAGAATTTAAACGGACCACACTGGGATGATCTATAACCTTCTTGGCATGCCCCGATCGATTTTAAGCCCACAGCACTCCCGAACCTCGGTCCCACCCCCATAACTGCGGGCTGTAGCACACCGATTTGGCCAAAAAATGCCCTCTTCGTGCAATTTTGCCTGTTTATCTACCCAAATGGCTATGAAAATTTAAATGGACTACACTGGGATGATCCTAACCTCCTTGGCATGCCTCGATCAATTTTCAGCCTACAACACTCCCATACCCCGGTCCCACCCACGTAATTGTGGGCTATAGCACACCGATTTAGCCCGAAAATGCCCTGTTCGCACCATTTCACCCGTTCATCCACCCAAATGGCCACAAAAATGTAAACATACCACACTGGGGCGATCTCCATCCACCCTGGCACATCCTAATTGATTTTCGACCCTCAACACACCCAGACCTTGGCCCAACCCTTAAACTGTGGGCTATAGCACACCGATTTGGCCCAAAAATACCCAGTTCGCTCTGTTTTACCTATTTGTCCACACAAATGGCCACAAAAATTTAAATGGACAAAATTGGGATGATCCCCTACCTCCTTGCCATCCCTCGATTAATTTTCAGTGCACAGCACGCTCGAACCCTGGGTCCACCCCCAAAATCGTAGGCAATAGAACACCGATTTGGCCCAAAAATTCCCCATTTGCGCTATTTCTCCCATTTGTCCAACCAAATGGCCACAAAAATTTAAACAGACCAAACTGGGATGATCCGCGATCTCTCTGTCATGCCTCAGTCGATTTACGGCCCATATCACACTCTAAACTCGGGCCCACCCCAAAATTGTAGGCTATAGAACACCTATTTGTCCAGAAAAGGCCCCGTTCGTGCTGTTTCTCCCATTTGTCCTCCCAAATAGCAACAAAAATTTAAATGAACCACACTGGGATGATCCTCGACCTACCTGGCATGCTCTAATAAATTTTTGACCCACAACACTCCTGAAAACCTGAGCCCATCTCTGAAAAACTGGGTTATAACACACTGATATAGCCAGAAAATGCCCCATTTGCATCGTTTTGCCCATTTTTCCATCCAAATGACCACAAAAATTTAAACGGACCTCACTGGGATGATCCCCAACCTTCCTGGTATGCCCCGATTGATTTTCGACCCACAGCACACTTGGATCGAGGCCCACCCCTAAAACCGAGGTCTATAGCACACCGATTTGGACCAAAAATGCCCCATTCGCGGTGTTTCTCCTATTTTTCCACCGAAATGAAAAAAATAAAAGGACCATACAGGGATAATTCCCAACCTCCCTGGCATGCCTCGGTTAATTTTCAGCCCACAGCATGTCCGTACCCAGGGCCCACCTATGAAATCACAGACTACACCACACCAATTTGGCTCAAAAATGCCCTGTACACACCCTTTCACCCTTTTGTCCACACGAAAATTTAAACGGACCATACTGGGATGATCCCAGGCCTCTCTGGCACACCCCCATCAATTTTTGGCCCATAACATGCCCGTACCCTGGACCCACCCCTAAAATCATGGGCAATATCACACTGATTTGTCCTAAAAATGCCCCGTTCGTGCCGTTTCACCTGTTTATCTACCCAAATGACCACGAAAATTTAAACGGACCACACTGGGATGATCCTCAACCTCCCTGGCATACCCCAATCAATATTAAACCCGCAAACCCTGGGCCGTACCAATTTGGTATGAAAATTCTCCATTAGCGCTGCTTCGTATGTCTTTCCACCCAAATAGCACAAAAATTTATACGGACCACTCTATGAAAATCCCCAACCTCCCTGGCATGCCCCGATCAATTTTCAGCCCACAGCATGTCGGGACCCTGGGCCCACCCTCGGAACCGTGGGCTATCGCACACCGATTTGGCCCAAAAATGCCCTATTCGCGCTATTTTTCCCGTTTGTCCACCCAAATAGCCACAAAAATTTAAACGGACCACACTGGGATGATCCCCAACCTTCTTGGCATACCTTAATAGATTTTTGGCCCATAACACACTCGGACCCCGAGCCCACCCCCGAAACCATTGTCTATAGCACACCTATTTTGCCCAAAAATGCACCATTTGCATCGTTTAACCCATTTGTCCACCCAAATGGCCATATAAATTTAAACGGACCATACTGGGACGATTCCCAACCTCCCTAGCATGCCCCGATCGATTTTAAGCCCACAGAACGCCTGGACCCCAAGCCCACCCCCGTAAACGTGGGCTATAGCACACCGATTTGGCCCAAAAATTCCTTGTTAGTGCCATTTCGCCCGTTTCACCACCCAAAATACCACAAAAATTTAAACGAACTATACTGGGACAATCATCAACCTCCCTAGCATGCCCTGATTAATTTTTGACCCACAGCACGCCCAGACCCCGTTCTACCCCCAAAATTGTGGGCTATAGCACAACGATTTGGCTCGAAAACAACTTGTTTGCATAGTTCCACCCGTTTGTCCATCCAAATGGCCACAAAAATTTTAAAGGACACCACTAGGATAATCCCCAACATCAATGGCATGTCCTGGTTGATTTTTAAAGCACAGAACGCCCAAACCCCAGGCCCACCCCCAAAATCGTGGGCTATAGCGTGCTGATTTGGCACGAAAATTCCCCATACGCGCTGTTTCACTTGTTTGTCCACCCAAATAGCACAAAAAGTTATAAGGACGACACTGGGATGATTTTCAAACTCCCTGGCACACCCCGATCGATTTTTGGTCCACAGCACGAAAGGACGCCGGGGCTACCCCGAAACCGTAAGCTATCGCTCACCAATTTGGCCCGAAAATGCCCTATTCACGCCGTTTCGCCCGTTTGTCCACCCGAATGGCCACAAAAATTTAAACGGACCACACTAGGATAATCCCCAACCTCCCTGGCATACCTCGATCAATGTTTTGCCAATAACACGCTCGGACCCCGAGCCCACCCCCGAAACCATCAGCTATAGCACACCTATTTGGACCAAAAATGCCCCATCCACACCATTTTTCCTGTTAGTCAACCCTAATGACCACAAAAATTTAAACAAACTATACTGGGATGATTCCCAACCTCCCTGAAATGCTTCGGTCAATTTTAGACCCACAGCACGCTCGGACCCCAGCCCACCCCAAAACCATAGGCTATAGCACACCAGTTAGGCCTGAAAATGCCCCATTCGCGTCGTTTCGCCCATTTGTCCACCCAAATTTCCACAAAAATTTAAATAGACCACACTGGAATGATCTCTAACCTCTTCGGCATACGCCGGTCAATTTTTAGCCAAAAGCACGCCCGAACCCCAGGTCCACCGCCAAAATCGTAGGCTATAGCACACCGATTTGGATCAAAAATACCCCGTTCGTGTCATTTTGCATATTTGTCAATCCAAATGGCCACAAAAATTTAAACAGACCACAATGGGACGATCCCCAACCTCCCTAGCATCCCCCAGTTAATTTTTGGCCCACTACATGCCCGAACCCCTAGCCCACCCTCAAAATCGTGGGTTATAGCACAAATATTTAGCCCAAAAATGCACCGTTCGCTCCGTTTCGCCTGTTTGTCCACCCAAATGGCCACAAAAATTTAAACGGACCACACTGAGATGATCCCTAACATCCTTGGCATGCCCCGATCATTTTTTAGCCCACAACACTCCTGGACCGCAGTCCCACCCCCATAATCATGGGCTATAGCACACCGATTTAGCCTAAAAATGCCCTGTTCGTGCCATTTTGCTCGTTCGTCCACCCAAATAGCCACAAAAATGTAAACGAACCACACTAGGATGATCCCTAACCTTCTTGGAATGCACTAATTGATTTTCGACCCACAGCACAACCGAACCCTGGTCCTCCCCCAAAACTGTGGGCTATAGCACACCAATTTGGCCCAAAAATGCCCGGTTTACATCGTTTTGCCTATTTGTCCACCCGATTGGCCACAAAAATTTAAAAGAACCACACTAAGATGATCCCCAACCTTGATGGCATGCTCCAGTCAATTTTTAGCCCATACCATGCTCGGACCCGGGCCCAACCCCAAAACCTTGCGCTATAACACACCAATTTAGCTCGAAAATGCCTGGTTCGTACTGTTTTGCTCGTTTGTTCACCGAAATAGCCACAAAAATTTATAAGGGAAACACTAGGACGATCCCCAACCTCCCTGGAATGCCTTGATCAATTTTTCGCGCACAACACGCCCAGACCCCGAGCCCACCCCCTAAACCGTGGGTTATAGCACACTGATTTGACCCGAAAATGCTCGGTTCGTGCCATTTTGACCGTTTTACCATCGAAATGGCCACAAAAATTTAAATGAACCATACTGATATGATCCCCGACCTCTCTCGCATGCTCCAGTCAATTTTTCGCCCATAGCATGGCCGAACCCGGGCTCACCTCCAAAACCATAGGCTATAGCACGTCAATTTAGCCCGAAAATGCCCCGTTCGCGGTGTTTCGCTCGTTTGCCTATCCAAATGGACAAAAAAATTTAAACCGACCACACTAGGACGATCACCGATTCCCCAGCATGCCCCGGTCAAGTTTTGGCTATAGCACACCAATTTGGCCCAAATATGCCATGTTCCCATCGTTTCGCCCGTTTGTCCACCCAAATAGCCACAAAAATTTCAATGGACCATTCTGGGATGATCCACGACCTCCCTAGCACACCCCGATCAATTTTTGGTGCACAGCACGCCCGAATACCGGGCCCACCTAAAAACTTTCGGTTATACCATATTGATTTGGCTCAAAATATCCTGTTTGCAACGTTTTTCCCGTTTGTCCACCCAAATAGCCACAAAAATTTAAATGGACTATACTGGGAAAATTTCCGACCTCACTGGCATGCCCCAGATGATTTTCAGCCCGCAGCACGCCCAGACCTAGGTCCCACCCCCAAAACAATTGGCTATAGCTCACCGATTTGGCCCGAAAATGCCCTGTTCGCTTCATTTTGCCCGTTTGTCCACCCAAATGGCCACAAAAATTTAAATGGACCAAACTAGGATGATCCCCAACCTCCCTGCCATGCGCCGATCAATTTTCAACCCACAGCACGCTCGGACCCCGAGCCCACCCCCAAAATCATGGGCGATAGCACGTTGATTTGGCCCAAAAATGCCCCATTTACGCTATTTCCCTTGTTTGTCCAACCAAATAGCCACAAAAATTTAAACAAACCAAACTGGGATGATACCTGACCTCTTTGGCATACCTCGGTCAATTTTAGGCCCACATCGGACCCTAAACCCGGGCCCACCCCTAAAACCTTGGGCTATAAAACACTAATTTTTCCAGAAAATGCCCAATTCGCACTATTTCTCTCGTTTGTCCTCCCAAATAGCAACAAATATTTAAATGGACAACACTAGGATGATCCCCGACCTCCCTGGCACACTTCGATCAATTTTCAGCATGCCCAAAAACCCGGGCCCACCCCTAAAACAATGGGCTATAGCACACCGATTTGGCTCGAAAAACCCCGTTCAAGCTGTTTTGCCCATTTGTCCACCCAAATGGCCACAAAAATTAAAAGGGACCACACTAGGATTATTGCTGACCTCCCTGGCATACCCCGATCAATTTTTGGCCCATAGAACACCCAGACCCCGGGGCCACCCCCAAAATTGTGGGCTATAACAGACCGATTTAGCCAGAAAATGCCCCGTTCAGGCCGTTTCGCCCGTTTGTCCATCCAAATGCCATGAAAATTTAAACAAACCTCATTGGGATGATCTCCAATCTCCCTAGCATGCCTCGGTTGATTTTCGACCCACAGCACGCTCGGACCTCAGGCCCACCCCTGAAACCGTGGTCTATAGTACACTGATTTAACCTAAAAATGCCCCGTACGCGGTGTTTCACCCGTTTGTCCACTTAAATGGCAACAAATATTTAAAAGGACCACACTGGGATGATCCCCAACCTCCCTGAACGTGTCGATTAATTTTCAGCCCACAGCATGCCCGGACCCTGGGCCCACCTATGAAATCGTGGACTATAGCACACCGATTTGGCTTGAAAACGCCCTGTACACGTAGTTTCACCCTTTTGTCCACCCAAATAGCCACTGAAAATTTAAATGGACCATACTGGGATGATTCCAGGCCTCCCTGGCATGGCCCCATCAATTTTTGGCCCACAGCATTCCCGTACCCCAGTTCCACCCCTAAAATCGTGGCCTATATCACACCGATTTAGCCTAAAAATGCCCCGTTCGTGTCGTTTCAACCATTTGTCCGCCTAAATGGCCACAAAAATTTAAACGAACTACACTGGGACGATCACCAACTCCCTGGCACGCCTCGGTAGATTTTTGGCCCACAGCATGCCCAGACCCTGGGCTCAACCCCAAAATTATTGGGTATAGCACAACGATTTGGCCCGAAAATGCCCTATTCACACTGTTTCTACTATTTGTCCACCCAAATGGCCACAAAAATTTAAATTAACCACTCTAGGACGATCCATGACCTCCCTGGCATACCTTGGTCGATTTTTGGTACACAACATGCCCAAATCCCGGGCCCACCCAAAAACTATAGGTTATATCTCATCGATTTGACCCAAAAATGCCCCGTTCACATTGTTTAACCCGTTTGTAAACCTAAATAGCCACAAAAATTTAAATAGACCATACTGGGATGATCCCCGACCTCCCTGGCATACCCCGATCGATTTTTAGCCCACAGCATGCCCGAACCTCGACCCACTTTTAAAACTTTGCACTATAGCACAATGATTTGGCCTAAAAATGCTCTGTTCATGGAGTTTCGCCCATTTGTCCATCGAAATGGCCAAAAAATTTTAAAAGAGCCACACTGGGACGATCCCCAACCTCCCTGGCATGCCTCAGTGGATTTTCAACTGACAGCATGCCCGGACCTCGGGTCTACACATAAAATAGTAGACTACAGCATGTGATTTGGCTCGAAAATGCCATGTTCGCGTCATTTCATCTGTTTGCCCATCCAAATAGTAAAAAAAATTTAAACAAACCACACTAGAATGATCCAAGACCTACCTGGCATGCCCCAGTCGATTTTTGACCCATATCATGCCCGAACCCTAGGCCCACCCATAAAACGGTGGGCTATAGCACACCAATTTGGCCTAAAAATGCCTCGTTCATGCCATTTCACCCCTTTGTCCACCCAAATCGCCACAAAAGTATAAATGGACCATACTGAGATGATACCCAACCTCCCTGGCATACCCCAATCAATTTTTGACCCACAGTACGCCTGAACCCCAGACCCACCTCCAAAATCGTAGGCTATAGCACACCGATTTGGCCCAAAAATGCCTGTTCGTACCATTTTACCCATTTGTCAATCTAAATGGACACAAAAATTAAAACGGACCACAATTGGAAGATTCTCGACCTCCCTGGCATGCCGCGGTCGATTTTTAGCCCACAGCACGCTCTGACCCTGGGCCCACCCCCAAAACCGTGGGTTATAGCACACTGATTTTGCCTGAAAATGCCTCATGCACACCATTTCACCCGTTTGCCATCCAAATGGCCGTAAAAATTTAAACGGACCACACTGGGTGATCCCTGACCTTTTCAGCCATGCCTCGATCGATTTTCCGCACACGAAACACCTGGACCCTGGGCGCACCCCCAAAACCGTAGGATATAGCACACCGATTTGGCCCAAAAATGCCCCTTTCTACGCTGTTTTGCCCATTTGTCGACCCAAATGGTCACAAAAATTTAAACGGACCACATTAGGACGATCCCTAACCTCTCTGGCATGCCCTGATTAATTTTCAAGGCATAGCACGCCCATACCCCAGGCCCAACCCCAAAACCGTGGGCTATAGCACATTGATTTAGCCTAAAAATGCCCCGTTCATGCCGTTTTGCCTGTTTGTCCACTCAAATGGCCACTTAAATTTAAAAGGACCATACTGGGATGATCCCCAACCTCCCTGGCATGCCTCGATCGATTTTTGGCCTACAACACGGCCGAACCCCAGGCCCATTCCCAAAATTGTGCGTTATAGCACACCGAATTGGCTTGAAAATGCTCCATCCGCGCCGTTTCAGTCGTTTGTCCTCCCAAATGGCCACGTAAATTTAGACGGACCATGCTGAGATAATCCTCGACCTCCCTGGCATGCCTCGGTGGATCTTTAGCCCACATCACGCCCGGAACCCCGACCCATTATTAAAACCGTGGGCTATAGCACACTGATTTTGCCCGAAAATGCCCCATTCGCACCGTTTCACCTGTTTATCCACCCAGATGGCCACAAAAATTGAAACGAACTACACTGGAATAATCCCCAACCTCGCTAACATGCCTCGGTTGATTTTTGGCCACAGCACGCCCGGACCCCAGGCCCTCCCCCTAAATCAGGGGCAATAATAGCACACCGAATTTGCCCAAAAATGCCCCATTCGCGTCATTTCTCCTGTTTGTCCACCCAAAGGGCCATAAAAATTTAAATGGACCATATTGGAACGATCCCCAACCTCCCTAGCATGCCTCGATTAATTATCGACCCACAGCACACCCGGACCCTGGGCCCACCCCAAAATCGTGGGCTATAGCACACCGATTTTGGATGAAAATGCTCCGTTTGCGTAATTTCGCCCGCTTGTCAACCCAAATAGCCATAAAATTTAAATGGACCACACTGGAATGATCACTAACCTCCCTGGAAAGCCTCAGTCAATTTTCAGCCCACAGCACGCCCGAACCCTGGGCCCAGCCCTGAAACCATAGGCTATAGCAAACTGATTTGGCCCACAAATTCCCCATTTAGGCCGTTTCGCCCATTTATCAATCCAAATGGCGACGAAAATTTAAACGGACCACACTGGGATGATCCTCAGCCTCCCTGGCATGCCTCGATCAATTTTTAGCCCACTGCACGCTTAGGCCCCGAGCTCACCCCCAAAATCATGGGCTATAGGACACCGATTTGGCCCAAAGATGCCCCGTTTGCATCATTTCTCCTGTTTCTCCATTCAAATGGCCACGAAAATTTAAACGGACCATATAGGCATGATCCCCAGCCTCCTTGACATGCCTCGATCGATTTTTGACCTATAGCACACCCGGACCCGAGCCCACCCCCAAAACTGTGGGCTATAGCACGCCGATTTGGTCTGAAAATGCCCCATTCACACCGTTTTGTCCATTTGTCCACCCAAATCGCCACGAAAATTAAAATGGACCACACTGGAACAACCCCAACCTCCTTGGTATATCCCGATCGATTGGCCCACAAAATGCCTAGGGCCCGATCCTACCCCCGAGTTCGGGGGCTATAGCACACCAATTGGTCTAAAAAATGTCATGTTCATGTCGTTTCGCCTGTTTGTCCACCCAAATAGCCACAATAATTTAAATGTACTACACTGGGACGATCCCCGGCCTCCTTGGCATGCCCCAGTCAATTTTTGACCCACAGCACGCCCGGGCCCAACCCCAAAACCGTGGCCTATAGCACACCGATTTAGCCCAAAAATGTCCCATTCGCGCCGTTTTGCCCGTTTGTCCATCCAAATGGCCACAAAAGTTTAAACAGACCAAACTGGGATGATCCCCAACCTCCCTGCCATGCCTCGATCAATTTTTGTCCCACAACATGCTCGGATCCTGAGCCCACCTCCAAAACCATGGGAAATAGCACACCGATTTGGATCGAAAATGCCCCATTTGTGCTATTTCGCCCGTTTGTCCAACCAAATGACCATGAAAATTTAAACAAGCCTAACTGTAACAATCCCTGACCTCTATGGCATGCCCCGATCAATTTTCCACCCACATCACACCCGAAACCCGAACCTACCCTCAAAACCGTAGGCTATAGCACATCGATTTATCCTAAAAATGCCCTATTCGTGCCGTTTCGCACGTTTGTCCACCCAAATAGCGATGAATATTTAAACAAACCACACTGGGATGATCCCCGACCTCACTAGCATGCCCCGATCTATTTTCAGCCTACAATGTGCCTGGACCCCGAGTCGACCCCCAAAACTGTGGGCAATAGTACATTAATTTTGCCTGAAAATGCCCCATTCATGCCATTTCTCCCGTCACCTCAGTCGATTTTTGGCCCATAGAATGCCCAAACCCCGAGCCCACCCCCTAAACTTTGGGCTATAATAGCACATAAAATTGGCCCAAAAATGCCCCGTTTATGTCATTTCACAATTTTGTCCACCTAAATAGCCGTAAAAATTTAAACGGACCACACTGGGATGATCTCCAACCTTCTTGGCATACCTCAATCGATTCTCATCCCACAGCACGCCCGGACCCCGAGCCCACCCCCAAAACCGTGGCCTATAGCACATCGATTTTTTCTGAAAATGCTCGGTTCGCGCAGTTTTGCTCGTTTGTCCACCCAAATAGCCACAAAAATTTAAACAGACCACACTGGGACGATCCTCACCCTCCCTGGAAAGACTCAATCAATTTTTGGCCCACAGCACGCTCGAACCCTAGGCCCAGCCCTAAAACCGTGGGCTATAGCACACCAATTTGGCCTAAAAATGCCCCATTTGGGCCGTTTCGCCCGTTTGTCTACTCACATAGCCACGAAAATTTAAACAGACCATACTGGGATGATCCCCAGCCTCCCTGGCATGATCCGATCAATTTCCGACCTATATCACACCTGAAACCAGGGCCCACCCTCGAAACCGTGGGCTATAGCACACCGGTTTGTCCTGAAAATGCCTCGTTCATGCCGTTTTAACCGTTTGTCCATACAAATAGCCATTAAAATTAAAACGGACCACACTGGAACAATCCCTAACCTCCCTGGCATGCCCCAATCAATTTTTGGCCCACAGCACACCGGAGCACCGGGCTCACCCCCTAACCCGTGGGCTATAGCACACTGATTTGGCCAAACAATGCCTCGTTAGCATCGTTTCACCTGTTTGTCCACCTAAATGGCCACAAAAATTTAAACGGACCACAATGGGATAATCCCCGACATCCCTGGCATACACCAATCGATTTTTCACCTACAGCATGCCCAGACCCCGGGCCACCCCTAAAACCATTGGCTATAGCAAATTGATTTGGCCCTAAAATAACCCGTTCGCTCCGTTTTGCCCGTTTGTCAACCCAAATGGCCATGAGAATTTAAACTGACCATACTAGGAAGACCGTCGACCTACCTGGCATACCCCGATATATTTTCATCCCACAGCACCCCCGAACCCTGGGCCCACCCCCAAAACCATGTGCTATAACATACCGATTTGGCCCAAAAATGCCTCATTCACGTCGTTTCGCCAGTTTGTCCACCCAGATTGCCACAAAAATTTAAACGGACTATATTTGGATGATCCCCGACCTCCATGGCATGCCTCAGTCAATTTTTGGCCCATAACACACCCAGACCTCGGGCCCACCCCCAAAACCGTAGGCTATAGCACACCGATTTGGCTCAAAACTGCCCCGTTTGCGCCGTATCACCCATGTGTCCTCCCAAATAGCCACGAAAATTTAAATGGACCACACTTGGATGATCCCCAACCTCCCTGGTATGGCCCGGTTAATTATTAGCCCACAGCACCCCTGAACCCCTAGCCCACCCCTGAAACCGTGGGCTAAAGCACATCGATTTGGCCTGAAAATGCCCCGTTCGCACTGTTTCTCCAGTTTGTTAACCCAAATGGCCACGAATATTTAAACGGACCACTGTGGGATAAGTCCCGACCTCCCTGGCATACCCCGATCAATTATTTCCCCACAGCACACCAATAATTCGTGCCCACCCCCAAAACTGTGGTCTATAGCACATCGATTTTGCCCGAAAGTGCCCCATTTGTGCTGTTTCGCTATTTTGTCCACCCAAATAGCCACGAAAATTAAATCGAACCATACTGGGTTGATCCCTAATAACTCTGGCATGCTCCAGTCAATTGTTGGCGCACAGCACGCCCAAAACCCGAGCCCACCCCCAAAACCATGGGCTAGCACACCGATTTGGCTAGAAAATGCCTCGTTTGCACCATTTTGCTCATTTGTCCATCCAAATAGCCACAAATATTTAAACAGAACATACTAGGACGATCGTCGACCTCCTTGGAATATCCCGGTCAATTTTTGACCTACAACATTCCCAAACCCCTAGCCCACCCTCAAAACTGTGGGTTATAGCACTCCAATTTGCCTCAAAAATACCCCATTCGCGTCGTTTCACCCTTTTGTCCACCGAAATAGCCACGAAAAATTAAACAGACTACACTGGGATAATCCCCGACCTCCTTGGCATGCCCCAATCAATTTTTGTCCCACAGCATACCCGAACCCCAAGCCCACCCCCAAAACCGTGGGCTATAGCACACCAATTTGGCCCAAAAATGCCCCATTTGAGTCGTTTTGCCCGTTTGTCCACCCAAGTTGCCATGAAAATTTAAACGAACCAAAATGGGATGATCCCCGACCTCCCTTCCATGCCTCGCTTAATTTTTGTCCAACAGCACACCCGGACCTCGGGCCCACCCCCAAACACGTGGCCAATAGAACACCAATTTGGCTCAAAAATGCCCCATTTATGCTATTTCACCCGTTTGTCCAACCAAATAGCCACAAAAATTTAAACAGACCAAATTGGGATGGTCCCCGACCTCTCTGGCCCGCCTTGGTCGATTTTTAGACCACATCACGCCCTGAACCCGGGCCGACCACCAAAATCGTGGGTTGTAGCACATCGATTTATCCTGAAAACTCCCCATTCACATTGTTTTCCCTATTTGTCCACCGAAATAGCCACGAAAATTTAAACAGACCATACTGGGATGATCCCCGACCTCCCTAGCACGCCCCGGTCAATTTTCAACCCACAGCATACCCGGACACCAGGACCACCCCTAAAACCATGGGCCATAGCACACCGATTTGGCCCGAAATGTCCCTTCATGCCGTTTCGCTCGTTTGTCCACCCAAATAGCCATGAATATTTAAACGGACCACACTGAGATGATCCCCAACCTCACTGGCATGCCCCGATCAATTTTTGATGTACAGTACGCCAGGACCCCAAGCCCACCCTTGATACCGTAGGCTATAGCACACCGATTTTACCTGAAAATACCCCGTTCATGCTGTTTCGCTTGTTTGTCCACCAAAATGGCCATAAAAATATAAACGAACCATACTAGGATGATCCACGACCTCCCTGGCACGCCTCGGTTGATTTTTGACCCACAGTACACTTGGACCCCAGGCCCATCCCCTTAACTGTGGGATATAGGATACCTAAAATCGTGGGCTATTGCACACCGATTTTTCGCAAAAATGCCCCGTTCGTACCATTTTGCCCATTTGTCCATCCAAATGGCTACGAAAATTTAAAAGGACCACACTGGGACGATCCCCGACCTCCCAGGCATGCTTTAATTGATTTTGGCCCACAGCCCGCCTAGAACCTGGCCTAGCCCCTAAACTATGGGCAATAGCACACCAATTTGGCCCGAAAATTCCCCGTTCGTGCTATTTTGCCTGTTAATCCACCTAAATGGCCACTAAAATTTAAGCGGACCATTCTAGGATGATCCCTGACCTCCTGGCATGCCCCGGTCAATTTTTTGCCCATAGCACACCCGTACCCCATGCTCACCCCCGAAATCATAGGCTATAACACACCGATTTGGCCTAAAAATGCTCCATTCACACCGTTTTGCTCGTTTATCTATCCAAACTTCCACGAAAATTTAAACCGACCATACTAGGACGATCACCAACCTTCCTGGCATGCCCCGATTGACTTTTGGCCCGCAGCATGCTCGGACCCCAGGCCCACCCCCGAAACCATGGTCTATAGTACACTGATTTAACCCAAAAATGCCCCGTTCACATCATTTCTCTTGTTTGTCCACCCAAATGAACACAAAAATTTAAACAGACCATATTGGGATGATCCCCGACCTCCCTGTCATGCCTCGATCAATTTTCATCCCACAACACGCCCGTACCCCGGGCCAACCCCCGAAACCATGGGCTAGAGCACACCGATTTAGATCGAAAATGCCCCATTCGAGCCGTTTCACCCGTTTGTCCACCCAAATGACCATGAAAATTTAAATGGATCACATTAGGACAATCCCCGACCTCCCTGGCATGCCACGGTCAATTTTTGGCCTACAGTAAACCCAAACCCTGGGCCCACCTACAAAATCGTAGGTTATACCATACCGATTTGGCCCGAAAATACTCCGTTTGCATTGTTTCACCCGTTTGTCCCCCCAAATGGCCATGACAATTTACATAGACCACACTTGGATCATCCCTGACCTCCCTGGTACACCTCGGTCAATTTTTGGCGCATAGTACGCCCGAACCCCAGGTTAACCCCCGAAATGGTGGGCAATTGCACACTGATTTATCCTCCCAAATGGCTATAAAAATTTAAACAGACTGCACTCGGTGATCCCTGACCTTTCTGGCATGCCTCGGTCAATTTTTTGCATATGACACACCTGGACCCTGGGCGCACCCCCAAAACCGTAGGATATAGCACACCGATTTGGCCCAAAATGCCCCTTTTTGCGTCGTTCACCCATTTGTCGACCCAAATGGCCACAAAAAATTAAACGGACCATATTAGGATGATCCCCAACCTCTCTGGCATGCCCTGATTAATTTTCAAGGCATAGCATAAACGGACCCCGGGCCCAACCCTAAAATCGTGGGCTATAGCACACCGATTTAGCCTAAAAATGCCCCATTCATGCCGTTTCGCTCGTTTGTCCACTCAAATGGTCACGTAAATTTAAAAGGACCATATTGGGATGATCCCCAACCTCCCTGGTATGCCTCGATCAACTTTTAGCCTACAGCACGGCCGAACCCCAGGCCCATCCCCAAAATTATGCGCTATAGCACACCGAATTGGCTCGAAAATTCTCCATTCGCACCGTTTCGGCCGTTTGTCCACCCAAGTGGCCACATAAATTTAGACAGACCATGCTAGGATAATCCCCGACCTCCCTGGCATGCCTTGATCGATCTTTAGCCTACAGCACGCCTGGACCTCGGCCCATCCTCGAAACCGTGGGCTATAGCACACCAATTTTGCCCGAAAATGCCCCATTCACACCATTTCTCCTGTTTATCCACCCAAATGGCCACAAAAATTAAAATGGACTACACTGGGATGATACACAACCTCCCTAGCATGCCTCGGTCGATTTTTGGCCACAGCACGCCCGGACCCCAGGCCCTCCCCCTAAATCGGGGGCAATAATAGCACATCGAATTTGCCAAAAAATGCCCCATTCGCGTTATTTCGCCAGTTTTTCCACCCAAAGGACCATAAAAATTTAAACGGACCATATTGGAACAATCCCCAACCTCCCTGGCATGCCTCGATTGATTATTAGCCCACAGCACACCCGGACCCGAGGCTCACCCCCAAAACCGTGGGCTATAGCACACCAATTTTGCATGAAAATGCCCCGTTTGCGCCAGTTCACCCGTTTGTCAACCCAAATAGTCATAAAATTTAAATGGACCACACTGGAACGATCACTAACCTCACCCCTGAAATTGTGGGCTATAGCACACCGATTTGGCCCAAAGATGCCCCGTTTGCATCATTTCGCCCATTTCTCCATTCAAATGGCCACAAAAATTTAAACGGACCACATAGGGATGATCCCCAGCCTCCCTGGCATACCATAATCGATTTTTGACCTATAGCATACCGGAACCCGGGCCCACCCCCAAAACTGTGGGCTATGGCACACCGATTTGGCCTGAAAATGCCCTATTCGCACCGTTTTTCCCATTTGTCCACCCAAATGGCCTCGAAAATTAAAATGGACCACACTGGAACAACCCCAACCTCCCTGGTATATCCCGATCGATTGGCCCACAGAACGCCTGGGGCTCGATCCCACCCCCAAATCCGTGGGCTATAGCACACCGATTGGTCCTTAAAATGCCATATTTATGTCGTTCTGCCTGTTTGTCCACCCAAATAGCCACAATAATTTAAACGTACTACACTGGGATGATCCCCTACCTCCTTGGCATGCCTCAATCAATTTTTGACCCACAGCACGCCTGGGCCCAGCCCCAAAATCGTGGCCTATAGCACACCGATTTGGCTCAAAAATGTACCATTCGCGCCGTTCACCCGTTTGTCCATCCAAATGGCCACAAAAGTTTAAACAGACTAAACTGGGATGCTCCCAACCTCCCTGCCATGCCTCGATCAATTTTTGACCCACAGCACGCTCGAATCCCGAGCCCACCCCTAAAACTGTGGGAAATAGCACACCAATTTGGATCAAAAATGCCCCATGTGTGCTATTTTGCCCGTTTGTCCAACCAAATGGCCACGAAAATTTAAACAAGCCAAACTGGAACAATCCCTGACCTCTATGGCATGCCCCGATCAATTTTCCACCCACATCACACCCGGAACCCGAGTCCACCCTCAAAACCGTGGGCTATAGCACATCGATTTATCCTGAAAATGCCCTATTTGTGCCGTTTCGCCCGTTTGTCCACCCAAATAGCGATGAATATTTAAACAAACCACACTGGGATGATCCCCGACCTCACTAGCATGCCCGAATCTATTTTTAGCCTACAATGTGCCTGGACCCCGTGCCCACCCCCAAAACCGTGGGAAATAGCACATCGATTTTGCCCGAAAATGCCCCGTTCAAGCCATTTCTCCCGTTCACCCCAGTCAATTTTTGGCCCATAGCACGCCCAGACCCCGAGCCCACCCCCTAAATTGTGGGCTACAATAGCACATAAAATTGGCCCAAAAATGTCCCGTTTGTGTCATTTTGCAATTTTATCCACCTAAATGGCCTTAAAAATTTAAACGGACCACACTGGGATGATCTCCAACCTTCTTGGCATGCTACGATCGATTCTCGTCCCACAGCACACCCAGACCCCGAGGCCACCCCCGAAACCGTGGGCTATAGCATACCGATTTTTCCTAAAAATTCTAGATTCGCACAGTTTTGCTCATTTGTCAACCCAAAGAGCCACAAAAATTTAAACGGACCATACTGGGACGATCCTCACCCTCCCTGGCATGCCTCAATCGATTTTTGGCCCACAGAAAGCTCGGACCCTGAGCCCAGCCCTAAAACCGTAGGCTATAGTGCACCAATTTGGCCTAAAAATGCCCCATTTGGGCCGTTTCGCCCATTTGTCCGCTCACGTAGCCACGAAAATTTAAATGGACCATACTGGGATGATCCCCAGCCTCCCTGGCATGCCCCAATCGATGGTCGACCTATATCACACCCGACACCCAGGCCCACCCTCGAAACCATGGGCTATAGCAGACCGTTTTGTCTTAAAAATGCCTCGTTCGTGCCGTTTTAACCGTTTGTCCATCCAAATAACCAAAAAAATTAAGACGGACCACACTGGAACAATCCCTAACCTCCCTGGCATGCCCCAATCAATTTTTGGCCCACAGCACACTCGAGCACTGTGACGACCCCCTAAACCGTGGGCTATAGCACACCGATTTAGCCTAAAAATGCCCCGTTCGCATCGTTTCGCCTGTTTGTCCACCTAAATGGCCACAAAAATATAAATGGACCACAATGGGATAATCCCCGACCTCCTTGGCATGCACCGATCGATCTTTCGCCCACAGCATGCCCAGACCCCAGGCCACCCCTAAAACCATTGGCTAGAGCACACTGATTTGGCCCTAAAATGACCCGTTCTCTCCGTTTCGCCCGTTTTTCAACCCAAAAGGCCATGAGAATTTAAACTGACCATAATAGGTAGACCGTCGACCTCCCTGGCATACCCCGATATATTTTCGTCCCACAGCACCCCCGAACCCCGGACCCACCCCCAAAACCATGTGCTATGGCACACCGATTTGGCCCGAAAATGCCTCATTCATGCCGTTTCGCCCGTTTGTCCACCCAAATTGCCACAAAAATTTAAACGGACCACATTAGGATGATCCCCGACCTCCATGGCATGCCTCAGTCGATTTTTAGCCCATAACACACCCGAACCTCGGGCCCACCCCCAAAATCATAGGCTATAGCACACTGATTTGGCTCAAAAATGCCCCGTTTACACCGTTTCACCCATATGTCCTCCCAAATGGCCACGAAAATTTAAATGGAACATACTTGGATGATTCCCGACCTCCCTGGCATGCCCCGGTTAATTATTAGCCCACAGCACGCTCGAACCCCTGGCCCACCCCCAAAACTATGGGCTATAGCACACCGATTTGGCCTGAAAATGCCTCGTTTGCGCTGTTTTTCTAGTTTGTTAACCCAAATGGCCACGAAAAATTAAACGAACCATACTAGGACAAGTCCCGACCTCTCTGGCATGCCCTGGTCAATTTTTTCCCCACAGCACACCAAGAATTCGCGCCCACCCCCAAAACTGTGGGCTATAGCACATCGATTTTGCCCGAAAATGCCCTATTCGTTCTGTTTCGCCCTTTTGTCCAACCAAGTAGCCATGAAAATTTAATCGAACCATACTGGGTCGAACCCCGATAACCCTGGCATGCTTCGATCAATTATTGGCACACAGCACGCCCGAAACCCGAGCCCACCTCCCAAAACCATGGGCTAGCACACCGATTTGGCTAGAAAATGCCTCGTTTGCACCATTTCGCTCGTTTGTCCACCCAAATAGCTACAAAAATTTAAATAGACCATACTGGGGCGATTGTCGACCTCTTTGGAATATCCTGGTTGATTTTCGACCTACAACATGCCTAAACCCCAAGCCCACCCCAAAACTGTAGGGTATAGCACTCCGATTTGCCTAAAAAATGCCCTATTCGCACCGTTTCACCCGTTTTCACATCGTTTCACCAGTTTGTCCACCCAGATTGCCACAAAAATTTAAACGGACTATATTTGGATGATCCCCGACCTCCATGGCATGCCTCAGTCGATTTTTGGCCCATAACACACCCGGACCTCGGGCGCACCCCCAAAAATGTGGCTATTAGAACACCAATTTGGCTCGAAAATGGCCCGTTCATGCCATTTCTCCCGTTCACCCCAGTCAATTTTTGGCCCATAGCACGCCCAGACCTCAAGCCCACCCCCTAAACTGTGGGCTATAATAGCACATAAAATTGGCCCAAAAATGCCCTGTTTGTGTCATTTCGCAATTTTGTCCACCTAAATGGCCGTAAAAATTTAAACGGACCACACTGGGATAATCTCCAACCTTCTTGGCATGCTCCAATCGATTCTCATCCCACAGCACGCCCGGACCCCGAGCCCACCCCCAAAACCATGGGCTATAGCACACCGATTTTTCCTGAAAATGCTTGGTTCGCGCAGTTTTGCTCGTTTGTCCACCCAAATAGCCACAAAAATTTAAACGGACCATACTGGGACGATCCTCACCCTCCATGGCATGCCTCAATCGATTTTTGGCCCACAGCACGCTCGGACCCCGAGCCCAGCCCTAAAACCATGGGCTATAGCGCACCAATTTGGCCCAAAAATATCCCATTTGGGCTGTTTCGCCCGTTTGTCCACTCACATAGCCATGAAAATTTAAAAGGACCATTCTGGGATGATCCCCAACCTTCCTGGCATGCCCCAATCGACGGTCGACCTATATCACACCAGACACCCGGGCCCACCCTCTAAACCATGGGCTATAGCTCACCGGTTTGTCCTGAAAATACCTCATTCGTGCCGTTTTAACCATTTGTCCATCCAAATAGCGATTAAAATTAAGACGGACCACACTGGAACAATCCCTAACCTCCTTGGCATGACCCAATCGATTTTTGGCCCACATCACACCCGAGCACCGGTCCCACCCCCTAAACCATGGGCTATAGCACACCGATTTGGTCTGAAAATGCCCCGTTCGCATCATTTCGCCTATTTGTGCACCCAAATGGCCACAAATATTTAAACGGACGATAATGGGATAATCCCCGACCTCCTTGGCATGCACCGATCAATTTTTGGCTGACAGCATGCCCAGACCCCGGGCCACCCCTAAAACCATTGGCTATAGCACACTGATTTGGCCTTAAAATGACCCGTTCGCTCCGTTTTGCCCGTTTTTCAACCCAAATGGCCATGAGAATTTAAACTGACCATACTAAGAAGACCGTCGACCTCCCTGGCATACCCCAATATATTTTCGTCCCACAAGCACCCCTAAACCCTAGACCCACCCCCAAAACCATGTGCTATAGCACACTGATTTGGCCTGAAAATGCCTCATTCATGCCGTTTCGCCCGTTTGTCCACCCAAATTGCCACAAAAATTTAAACGGACCATATTAGGATGATCCCCGACCTCCATGGCATACCTAAGTCGATTTTTGTCCCACAACACACCCAGACCCTGGGCCCACCCCCAAAACCATAGGCTATAGCACACCGATTTGGCTCAAAAATGCCCCGTTTGCGCCGTTTCACCCATGTGTCCTCCCAAATGGCCACGAAAATTTAAATGGAACATACTTGGATAATCCTCGACCTCCCTGGCATGCTACGGTTGATTATTAGCCCACAGGACGCCCGAACCCCTAGCCCACCCCCAAAACCATAGGCTATAGCAAACCGATTTGGCCTGAAAATGCCCCGTTCACGCTGTTTCTCTAGTTTGTTAACCCAAATGGCCACAAAAAATTAAACGGACCACGCTGGGACAAGTCCCGACCTCCCTGGCATGGCCCGGTCAATTTTTTCCCCACAACACACTAAGAATTCGCGCCCACCCCCAAAACTGTGGGCTATAGCACATCGATTTTGCCTGGAAATGCCCCATTCATGCTGTTTTGCCCTTTTATCCACCCAAGTAGCCACGAAAATTTAATCAAACCATACTGGGTCGATCCCCGATAACCCTGGTACGTTCCGATCAATTATTGGCACACAGCACGCCCGGAACCCAGGCCCCCCCCAAAACCATGGGCTAGCACACCGATTTGGATAGAAAATGCCTTGTTTGCACCATTTCGCTCGTTTGTCCACCCAAATAGCCACAAAAATTTAAACAGACCATACTGGGAAGATCCTCGACCCCCTTGGAATATCCCGGTTGATTTTTCACCTACAACATGCCCAAACCCCGAGCCCACCCCCAAAACTGTGTATTATAGCACTCTGATTTGCCTCAAAAATGCCCTATTCGCGTTGTTTCACCCGTTTGTCCACTCAAATAGCCACGAAAAATTAAACAAACTACACTGGGATGATCCCCAACCTCGTTGGCATGCCCCAATCAATTTTTGTCCCACAGCACGCCCGAACCCCAAGCCCACCCCCGAAACGGTGGGCTATAGCACACCAATTTGGCCCAAAAATGCCCCGTTTGCACCGTTTTGCCCGTTTGTTCACCCAAGTTGCCACAAAAATTTAAACGGACCAAACTGGGATGATCCCCAACCTCCCTGCCATGTCCCACTCAATTTTTGGCCCACACCACACCCGGACCTCGGGCGCACCCCCAAAAACATGGCTATTAGAACACCAATTTGGCTCGAAAATTCCCCATTTATACTATTACACCCATTTGTCCAACCAAATAGCCATAAAAATTTAAACAAACCAAACTGGGACAATCCCCGACCTCTTTGGCACACTCTGGTCGATTTTTAGACCACATCACGCCCTGAACCCAGGCCAACCACCAAAATCGTGGGCTATAGCACATCGATTTGTCCTGAAAACTCCTCATTCGCGTCGTTTTGCCCGTTTATCCACCCAAATAGCCACAAAAATTTAAACGAAACATACTGGGATGATCCCCAACCTCCCTAGCACATCCTGGTCAATTTTTAACCCACAGCACACTCGGACACCAGGACCACCCCTAAAACCATGGGGCATAGCACACCGATTTGGCCCGAAATGCCCTTTCATGCCGTTTCACTCGTTTGTCCACCCAAATAGCCATGAATATTTACACGGACCACACTGGGATGATCCCCAACCTCACTGGCATGCCCCGATCAATTTTCAGTACGCCAGGACCCCGAGCCCACCCCTGATACCGTGGGCTATAGCACACCGATTTTACTTGAAAATGCCCCGTTCGTGCTGTTTCGCTCGTTTGTCCACCAAAATGGCCACAAAAATATAAACGGACCATACTCGGACGATCCCCGATTGATTTTTGGCCCACAGTACACTTGGACCCCAAGCCCACCCCCTTAACTGTGGGATATATCACACCTATTTGGCTCGAAAACACCCCCTGTTCATGCTATTTTGCCCGTTTATCCTCCCAAATGGCCATAAAAATTTAAACGAACCATACTGAGATGATCTTCAACCTCTCTGGCATGCTCTTGTCCATTTTTAGCCCACAAAACTCCCATACCCTGAGCCCACCCCCAAAACCGTAGGCTATAGCATACCAATTTAGCCTTAAAATGCCCCATTCACGCTGTTTCGCTCATTTGTCTATCCAAATGGCCACAAAATTTTAAACGGACCACTCTGGGATGATCCCGACCTCCCTGGCATGCCTCAGTCAATTTTTGATCCACAGCACGCTCGGACCCGAGCCCACACCCAAAATCGTGGGCTATAGCATACCGATTTAGCCCAAAAATGCCTCGTTCATACGCTATTGCCCGTTTGTCCACCCAAATAGACACATAAATTTAAAAGCACCATATTAGGATGATCCCCAACCAGCCTGGCATGCCTCGGTTGATTTTTCGCCCACAGCACGCCCGAACCCAGAGCCCATCCCCAAAACCGTGGGCTAATCACACTGAATTAGCTCGAAAATGCCCCATTTGCGCTATTTCGCTAGTTTGTCAACCCAAATGGCCATAAAAATTTAAACGGACCACTCTGGGATGATCCCGACCTCACTGGCATGCCCTAAAATATTTTTGACCCACAGTAAGCCCGGACCCTGGGCCCATCCTCGAAAACGTGGGCTATAGCACAATGATTTGGCTCGAAAATACCCCGTTCGCACTGTTTTCCCTATTTTCCACCCAAATGGCCACAAGAATTTAAACGGACCTCACTGGGATGATCCCCGACCTCCTGGTATGCCTCGATCATTTTTGGCTAACAAAACACCCGAACCCTGAGGCCACACTTGAAACCGTAGGCTATAGCTCACTAATTTTTCCCAAAAAATGTCTCATTCGCATCGTTTCGCCCATTTGTCCACCCAAATGGCCACAAAAATTTAAACGAACCACACTGGAATGATCCCCAACCTCCCTAGTATGCCTCAGTCAATTTTTAGACCGTAGCCTGCTCGAATCCTGGGCCCACCACCTAAACTGTAGGCTATAATAGCACATCGAATTGGCCCAAAAACACCCCGTTTGCGTCATTTTGCCACTTTGTCCACCCAAATGGCCTCAAAAATTTAAACGAACCATATTAGGACGATCCCTAACGTCCCTGCCATGCCCCGTATGATTCTCGACCCACAACACGCCCGGACCCTAGGCCCACGGCCGAAACCGTGGGCTATAGCACACTGATTTTGCCTGAAAATGCCCATTTACGCTGTTTCGCTCATTTGTCCACCCAAATGGCCACAAAAATTTAAATGGATCACACTGGGATAATCCCCAACCTTCCTGTCATGCCTCGGTCGATTTTTGACCCACAACATGCCCGGACCCCAGGCCCAGCCCTGAAACCATAGGCTATAGCACACTGATTTAGCCTAAAATTGCCCCGCTTGTCCAGCTAAATGACCACTAAAATTTAAACGAACCATACTGGGATGATCCCCAGCCTGTCTGCATGCCGCAATCGATTTTTGACCTATAGAACACCCGAACCCCGGGCCCACCCCCAAAATCATGGACTATAGAACACTAATTTGGTTCGAAAATGCCTTGTTCGCAATGTTTTGCCCGTTTGTCCACCCAAATAGCCACGAAAATTTAAACGGACCATAATGGGATGATCCTCGACCTCCCTGTCATGCATCAGTCAATTTTTGGCCCACATCATGTCTGAAACCCAGGCCCACCCCCAAAACCATCAGCTATAGGACACCTATTTGGCCCAAAAATGCCGCATTTGTGCTATTTTTCTCGTTTGTCCACGCAAATGGCCACGAAAATTTAAACGGACCACACTAGGACCATCCTGACCCTTTCTGGAATATCTAAGTTAATTATTGGCCTACAGCACGTCGAGACCCCAAAACCATGGGCTATAGCACTCCAATTTGGCCCAATAATTCCCTGTTCGCGCCGTTTTGCCCTTTTTGTCTGCCCAAATAGCAACAAAATTTTAAACGGACTACACTGAGACAATTCACGACCTCCCTGGAATGCCCAAATCAATTTTCAGCCGACAACACACCCGAGCCCACCCCTAAAATCGTGGCATATAGCACACTAATTTGGCCCAAAAATGCCTCGTTCATGCTGCTTTGCCTGTTTGTCCACCCAAATGGCTATAAAAATTTAAATGGACCAAACTAGGATTATCCCCGATCTCCCTACCATGCCCCGATATATTTTTAGCCCACAACACGCCCGGACCCTGGGTCTTCCCCCAAAACCGTGGGCAATAACACACCGATTTGGGTCAAAATGCCCCATTTGCACTATATCACCCATTTGTCCAAACAAATGGCCACGAAAATTTAAATAGATCAAACTGGGATTATCCCTGACCTCTATGGCACTCCCCGGTCAATTTTTGGCCCACATCATGCCATGAACCCGGGCCCACCCCCAAAATCGTGGGCTATAGCACACCGATTTATCCTGAAAATGCCCACCAATTTATCCTAAAAATGCCCCATTCACGTTGTTTCGCCCGTTTATCCACCCAAATAGCCACAAAAATTTAAATAGACCACACTGGGATAACCCCCGACCTCCCTGCCATGTCACGGTCACTTTTTGACCACAGCACGCTCGAACCCCGGGCCCACCCAAAAAAACTGTAGGCCATAGCATACAATTTGGCCCAAATTTCCCTCTATGCGCCGTTCCACCCGTTTATCCACCCAAATGGCCCCGAATATTTAAACGGACCACACTGGGAGGATCCCCGACCTCACTGGCATACCTCGATCTACTTTTGGCCCACAGTACGCCTGAACCCCGATCCCACCCCCGAAATCATGGGCTATCGCACACCGATTTTTTGCAAAAATGCCCCGTTCGCATCGTTTTGCCCATTTGTCCATCCAAATAGCCACAAAAATTTAAAAGGACCACACTGGGATGATTCTCGACCTCCCTGGCATGCTTCAGTTGATTTTGGCCCACATCCCGCCTAAAACCTAGCCCAGCCCTTAAACTGTGGGCAATAGCACACCAGTTTGGCCCGAAAATTCCTCGTTCGTGCTATTTTGCCCGTTTATCCACCGAAATGGCCACTAAAATTTAAGCGGACCATACTAGGATGATCCCCAACCTCCTGGCATGCCCCGATCAATTTTTTTCCCACAGCATGCCCGGACCCTATGCTCACCCCCGAAATCGTAGGCTATAGCACACCGATTTGACCGAAAAATGCCCCATTCGTGTCGTTTTACTCGTTTGTCTATCCAAACATCCAAGAAAATTTAAACCGACCATACTGGGATGATCACCAACCTCCCTGGCATGCCCCGATCGATTTATGGCCCACAGAACGCTCGGACCCCAGGCCCACCCCCAAAACCATGGTCTATAGCACCCCGATTTAACCCAAAAATGCCCCGTTCAAGTCATTTCTTTTGTTTGTCCACCCAAATGGACACAAAAATTTAAACAGACCATACTGGGATGATCCCCGACTTCCCTGGAATGCCTCGATCAATTTTTGTCCCACAGCACGCCCGAACCTCGGGCCAAACCCCGAAACCATGGGCTAGAGCACACCGATTTGGACTGAAAATGCCCCGTTCGAGCCGTTTTGCCCGTTTGTCCACCCAAATGGCCATGAAAATTTAAACGGACCACATTAGGACAATCCCAACCTCCCTGGCATGCCACGGTCGATTTTTGGCTCACAGTAAACCCGAACCCTAGGCCTACCCACAAAATCGTAGGCTATACCACACTGATTTGGCCCGAAAATGCCCCGTTTGCATTATTTCACCCGTTTGTCCCCCCAAATGGCCACGAAAATTTAAATGGACCATACTTCAATGATCCCCGACCTCCCTGGTACACCCCGGTCAATTTTTGGCACACAATACACTCGAACCCCAGGTCAACCCCTAAAATGGGGGGCAATTGCACACCAATTTGACCTAAAAATGTCCCGTCCGCGCTGTTGCTCCCGTTTGTCCACCCAAATGGCCACAAAAATTTAAACGGACCATGTTGGGACGATGTCATACCTCCCTAGCATGCCCCGATCAATTTTTGGACCACAACATGCCTAAAACACGGTCCCAACACCAAAACCATGGGCCATAGCACACCGATCTAGCCCAAAAATACCACGTTCGAGCTGTTTTGCCTTTTTGTCCACCCAAATGGCCATAAAAATTTAAACGGACGACACTGGGATGATCCCCATCCTCCCTGGCATGCCCCAATCAATTTTTGGTGTACAGTACATCCGAAACCTGGGCCCACCCCCAACCTCCCGTTCACGCCATTTCGCCCATTTGTCTACCCAAATAGCCACAAAAATTTAAATGAACCATACTGAGATGATCCCCAACCTCCCTGGCATGCCTCGATTTATTTTCGGCCTACAAAGCGCTCGGACACCGGTACCACCCCCAAAACTGTGGGCTATAGCACACAGATTTGGCCCGAAAATGCCCCGTTCACGCCGTTTCATCCATTTGTCCACCCAAATAGCCTTGAAAATTTAAACAGACCACACTGAGACAATCCTCAACCCCCCTGGCATGCCCCAGTCAATTTTCGGCCCACAGGACGCCTGAACCCCATGCCCAACCTTGAAACTGTGGCCTATAGCACATCGATCTGGCTAGAAAATGCCCCGTTCGCACCGTTTCGCCAGTTTTTCACCCAAATGGCCACAAAAATTTAAAAGAACCACGATGGAATGATCCCCAATCTCCATGGCATGCCCCAATCAAAAATCAACCCATAGCACACCCGGACCCCAGGCCCACCCCCAAAACTATGGGCTATAGCACAAAGATTTGGCCTGAAAATGCTCTGTTAACGCCGTTTTCGCCCGTTTGTCCACCCAAATAGCCACGAAGATTTAAACAGACCATACTGGAATGATCCCCAACCTCCCTGGCATGCCCCAGTCAATTTTTGGCCCACAACACGCCAAAAAATCGGGACCACCACCAAAACTGTGGGTTATAGGAAACCAATTTGGCCTGAAAATGCCACGTTCAAGCCGTTTCACTCGTTTGTCCACCCAAATGGCCACAAAAATTTAAACGGAATGTACTAGGATGATCCCCGATCTCCCTGGCACGCCCGGTCAATTTTTGGGCACAGCACATCAGAAACCCTAGCTCACCCCCAAAACCGTGGGATATAACACACCGATTTGGCCCAAAAATGCCTCGTTCTCACTATTTTGCCTGTTTGTCCACCCAATTAGCCAGGAAAATTTAAACAGACCATACTGGGATGATCCTCAACCTCCCTAGAATGTCCCAATCGATTATCGGCCTATAGCACGCCCAGATCCCGATCCCACCCCCAAAACCGTGGGTTATAGCACTCCAATTTGGCCTAAAAATGCCCCATTCGCGCCATTTCACCCGTTTGTCCACCCAATGAGCCACAAAAATCTAAACGTACTATACTGGGACAATCCTCGACCTCCCTGGCATGTCCCAATTAATTTTTGGCCCACAGCACTCCCAGGTCCACTCTCAAAACTGTGGGTATAGCACACTAATTTGGCCCAAAAATGCCCTGTTCGTGCCGTTTTGCCTGTTTATCCACCCAAATGGCCATGCAAATTTAAATAGACCAAACTGGAATGATCCCCGACCTCCCTACCATGCCCCGATCAATTTTTGTCCTATAGAACGCCTGTACCCTGGGCCTACCCCCAAAATCGTGTGTAATAGCACACCAATTTAGCCCAAAAATGCCCCATTTGCGCTATATCGCCCGTTTGTCCAACCAAATAGCCATGAAAATTCAAAAAGACCAAACTGAGATGATCCCTGACCTCTCTGGTATGCCTCGGTTGATCTTTGACCCATATCACACCCTGAACCCGGGCCCACCCCCTAAACCGTAGGCTATAACACACTGATTTGTCCTAAAAATGCCCCATTCATGCTGTTTCACCCGTTTGTCCACCCAAATAGCCACAAAAATTTAAATAGACCACACTGGACAATGCCCGACCTCACTGGCATACCGCAGTCGATTTTTGACCCACAGCACGCTTGGACCTCGTGCCCACCCACAAAACCGTGGGCTATAGCACACGGATTTGGCCCGAAATGCCTTCTTCCCACCGTTTCACCCATTTGTCCACCCAAATGGCCACAAAAATTTAAACGGACTATACTGGGATGATCCCCAACCTCCCTGTCATGCCTTGTTTGATTTTTGGCCCCCAGCTATAGCACACCGATTTGGCCCAAAAATGTCTCGATAGCTCCGTTTCGCCCGTTTGTCCACCCAAATGGTCACAAAAATTTAAATGGACCATACTAGGATGATCCCTGATACCATACGGTATCTACAACACCAAAATAGTCCACAAACAACCCACAATCACAAGCCTTTACCCGCAACAACAAGATAATAACATGATACAAGAAGCAAACATAAACTTAAAATGAGTAAAAGATAGCTAACTTGACACAAAGAGAACCCTTTATGTAGCAACTAAAGAGTGTATCAAAACTCTAAAACCTCTACAAAACAAGTTAACAAGTACCAAGTTCTTACGGTGATCACCTCAAGATCCACCATTTCCATGCAAAGATGAATATTGGCTTTTCCAAGCCCTACACTAATGGGTTATCCAAGCCCTACACTAAGGGTGTTACACTCTCAAAGAGAGAAAAAGTCTTTCATATATTTTTCCTTCCAAAACTAAAGAGCAAATGACTTAATATAAGACTATATAAAGGCTAGCTTATTACATAATAAAAATGACCACAATACCCTTAATAAAAAGGGTGGCCATGTAATGTCTTTCTAACAAAGTGTGATCCCCAAAACACCCTTAATGAAGGGTTCTTCTTAAATGCTCCACAACCGTGGGTTCATTCTTCAAAACTTGTAGTCTCGGGTTGTCATCAAAGGTAAGCCCCCACACAATCTTCCACACATTGGTTTGCCTTATGTCGCAGGTTCTTGTGTCCTCGAGGTGACCAAGTCTTGAGTCTTTATGCGTTGGCATCCAATGACATCTTCAAAAGCATAGATGGCCATTTGGATTGTATCATCCTCCCCTTCTTGAAAAGGATTCGACCTCGAATCCATACCTTGTAAAACTAAAGAAAGGACGAACAAGCACAACTTCCTCATGGCATAAGGGTTAGGGTTATTACAAAAAATAACATCATCATGCCAAGGTGGCACATACTTCAGATATAACCATGAATCCTTTGTAATAGTCATGAAAAGTTTAGTAAGAATGTTACAAAGGAAATGGCTATGATAAGTATCAAGAGATAAAGAAACTACAAAGCTCGTAATGGTATCACTAAGTCCAAAAAGTAAGGCTACCCTTGTCTTAGGAACCATAAAGAACAATTGTTTCATTACCTCTTCAAGTGCCCTCATCAAATGTGGTGCCACTATTGGTATCAAAGTCCACCAATCCCACATAACTTTGTCATTCAAACAAGTGGACCAACCAACAAGACCTATACCTCTACTTAATGTAAACCCGAAACTAGCATGGATGTCATCATAGGCAAAGAGGTAGTATAGGAAAGAATCAAGTGTAAAGACATGCACGGGTGAAGACAAATCATTTAAGCATATACACTCTCTTTTCTTCAAACAAATAAACAACTTGGCATTAACAAGTTTGGATTCATGCAATTTAAGCAAAAGTGTGTCAAGCAAGGATGCACATTTAGAAACATTACCCCAAGGAATCAATGACACATTTTCCCTCGGGTTGTCAAGAAGGACTATATATTCCATACCCTTAAGAGTACTCTCATCTTGCAAAAAGAGATTTCCATCTTTAGGAGGAGTGTTGTCACACTATAGTGGGTTAGCATATAGGCTATAGCCTTCAAGACAAGCTATACCATCATTCTCACCACTAGGTTCATTGGGAGTGATTATACCATCTTCAAACAAGACATTATACCTAAAGAGAGCATGATCTATCCCGCGGGCATATTTGGAACAAGTAAGTTCACTCTCTAAAAGTTCATTATCAAGTTTTAAAGATGTTTCAAACACATGATTATCCCTATGAGCCAAGCAAATATTAGAATCAAAGGGCAAGCTCATGGGTTCACTCCTATTCCTTTGATCAACATTCTCATTATCATCACACACTTGAGAATCATTAATCACATCACACACATCCTCGAGTGGTGGGAAATTTTCACACAAAAGTTGATCAACATAAATTTTACAAGACGATGTACTTTCATTCAACACAATGGTTTTAACTCTAGGTGGACATAAGTCGATCTTACAAGAAGGGTCCATTCAGTCATCAATAGGATCAACTAGTGTATCCACACTCACAACAAGTACATCATCATCAGGTGGCAAAGAAATAATAGACTCACATATAACTCACACTCAATGGGCTACTATCCATACAATAATCATTCGCATGTACAAAAGTGTAAGAGTTACCTATTTTACCATGACGTTCATGAGTATGTTCGTCTTTACCTCGATGTGAAAGTCCATCAAAAGCTTGGGAAGCAACTTCCTTCGGGAAGCTCTCATTGCAAGTTGTTTGGACAATTGGATTTTGAGGGAAGATTTTGGGTAACAATTGGCATATAATTTTAACGTGCCGTTGCATATCTTCAAGATAGTCATGGATGCAATTACACGTGGCCTTAAAATTATGGACAGCCATGGTACCTAAATTAAGAAAAAAGACAACAACAAACAAAAGAAAACAAACAAGATTAGTAGTAAAAGCTCCTTACCAAAACTCGATACACTCACCTTTGTGATTCTCACAATTGGAGTGGCGAATATTGAAAGTTGTTTATACTCTGGTAGTCAATAAGATGTCAATCCTACTTCGAGGCCGGAATAGATTCTTGTTTTGATTGAATCAAGACACAAAATAAAATTTACTTCTAAACTTGAAACAAAGAAGTTACTATGAGTTACAAACGAGAAAAGCACACAAATAACGAAGACACGAAAGAAACATATTCAAAAACTAATTAATAACCTAGTAGATGATTACTAGTTTGTTTATTAGTACTAGTATCAATAAAATTGAAACTAAAGAAACAAGAAATGAAACTTAGAAGTCTGAAATTTTGAGCCTATGGGTCGTTTTTAAGGGTGATGTTGTGGCAACCTCCTATTGGACGTTAAAATTGTTGAAAGTGAGAGAAATTTTCTTGTCTTCAAATTGTATTTATCAAATTTCAAGTGGGGAATGGTGGAATTTTGGCTATGGGAGGGTAAAAACAAGACTTTGGAGCCTTTTTTTTCAAGTTCAAAAAGTGTTTTGACTTTTTTGCACCTTTTTGGCTAAACACTTTTTTGAAAGACTTTTGGCTCTTTCCCTTTTTGTAAGTCTTGGTAGGTGGACTTTCTCCCTTTTGGCAAGATAGCTTTTGAAAACCTTTTGTCCCCTTTCCCCTTTGGATGTCTTAGAGTTGTGTATTTCAAGAGTAACAACAAGACAGACTCTCTTTCTTCAATTTCTAAGATCAAACAACCATTTACTCTTCAACAAAATATGAAGATGGTGAAGAACACCAAGAACACAACTTTTGAATCTTGGAGTTCTATGGTTTAAGTTGGATCCCACACATCAACAACACATTTTTCAAGCTCCAACCCTCAACAACAACATCAACAAAAAGTTTTTAAGACATAATCTCAACAACAAACTTCAACAACACTCTTTTAAGCCACCAATCCTAAAAAAACAGCAACCTTCAAAGTTCAAAAACAACTCGGAAATGACTCAAAATTTATATCTAGTCTCTATAAGTGTTAGTGAATAAGGGACTAACACTAGAAACAACAAAACACACAAAAAAATACAAGAAAACTAGGCTTTAAATCGTCCTAAACTCAAAAAACGTGGACAGATTACTATTTTTGAGTTTTTCAACACCTCTTTTTTTTTTTTTGATTTTTCAAGTGAGCTAGCCCAAGATTTGATCTTGTAGGAACAAGATCAAGCTATGATCTAATACCAAATGATACAAAAACAGCCCACAAGACGCCAAAACAGTCTACTTAACGTGAGAAGAACAAGCAACACAGAGGGATACAAGATGACAAACACAAAAATACACGGATTTGCAAAATAATGAAAGGATATATAGTGAGACCAAGATTATTACAAGATTAAGAACCAAGTGTATTTCAATCACCTCAAGATCCACCGTTTCCAAGCAAAGATCAATATTGGCTTTTCCAAGCCCTATACTAAGGATGGCTTTTCCAAGCCCTAACTAAGACTACACTAAGGTGGTCTACTCTCAAGAGAGAGGATTTTCAAGTGTTTCATACATTCATCCTTCAAAAACTCAAGAGCAAATGACTTAATAGAAGACTATATAGAGGCTAGCTAATTACATAATAAAAATAACCACAATACCCTTAATGAAAGGGGATGGCCATTAAGTGTCTTTCTAACAAACTGTGATCCCCAAAAAACCCTTAATGAAGGGTTCTTCTTCAATGCTCCACAACCGTGGGGTCATTCTTCAACACTTGTAGTCTCGGGTTGGCATCAAAGGTAAGCCCCCACGTAATCTTCCACACACAAATTTGTCTTATGTCATGCTCAAAACGGGTCCTCCATGCATGTTCTTGTGTCCTCGAGGTGACCAAGTCTTGAGTCTTTATGCGTTGGAATCCAATGATGTATTAAAAATCATAGATGGCCATTTATCAGTATGCCTGGACCCCGAGCCCACCCCCAAAACCGTGGGCTATAGCAAACCAATTTTTCCCAAAAATGCCCCGTTCGCGTCGTTTCGCCTTTTTGTCCACACAAATAGCCATAAAAATTTAAACAGATCACACTGGTATGATCTTCGACCTCCCTAGCATATTTCAATCTATTTTTGGCCCACAAAACTCCTATAACCTTGCCCACCCCCTAAATCGTGGGCAATAGCACACCGATTTGTCCCTAAAATGCCCCGTTTGTGCTATTTTGCCCGTTTGTCCACCCAAATAGCCACGAAAAATTGAACAGACCATACTGGGATGATCCCCGACCTCCTTGGTATGCCCCGGTTGATTTTTGTCCCACAGCATGCCTGGACCCTGAGCTCACCCCCGAAATCGTAGGCTATAGCACACTGATTTGGCCTGAAAATGCCCTGTTTGCGTCGTTTCAATCGTTTGTCTATCCAAACATCTGGAAAAATTTAAACGGACCTCACTAGGATGATCCCCAATCTCCATGGCATTCCGCGGTTGATTTTTTGCCTACAGCACGCCCGGACCCCAAGCCCACCCCCAAAATCGTAGGCTATAGCACATTGATTTGGCCCAAAAATGCCCAGTTTGCGCCATTCTCCTGTTTGTCCTTCCAAATGGCCACAAAAATTTAAACAGACCATACTGAGATGATCCCCAACCTCCCTGACATGCCCCAGTCAATTTTCGATCCACAACACGCTTAAACCGCGGGACCACCCCAAAACCATGGGTTATAGCACACCGATTTATCTCAAAAATACCCTGTTCACACTGTTTCGCCCGTTTGTCCACCCAAATGGCCTTGAAAATTTAAATGGACCATATTGCGATGATCCCCAACCTCCCTGGCATGCCTCGATTAATTTTTAGCCCACAGCACGCTCGGACCCCAGGCCCACCCCCAAAACTGTGGGCTATAGCACATCAATTTGGCCCGAAAATGCCCCGTTCGTGCTATTTTGCTAGTTTGTCCACTCAAATGGTCAAGAAAATTTAAACGAACCACATTAAGACAATCCCCAACCTCCTTGGCATGCGACAGTCGATTTTCAGCCTGCAGCAAACTTGAACCCCAGGCCCAACCCCAAAACCGTAGGTTATAGCACATGATTTGTCCCAAAAATGCCCCATTTGCGCTATTTCAGCCGTTTGTTCCCCCAAATGGCCACAAAAATTTAAATAGACCACACTGAGATGATCCTCAACCTCCCTGGCATACCTCGTTCGATTTCTTGCACACAACATGCTCGAATCCCGGGCCAACCCCCAAAATCGTGGGCTATTGCATACCAATTTGACTCAAAAATGTCCCGTTCGTGCTGTTTCTCCCGTTTGTCCACCCAAATAGACACAAGAATTTAAACGAACCATACTAGGACAATCCCAACCTCCCTAGCATGCCCTAATTATTTTTGGCCCATAACACGCTCGAAACTCGAGCCCACCACCGAAACTGTGGGCTATAGCACATCGATTTGCCCTGAAAAAGCCATGTTCGCACCGTTTAGCTTGTTTGTCCACCCAAATGGCCACAAAAATTTAAATGGACCATACTGGGATGATCCCCGACCTTCGTGGCAAGCCCCGATCAATTTTTGGTGCATAGCACATCCAAAACTTGGGCCCACCCCTGAAATCGTGGGCTATAGCACACAGATTTATCCCAAAAATGCCCCGTTCGCACTATTTCTTCTGTTTGTCCTCCCAAATAACCATGAAAATTTAAATAGACCATACTGGGATGATCCCCAACCTCCTTGGAATGTTCCGGTCGATTATCGGCCTAAAACACGCCTGGACCCCGATCCTACCCCCAAAACCGTGGGCTATAGCACTCTGATTTGGCCCAAAAATGCCCCGTTCGTGCCATTTTGGTCGTTTGTCTACCCAAATAGCAACGAAAATTTAAACGGACTACACTGGGATAATTCTCAACCTCCCTGGCATGCCCCAGTCGATTTTTGGCCCACAGCACATCTGGACCCTGGGCCCACCCCCAAAACCGTGGGATATAGCACACCGATTTTGCCTAAAAATGCCTTATTCGTGCTGTTTTGCCCGTTTGTCCACCCAAATGGAATTGAAAATTTAAACGGACCAAACTGGGACTATCCCCGACCTTCCTTCCATGCCCCGAACAATTTTTGGCCCACAGCACGCTCGAACCCCGAGCCCAGCCCTAAAACTGTGGGAAATAGCACATTGATTTAGCCCAAAAATGCCCCATTTGTGTTATATCGCCCATTTGTCCAACCAAATGGCCACAAAAATTTAAACAAACCAAACTGGAATGATCCCCGACCTCTCTAGCCCACCCCGGTCAATTTTTGGCCCACATGACGCTCTGAACCCGGGCCCACCCCCAAAATCGTGGGCTATAGCACACCGATTTATCCTGAAAACACCTCATTTACGTTGTTTCGCCCGTTTGTCCACCCAAATAGCTACAAAAATTTAAACGGACCACACTGGGACAATCCCTGACCTCCCTGGCATTCCGCGGTCGATTTCTGACCCCAGCACGCTCGGACCCCAGGCCCACCCCCGAAACCATGGGCTATAGCATACTAATTTGGCCCAAAATTCCCTCTTCGCGCCATCTCGCCCGTTTGTCCACCCAAATGGCCCCGAATATTTAAATGGACTACACTGGGAAGATCCCCGACCTCACTGGCATGCCCTAATCTATTTTTGGCCCACAGTACGCCTGGACACCGAGCCCACTCCCGAAACCGTAGGCTATAGCACAACGAGTTTGCCCAAAAATGCCCCGTTCGCGCCGTTTCTCCCGTTTGTCCACCCAAATAGCCATGAAAATTTAAATAGACCACACTAGGACGATCCCCAACCTCTCTGGCACACTCTGATCGATTTTTGGCCCACAGCACACCTGGACCCTGGTCCACCCTCTAAACTGTGGGAAATAGCACACCGATTTGGCGTGAAAATGCCCGTTCATGCTATTTTTCCCGTTTGTCCTCCCAAATAGATACAAAAATTAAAAAACAGACCACACTGGGATGATCCCCGACCTTCCTGGCACGGCCCGGTCGATTTTTGGCCCACAGTATGCCCCGACCAATTTTTGGCCCACAGTAAGCCCGGACCCCAAGCTCACCCCTGAAACCGTAGGTTATAGCACACCAATTTTGCCCGAAAATGCCCCGTTTGCGCCGTTTCACTCGTTTGTCTATCTAAACGTCCACAAAATTTAAACAGACCTCACTGGGATGATCCCCAATCTCCCTGGCATGCCCTGATCGATTTTTGGCCCACAGCACGCCCAGATACTGGGCCCACCCCTAAAACCGTGGGCTATAGCACATCGATTTAGCCTAAAAATGCCCCGTTCTCGCCTTTTCTCCTGTTTGTCCATCCAAATGGCCACAAAAAATTAAACGAACCACACTAGGACGATCCCCGACCTCTCTGGCATGCCCCGATCAATTTTTGATCCACAGCACGCCTGAAGCACAGGACCACCCCAAAACTATGCGTTATAGCTCACCGATTTGGCTCGAAAATGCCCCGCTTCTGCTGTTTCGCCCGTTTGTCTACCCAAAAGGCCACGAAAAATTAAATAAACCATACTGAGATGACCCTCGACCTCCCTGGCATGCCTCGATCAATTTTTGGCCCACAACACGCCCGAACCCCGGGCCCACCCCTAAAACCGTGCGCTATAGCACACTAATTTTGCCTTAAAATGCCTCATTCGCACTGTTTCGCCCATTTGCCCACCCAAATAGCCATAAAAATTTAAACGAACCACATTGGGATGATCCCGGACCTTCCTGTCATACCCCGATTGATTTTCAGGCCACTGCACCCCCAGACTCCAATCCCACCCCCAAAATCATGGGCTATAGCACACCAATTTGGCCAGAAAATGTCCCGTTCGCACCATTTCACCTGTTTGTCCACCTAGATAGCCACAAAAATTTAAACGGACCATACTGGGATGACCCTCGATCTCCCTGGCATACCTCAATCTATTTTCAGCCCACAATATGCCCGAACCTCGGGCCCACCCCCAAAACCATAGGGTATAGCACACCAATTTGGCCTAAAAATGCCCCGTTTGCACCGTTTGTCCACCCAAATGGCCTTGAAAATTTAAACGGACCATATTGGACGATCCCCAGCCTCCCTAGCATGCCTCAGTTGATTTTCAGACCACAGCATACCCGGACCCTAGGCCAACCCCCAAACCTGTGGGCTATAGCACACTGATTTGGCTCGAAAACTCCCTGTTTGCACTAATTTTCCAGTTTGTCCACCCAAATAGCCACAAAATTTTAAACGGTCCTCACTGGGATGATCCCCGACCTCCTTGACACGCCCCAGTCGATTTTCAGTAAGTTTAATCTTCAGGAGCTGGTTATTGATTTTTTCTAAAATATCAAGATCTGAACTACTTTTTCTAGCGAGATTGGGCAACTTCTATCTAGAAAATTCAGGAATCTTAAAGATGGGATTATCCTCGATGTGAAGGTTTTATTTGGAGGTACTAGGCTTATCACCAATCGAGGTGGAGCCTTTGGAATTCTCAACTTGCTTAGCAACAACATACAATAATTGGTTGGTGTAGTTGTTTTGTTCAAGAACTCTATTAATATCGACAGTATTAATGAGGGTGGTGTCTTTACCAATAGCCTTTTTGAAAGGTGAAGCTTGAATAATATCATCCCTATACGGAATACTAATCCCTTCAAGAGAAGGAATGGTGCTTTCTATCCCTCACATCGAGGCTAATCCCATCTTTAAGATTCTTGAATTTTCTAGAGAGAAGTTCCCTAAGCTTACTAGTCAAATTAGTACAGATCCTGATATTTTAGAAAAAATCAATGACCAACTCATGAAGCTTAAACTTACTGAAAAACCCAATTCTTCCAGCAGTAAGCTGACTGAAAAACCTTCCAGTAGTAGACCTTTAGAAGAACCCGATTCTTCTAGTGGTAACCCCACAAGTAACAAGATTGAGATGATTAATGAATCTAAGGAACAGGTTCATTATATCAAAGCGGGCCAATATCATAACAAAAAGAATTTTTATGCCAGGCCCTCTTTCCCGGACATGCAGTTTGAAGAAAATATTTTTCTTTCACCCTCTTCCAATGATGGAGGAAGTATAACTGAATGAAATATCGATGTCCTCGTCAAGCATCAAATTTATAATAAGCTCCATGAAATGGGAATTGCTATAACTGCTTATAAGCTCAGGAAAAGTAGAGATAAAGAATCCGCTCATCTGCTTATAGCAGGATTCATAGGATTGTTGAGGCACTGGTGGGACAATTATCTCACCGAAGAAGATAAAAATAAGATACTTGAGGCGGTGACTTACCGATAAGTCAATAAAACTGAGAATGGTGTTCAATCTACCACTAATGAGCCCATAGAGGATACTATTGCTACTTTATTATACTGTATTGCCAAATATTTTATTAGAGAACCTAAGCTCTTTCACGATAGAAGTTTAGAAATTCTAAATAATCTCTATTGTAAAAAGTTAGGAGATTTCAAGTGGTATAAAGATATGTTTATACAAAAGGTGTTCTTTCTGAAAATACTATTGAAACTTTGTTTGCCACTATCGAACACATTAAGGATGACGAGTCAAAACAAAAATATCTTTTGGAATAGACGTCTTAGACTAAGAAAAAACTATAGTCATTATATTAACTAAGATGAATGCAACTATACTCCCTCCATCATTGGAAGAGGATGAAAGAAGACTCGAAGAGTCAAAATTATCAAAAGGGTAAGAATAGAGACTCAAAGAGTCAGAATTATTCTTGATTAAACATATAATGGGACCAGTGGGACCCATAATCCTCCACCTTCGAAGCGACCGACACTGGTGATATAAATGATAAGCTCCTTGGAAGACATTTATCAAAGGCAACGGACATAATAATTTTGTTGAGACCTTCTCTCTTCTTTTTGTTCAGTTTTGGTACACAATCCTGGCCTGAAAAGGGCCGGTTCGCCCCGTTTCGCCTATTTGAACACCAGATTGGCTTCATCCACACAAACGGCCCACACTAGGCCGCTCCCAAGACTCCCTGGCATGCCTCGATCGATTTTTGGCTGAAAACACACTTAAGCCATGGGACCACCCCCGGGCTCATAGGAGGCGGTACACGAGCCTAGCCTGAAAAGGGCCAATTCGCCCCGTTTCGCCCGTTTGAACACCAAATTAGCCTCATCCACACAATCAACCAATACTAGGCCGCTCCCAAGCCTCCCTGGCATGCCTCGACTAATTTTGGGCCCAAAACATGCCCAAGCCATAGGGCCACCCCCAGGCTCATAGGCGGCGCTACACGAGCCTCGCCTGAAAACGGCCAATTCTCCCTATTTCGCCTATTTGAACACCAAATTTGCTTCATCCATACAAACGACCCACACTATGCCACTCCTAAGCCTCCCTGTCATTCCTCGGTTGATTTTGGGCCCAAAACATGCTTGAGCCATGGGCCCACCCCTAGGCTCGTAGGCGGTGGTATATAAGCCTGGCAAAAAAAGGGCTAATTCGCCCCTTTCGCCCGTTCGGACACCAAATTGGCCTCATCAATATAGACGACCCACACTAGGCTGCTCCTAAGCCTTCTTAGCATGCCTCGGTCAATTTTAGACCTAAACCACGCCTGAGCCACGGGGTCACACAAGCCTGGCCTAAAAAGGGTCGGTTTGCCCCAATTTGCCCGTTTCAACACCAAATTGGCCTTATCCACAAACACGTCCCATACTAAGCTTCTCTCAATCCTCCCAGGCATACCTCAATCAATTTTTAGCCGAACACACGCCCGAGCCACGGGCCCACCCTCGGGCTCGTAGGCGGTCTGTAAATGAGCCTGGCCTAAAAAGGGCTGGTTCGCCCTTTGTTAGGTGGTTGGAGGTTCAGGAGGAGGAGGTAATGGCGAATGATAATTGTAAAGAATAAAATGAAAGAATGTATACCGTTCCACAAATGTGTTTGAATTCAAGAACCCAATTCAAATTAAAGATAATGTACATGATCCTAAAAGTGTTTATGAAGTGTGGTTCACTTCTATTATGATTTATTCACTTGCGTCTGATTTTCTTGATCCCCCATATCACATATGATTATTTATAGCTTTACATACTCAGTACATATTTCGTACTGACGTCCCTCACGGGGGACCTGCATTTCATGCTGCAAGCATAGGTGCTTCAGCTCATTCACAGCATAGATAGGAGCCAGGTCATACAGCTATTGTTGGTGAGCTCCAATTTGCTTTGGATCTTTCCGAGTCGGTCCCTTATGTTTTGTTATTGTACAGGAGTCATGTGTGGGCAGGGGTTTGTCCCGATCCTAGTTATGTCATGTATATCCTAGAGGCTTTGTAGACATAAGGAAGGGTAAAGTCATGGAAGTTTATATAGTGATGTTATATTTGTATATGTGGTGGCCCCGACGGCCAAGTATTATATATATATATATATATATATATATATATTTGTGTGTGTTGTGCTGATACAGGTAATTAGACCCTTCTATATGCACCGAAGTGCTGTCCAAATTTTTGGTGACATGTAAGTGAAAGTACAGGTATTTGAACGGGTTCTCCCGGGCCTTCTCGGCTTCGGGTGCCAGTCCGGCCCAATGGGATTTTGGGGCGTGACAAGAACTTCCATCACTTAGTTCAATTAATCTTTGAGATTATTATTTCGGTCGCCACCGCATTATTGATACTTAGAAACAATGATACATTAATAAGAGACATATAAATAGACCATCAATACAATAACGATGAAGTAAGAACTCATTGGCACATCAATGAAGTGTTTTGGAGTCATCAATGCCATAACAATGAAGTAGGAACTTATTGGTATATCAATGAAATGTTTTGGAGTCATTAATAGCACATGGATCTTGTTTGAGTAACGGGATACCTTCTGACATTCATTAGTGCAATAAACATGTAAGATTTGGAAAACAAGTAAGTATTGGAATGTCTTGACATCTTGTAGGGTGGAAACAAGTTCATTGGTAACGTAGGACATCATACAAAACCATTATGGATCACATGTTATTGAATAACTTTGGAAACTTTCTTAATAGAACAATTGTTCACTTTCATGCCAAAGATATGGTATAGAGTATGCTTTACATACCTAACTGTCAACCTTCAATACTAGTCCCAAATGGACTTTCCGTCTTTTTGGATTACTTATCTACAATGAACATATATTGCAATCTAGTATTAGCAACCAAACGTCATAATTCAATTATTTGAATTCACCAGACTAGTGGTTAAGTAGTAAGCCTTAATTACACCATAAAGGGTGTCACTTTAACCCTCTTATACTCCAATTACATTCACATGCCATGCATATTCATACAACATCCTCCAATATCAAGTTTGGATTCATTTATCCTTCCAACCAATCCATTAAACCAAATTGAGCCATAGACATAAATAATCATTAATTCAATAGTATATCACCATATCCACCTTCCATAACTCAATTACCATATCCACCTTCCATAACTCAATTACCATATCCACCTTCCACAATTCAATACAACAAACCATGCAAAATAATCCATAACCCTATTTCCATCACCTTTCAATAACAACCAATACATATAATCCTCTATCATACATATACCTATGAAAAAGAACAAAGGCAAACAATATTCATACCTTAGAATTCACCTCTTGATTACGCAATCCTGTTTGCACAAATAATAAGTGTCGTTCGAAGCTCTCGAGATGACAAACGCAGTTATCAGATTACTTTGGAATTTCTACGATTGAATCAAAAGTAATTTAAAGGTCAAATTTGGCTAGGGTTTGTTCTTTCTCAATGATTGATGATGAAAATGAGTTTTTGAACTCATATACATGTATATATACACATATTCCCGTCCATAATATAATAGGAAATGACCAAAACACCTTTAAAATTAAATAATGTCAAATCTATCCTTTGGTTGACTGTTTTGATAATCTAAATTAGATCAACCATAACTCTTTGCTTCGATATCGGATTTGGTGAAATTGGTATCGTTGGAAGGATAATTCAAAGGGATTTCACTTCATATAAAGTAGGCCACCCAGTTCCTCCTGTACAAAGAGTTATGGTCATTCGAACTTGACCCAAAAATTCAGCTTGCCTCAGTAGTTTGTGTGCAGGAAATTTTCCTGCACATTTAATATTCCCAAATATCTCGGCCACCGTTTTATAGTTTCAAACGTGCTTGATTATATCCGAAACCTATCCGTTTTTGGAAATCTTTATATCATTGGAAAGCTTATTCAATAACCTTCGCATGGAACCATCGACGGGCAAATTCCGGTATAAATAAAAAAAATTAATTCCATATAAATAAGACCAATACACGTACTTGAGGTTTTGGGGTTGGGCTCGAGGTCTAGGCATTTTGTGGGTCCAAAATCTACCAGGGCATGCCAGGAAGGTTAAGAATCATCCAGTGTGGTCTGTTTAAATTTTTGTGGTCGTTTGAGTGGATAAACGGATGACCGGCAGGATCGGGGCATTTTCTAGCCAAATCGGTGTGCTATAGCCTATAATTTTGGGGGTGGGCCCAAAGTTCGGGTGTACTGTAGACCGAGAATCGACCGAGACATGTCAGGGAGGTTGGGGATCACATCAGTATGGTCCATTTAAATTTTCATGGCCATTGGGTGGACAAACGGGCCACACAGCGAGAATGAGGCATTTTTGGGCCAAATCGGTGTGCTATAGCCCACGATTTCGGGGGTGGGCCCAGGGTCCGGGCATGATATGGGTCAGAAATCAATCAGGGCATGCCAGGAAAGTTGGGAATTAAACCAATGTGGTCCGTTTAAATTTTTGCAGCTCTTTGGGTGGACAAAGAGGCAAAATGGCGCGAACGGGGCATTTTCGAGCTAAATTGGTGTGCTATAGCCCACGGTTTTGATGGTGACCTTTGGGTCAAGGCGTGTTGTGGGCTGTAAATCTATTGGGGCATACCAGGGAGGTTAGTGATCATTCCAGTGTGGTCCATTTAAATTTTTGTGGCTATTTGGGTGGACAAATGGGCGAAACAACTCAAACGGGGCATTTTCAGGACAAATTAGTATTGTATAGCCCACGATTTTGGGGGTGGGCCTGAGGTCTGGGCATGTTGTAGGCCAAAAATTGACCAGGGCATGCCAGGGAGGTTGGGGATTATCCCAGGGTGGTCCATTTAGATTTTCTTGACCATTTGGGTGGACAAATGTGCGAAACAGCGTGAAAGGTGCATTTTCGAGCCAAATCAGTGTGCTATAGCCCATGGTTTAGTTGGTGGGATAGGGTTCGGGCATGCTGTGGGATAAAAATTGACCGAGGCGTGCCAGGAAAGTTAGGGATCTTCCTAGTGTGGTTCGTTTAAATTTTTGTGGCTATTTGGGTGGACAAAAGGGCAAAACGGCATAAATGGGGCATTTTCGAGCCAAATTGATGTACTATAGCCCACGGTTTTGGGGGTGGGCTGGGGTTTTGGGCATGCTGTGTGCCAAAAATCGATCAAATAATGCCAGGGAGGTTGGGGATCATATCGGTGTATTCCGTTTAAATTTTTGTAGCCATTTGGGTGGACAAATGGGTAAAACGGCGGGAACGGGGCATTTTTAGGCCAAATCATTGTGTATAGCCCATGGTTTTGGGGGTGGGCCCGGGGTCCAGGCATGTTGTGGATTAAAAATTGATCGGGATATTCCAAGAAGGTTTGGGATTGTCCCAGTATGGTTCGTTTAAATTTTTATAGCCATTTAGGTGGACAAATGGGCAAAATGGTCCGAATGGGGCATTTTCGGGCCAAATCGGTGTGCTATAGCCCACGGTTTTGAGGGTGGGCCCAAGGACCGGGTGTGCTGTTGGTCAAAAATTGAATAGGGCATGCCAGGAAGGTTGGGGATCATCCTAGTATGGTCCGTTTGAATTTTTGTGGCCATTTGGGTGGACAAAAGGGCAAAATGATGTGAACGGGGCATTTTTTAGACCAAATTGGTGTGCTATATAGCCCACGGTTTTGGGGGTGGCTCGGGGTTCGAGCGTGTTGTAGGTCAAAAACTGATCGAAATGTGCCAGGGAAATTAGGGATCATCCTGGTGTGGTTCATTTAAATATTTGTGGCCATTTGGGTAGACAAACGGGCTAACGGCGCAAACAGGGCATTTTTGAGATAAATCGGCGTGCTATAATCAACAATTTCAAGAGTGGGCCTAGGTTTCGGGTGTGCTCAGGGCCAAAAATTGATCGGGGGATGCCAGGGAAGTCGGGGATCATCCTAGTATGGTATGTTTAAATTTTTGTTGCCATTTGGGTAGACAAACGGGTGAAATAGTGCTAACGGGGCATTTTCGGGCCAAATTAGTTGTTATAGCCTACGGTTTTGGGGGTGAGCCTGGGGTTTGAGCGTGCTATGGCCTGAAAATTGACCGGGGTATGCTAGGGAGGTCGGGAATTGTCCTCGTGTGGTCCGTTTAAATTTTCATGGCCATGTGGATAGACAAACAGGTGAAATAGTGCAAATGGGGCATTTTTGGGCCGAATCAGTGTGCTATAGCCCATGGTTTTGGGGTTGGGCCCGGGGTCCAGGAGTGCTGTGGGCCGAAAATCGACCGAGGCGTGATAGGGAGGTCGGGGATCATCCTAGTATGGTCCGTTTAAATTTTTGTGGCCATTTGGGTGGACAAACCGGCAAAACAGCGTGAATGGGGTATTTTCAGGCCAAATCGATGTGCTATAACCTATGGTTTTGAGGGTGGGCCCGAGGTCCGAGTGTGTTGTGGGCAGAAATTTTATTGGGGCATGCCAGGGAGGTCGGGAATCATCCTAGTGTAGTTTTTTTAATTTTTTGTGGCCATTTGGGTGGACAAACAGGCAAAACGGCGCAAACGAGGAGTTTTCGGGCCAAATCGGTGTGCTATAGTCCACGGTTTTGGGGGTTGTCCTGGGGTCTGGGCGTGCTGTGGGCCAAAAATCAATCGGGGTGTGCCAGGGAGGTCAGAGATCATCCCAGTCTGATCCGTTAAAATTTGTATGTCTATTTTGGTGGACACACGGGCAAAACGGCGCGAAAGGGGGATTTTTGGGACCAAATCAATGTGCTATAGCCTATGGTTTTGGGCGTGGGCCTGGGGTCCAGGCGTATTGTGGGCCAAAAATTAATCGGGGCATGCCAAGGAGGTTGGGGATCATCCCATTGAGGTTCGTTTAAATTTTTGTGGCTATTTGGATGGAAAAACGGGCAAAACAGTGCGAACGGGGCATTTTGGGGAAAATCGGTGTGCTATAGCCCATGGTTTTGGGGGTGGGCCCAGAGTTTGGGCATTCTGTGGATCAAAAATCAATCGAGGCATGCCAGAGAGGTTGGGGATCGTCCCAGTATGGTCTTTTTAAATTTGTAGGGTCATTTGGGTGGACAAACGGGAGAAACAGCATGAACGGGGCATTTTCGAGCCAAATCAATGTTCTATAGCCCACATTTTTGGGGGTGGGCCTGGGGTTTGAGCTTGCTGTAGGCTGAAAATAGACCGGGGCGTGCCAGGGAGGTCGTGAATTATCCCAGTGTGGTCCGTTTAAATTTTTGTGGCCATTTGGATGGACAAATGGGCGAAACGGCGCGAATGGGGCATTTTCGAGCTAAATAGGTGTGCTATAGCCCACGATTTTGGGGGTGGACCCCGGGTTCGAGCGTGATGAGGACCAAAAATCAACCAAGATATTCCAGAATGATCAGGGATCATCCCAGTGTTGTTCGTTTAAATTTTCGTGGCCATTTAAGTGGACAAACGGGCAAAACGGTGCGTACAGGGTATTTTTGGGCAAAATCAGTGTGCTATAGCCCACGGTTTAGGCATGCTAGGGAGTTCGGGGATCAACCTAGTGTGGTCCGCTTAAATTTTTGTGGCCATTTTGATCGACAAACAGGAAAAACAGCGCAGACGGGCCATTTTTAGGCCAAATCAGTATGCTATAGCCCACAATTTTTGGGGTGGGCCCGGGTTTCGGGCGTGTTGTCAGTCGAAAATTGACTGGGGCGTGCCAGAAAGGTCGGGGATCATCCCAGTATGGTCCGTTTAAATTTTCATAGTCATTTGGGTTGACAAACGGGCGAAACGGCACTAACGGGGCATTTTTAGGCAAAATTAGCGTGCTATAGCCCACGGTTTAGCGGGTGGGCTCGGGGTCTAGGTGTGTTGTGGGCCAAAAATCGATTGAGGCATGCCAGTGAGGTTAAGAATCATCCTAGTGTGGTTCGTTTATATTTTTATGCCTATTTGGGTGGACAAACGGGCAAAACGGCGCGAACGAGGCATTTTCGAGCCAAATCGGTATGCTATAGCCCATGGTTTTCGGGGTGGGCCCGGGGTCCGGGTGTGTTGTGGGTCAAAAATGGACCGGGGTGTGCCAGGGAGGTCGGGGATCATCCTAGTGTGGTCCGTTTAAATTTTTGTGGCCATTTGGGTGGATAAAAGGGCAAAACGGCGCGAATGGGGCATTTTCAGGACAAATCAGTGTGATATAGCCCACAGTTTTGGGGGTGGGCACGGGGACAGGGCGTGTTGTAGGCTAAAAATTGACCGGGGCATGCCAGGGAAGTCGGGCTTATTCCAGTGTGGTCTGTTTAAATTTTTGTGGTCATTTGGGTGGACAAACGGGAAAAACGATGTGAATGGGGCATTTTTGGGCCACATCGGTGTGCTCTTACCCACGATTTTGGGGGTGGGCTCGGGGACAGGGCGTGTTGTAAGCCAAAAATCAACCGGGGCATGCCAGGGAAGTCGGGGCTTATTCCAGTATTGTCCATTTAAATTTTTGTGGCCATTTGGGTGGACAAATGGGAAAAACGACGTGAATAGGGCATTTTTGGGTCAAATCGGAGTGCTCTTACCCACGATTTTGGGGGTGGGCCCAGGGTTCGGACGTGCTGTGGGCAAAAAATCAACCGGGGTGTGCCAGGGGGGTCGTGGATCATCCTTGTTTAGTCAGTTTAAATTTTTGTGGCCATTTTGGTGGACAAACGGGCAAAACAGAGCAAACGTGGCATTTTTGGGCCAAATCGGCGTGCTATAGCCCACGATTTTAGGGATGGGCCCAGGATCCAGGCATGCTGTGGGCCAAAAATTGATTGGGGTGTGACAGGGAGGTCGGGTATCATCCCAGTATCGTCTGTTTAAATTTTAGTGGCCATTTAGATGGACAAATGGGCGAAACAGCGTGAACGGGGCATTTTCAGGCTAAATCGGTGTGCTGTAGCCCACTATTTTGGGGATGGAGCCGGGGTCCGGGCGTACTGTGGGCCAAAAAAGACTGGGGCGTTCCAGGGAGGTCGGGGATCATCCCAGTGTGGTCCATTTAAATTTTTGAGGCTATTTGTGTGGACAAACGGGCTAAACGGTGTGAACGGGGCATTTTTGGGCTAAATCGATTTGCTATAGCCTACGGTTTTGGGGAAAGGCGTGGGGTTCGGGCATGCTGTGGGCAGAAAATTGATCGAGGCATATCAGGGAGGTCACGGATCATCCCAGTATCGATCGGGGTATTCCGAGTCCACCCTAAAAATCGTAGGCTATAGCACACCGATTTGGCCCAAAAATGGCCTGTTCGTACTGTTTCGCCCATTTGACTACCCAAACCGTCCAGAAAACCTAAAAATCCTACACTGGGCCGCTCCGCAGCCTGCCTGGAGCTGCCGGGTTGATTTTTGGCCAAAATCATGCCCGATCCCTGGGCCCACCCCAAAAACCATGGGCTATAGCATACCCAATTGGGCTGAAAATGGCCCATCCGCACCGCTTTGCCCGTTTGACCAACCAACCGCCTAGAAAACCAAAATGGCCCACACCAGGCCACTCCCCAGCTTACCTGGGGAAGCCTAATTGATTTTTAGCCAAAATCACACCAGTCCCCAGACCCACCACAAAAACCGTGGGTTATAGCACACCGATTTGGCCCAAAAATGGCCCGTTCTCGCTGTTTTGCCCGTTTGATCAACCAAAGCGCCTAAAAAAACAAAATAGCCACACAAGGCCACTCCTCAGCCTGCCTAGGGCAGCCCGACTAATTTTCAGTGAAGATCACGCTCGGACCCCGGGTCCACCCCAAAAACCTTGTGCTATAGCATATCTATTTGGCCCGAAAATAGTTCGTTCGTGCCGTTTTGCCCGATTGACCAACGAAAACGCCCAGAAAACTAAAATGACCCAAACTAGGCCACTCTCCAACCTAACTAGGGCAGCCCGAATGATTTTTGAACATAATCACGCCCGGACCCCGGACCCACCCCAAAAATCGTGGGCTATAGCACACCAATTGGGCCCAAAAATGGCCCGATCGCAACATTTTACCCGATTGACCAACCAAACTGCCCAGAAAAACAAAATGGCCTACACTAGGCTGCTCCCCAGCCTGCTTGGGGTAGCCCAATTGATTTTTGGCTAAAATCATGCTCGGACCTCGGGCCCACCCAAAAAACTGTGGGCTATAGCACACTGATTTGGCCCAAAAATGGCCCGTTCGAGCCATTTTGCCCGTTTTACCAACCAAACTCCCATAAAACCAAAATGGCCCATACTAGGCCAAAATCACGCCCGAATCCCGAGCCCACCCCAAAAATCGTGGGCAATAGCACACTGATTTAGCCCAAAAATAGTCCGTTCATGTCGTTTCTCCCGATTGACCAACCAAACAACCCAAAAAAAACAAAATGAGCCACACTAGGCCGCTTTTCAGCCTACCTGGGGTAGCCCAATCGATTTTCAACCGAAATCATACCCAAACCCTAGGCCCACCGAAAAAATCATGGGCTATAGCACACCAATTTGGCCCAAACATAGCCCATTCGCGCCGCCCGTTTGAAAAACCAAACCGCCCTAAAAAATAAAATGGCCCATACTAGGCCACTCCTCAGCCTACCTAGGATAGCCCAGTTGATTTTTGGCCAAAATAACGCCCGGACCCCAGGCCCACCCCAAAAATTATGGGCTATAGCACACCGATTTGGCCTGAAAATTGCCCATTCATGTCGTTTTACCTGTTTGACCAACTAAACCGCCTAGAATACCAAAATGGCCCACACTAGGCCTCTCCCTAACCTGCCTGGGGTAGCCCGATCAATTTTTGGCAAAAATAACTCCTGAAACCCAGATCCACGCTAAAAACCGTGAGCTATATCACACCGATTTAACCCAAAAATGGCCCATTTGCGCTGTTTCACCCGATTGACCAACCAAACCACCCAAAAAACCAAAATAACCCATACTAGGCTGCTCTCCAGCCTACTTGGGGTAGCTCGGTCAATTTTCAACAAAAATCACATCCGAACCCCTGGCCAACCCTAAAAATAATGGGCTATAACACACCGATTTAGCATAAAAATGGCCCGTTCATGTTGTTTCACCCATTTGACCACTCAAACCTCCCAGAAAACCAAAATATCCCACACTCTGCCGCTTTCCAGCCTACCTGGGGCAGCCTGGTAGATTTTTGGCAAAAATCATGCTTGGACCCTGGGCCCACCCCAAAAATTGTGGGCTATAGCACACCCGTTTAGGCTGAAAATGTCCCGTTCGCATCGTTTTACCCATTTGACAAACCAAACCTCCCAGAAAACCAAAATGGCCCACACTAGGCCGTCCTTAGCTTGTCTGGGGCAACCCGGTCAATTTTCGACAAAAATCATGTTCGAATCTCAAACTCAACCCAAAAATCGTGGGATATAGCACATCAATTTGGCTCGAAAATGGCCCGTTCGCGCCGTTTCGCCCATTTGACCAACTAAACTGCCCAAAAAAACCAAAATAGCCCACACTAGGCCGCTCCCCAACCTGCCTGGGCCGCTCGATCAATTTTTGATCAAAATCAAGTCTGGACCCCGTCCCCGCCCCCAAAAACCGTGGGTTATAGCACACCGATTTAGTCCGAAAACATCCAGTACGCGTTGTTTATCCCTATTGACCAACCAAACCGCACAGAAAACCAAAATGGCCCTTACAAAGATGTTTCCCAGCCTTCCTGGGGCAGCCGGGTCTATTTTTAGCCAAAATCATACCTGTACCCCGGGCCCACCACAAAAATTTTGGGCTATAGCACACCCAATTAGGCTGAAAATGTCTTCTTTGCGTCGTTTTACCCATTTGACCAACCAAATCTCCCAGAAAACCAAAATGGCCCACACTAGGCCGCTTTCCAGCCTGCCTGGGGCAGTTCGTTCGATTTTCAACAAAAATCACGATCGGATCCCAAACTCAACCCAAAAACTGTGGGCAATAGCACATTAATTTGGCCCGAAAATCGCCCATTCGCGCCGTTTCACCAGTTTGACCAACCAAACTACCCAAAAAAAAAAACAAAATGGCCCACATTAGGCCACTCCCCAACCTGTCTGGGCTGCCCGGTCAATTTTTGGTCAAAATTAGGTCTGGACCCCGTGCCCACCCCAAAAACCGTGGGCTATAGCACACCGATTTAGTCCAAAAACATTTAGTACGCGTCGTTTCTCACTATTGACCAACCAAACCGCCCAAAAAAACAAAATGGCCATTACTAAGATGTTCCCCAGCCTGCCTGGGGCAGCTCGGTCTATTTTAAGCCAAAATTATGCCTGTACCCTGGGCCCACCACAAAAACTGTGGGCTATAGCAGACCTATTTGGCTGAAAAATGGTACGTTCGCGCTATTTCACCCGTTTAACCAACTAAACCGCTCAGAAAACTAAAATGGCCTATACTAGGCCGCTCCCTAGCTTGCCTGGGGCAGCTCGGTTAATTTTCGGCCAAAATCACACCCGGACCCTGGGCCCACCCTAAAAATCGTGGGCTATAACACACCGATTTGGTCCAAAAATAGCCCGTTCTCGCCGTTTTTCTTGTTTAACCAACCAAACCACCCAGAAATCAAAATAGCCCATACTAGGCCACTCCCCAGCCTGCCTAGGGCAGCCTGATTAATTTTCAACCAAAATCACGATCGAACCCCGGGCCCACCCCAAATATCATGGGCTATAGCACACAGATTTGGCCGAAAAATTATTCGTTCGCGTCGTTTCGCCCCATTGACCTACCAAACCACCAAGAAAACAAAATGGCAAACACTAGGCCGCTCGCCAGCCTACCTGGGACAGTCCGATCAATTTTTGAAAAAAATCACACCCGAACCCTAGGCCCACCCAAAAATCTGTGGGCTATAGCACACCAATTTGGCCCAAACATAGTCCATTCGCGCCGTTTTGCCCGTTTGATAGACCAAACTGCCCAGAAAACCAAAATGCCCCACAATAGGCCGCTCCCCAACCTGCCTGGGTAGCCCGATCAATATTCGGCCAAAATCACGCTCGAACCCCAGGCCGACCCTAAAAATGGTGGGTTATCGCACACCGATTTAGCCCAAAAATGGCCCATTTGCGCTGTTTCACCCGTTTGACCAACCAAACTGCCCAAAAAAATAAAATGGCTCACACTAGGCCTCTCTCTAGACTGCCTGGAGCAATCCGATCAATTTTTGGCCAAAATAACGCCAGAAACCCAGATCCACACTAAAATCCGTGAGCTATAGCACATCGATTTGGCCAAAAATGGTCTGTTCGCACCGTTTCGCCCGATTGACCAACCAAACCGCCCAAAAACCAAAATGGCCCATACTAAACTGCTCCCTAGCTTGCCTGGGGCAACCCGATCAATTTTTGACAAATATCACGTTCGGACCCCAGGCCCACCCTAAAAACCGTGGTCTATAGCACACCGATTTGGCTCAAAAATGGCCCGTTCATGTTGTTTCACCGATTTGACCACCAAAATTGCCAAGAAACCTAAAATAGCCCACACTAGGTTGCTCCCCAGCCTACCTGGAGCAGCCCAATTATTTTTGGGAAAAATCATGCCCGGACCCTAGGCCCACCCCAAAAACCGTGGGCTATAGCACACCCATTTGGGCTGAAAATGGCTCGCTCACGCCATTTTGTCAGTTGGACCAACCAAACCGCCCAAAAAAACAAAATGGCACACACTAGGCCGCTCCCCAACCTGCCTGGGGCAGCCCGGTCGATTTTTGACAAAAATCAGGATCGGATCCCGGACTCAACCAAAAAAACGTGGGCTATAGCACACCAATTTGGCCCAAAAATGGCCCGTTCACGCCGTTTTGCTCATTTGACCAACCAAACTACCCAAAAAAATAAAATGGCCCACACTACGCTGCTCCCCAACCTGCCTGGGGCCACCCGATCAATTTTTAATCAAAATAAGGGCCTGGACCCCGAGACCACCCCAAAAATTGTGGGCTATATAGCATACCGATTTGGTCCAAAAACATCCAGTTCACGTTGTTTCTCCCTATTGACCAACCAAACCGCCCAGAAATCCAAAATGGCCTATACTAATCCACAACCCAGTCTGCCTAGGGCAGCTCGTTTGATTATCGACCAAAATCACGCTCGAATCCCTAACCCACCCTAAAAATCATGGGCTATAACCGATTTGGCCCAAAATTGGTCCGTTCGCGCCGTTTCGCCCGATTGACCAAGCAAACCACCCAGAAAACCGAAATGGCCCGCACTAGGCTGCTTCCCAGCCTACCTGGGGCAGTCCGATCGATATTTGACCAAAATCACACCCCAACCCCGGGCCCACCCAAAAATTATGGTCTATAGCATACCGATTTGGCCCAAACAAAGCCCGTTCGCACCGTTTTGCCTGTTTGACAAACCAAACTACCCAGAAAACCAAAATGGCCCACACTAAGTCGCTCCCCAGCCTACCAAGATTAGCGCGGTCGATTTTTCGACCAAAATCACGTCCGAACCCAAGCCCACCATAAAAATTGTGGGGTATAGCACTCCGATTTGGACCGAAAATGGCCCATTCGTGCCGTTTTGCCTGTTTGACCAACCAAACCGCCCAGAAAACGAAAATAGCCCACACTAGGCTGCTCTCTAGCCTGCTTGGGGCAACTCGGTCAATTTTTGGCTAAAATAATTCCCAAAACTTGGGCCCACACTAAAAACCATGAGCTATAGCATACTAATTTGACCCAAAAATGGCCCGTTTGTGCCGTTTCGCCCGATTGACCAACCAAACCGCCCAGAAAACCAAAATGGCCCATAGTAGGCCACTCCCCAGCCTGCTTGGGTATCCCGATCAATTTTTGACAAAAATCACACCCGGACCCCGGTCTCACCCTAAAAATTATGGGTTATAGCACACCAATTTGGCCCAAAAATGGCCCGTTCGTGCTATTTCGCCGATTTGACCACCCAAACCGCCCAGAAAAATAAAATAGCCAACACTAGGACGTTCCCCAGCATGCCAGGGGCAGCCCGATTGATTTTTGGCTAAAATCATGCCCGGAACCTGGGCCCACCCCTAAAATCGTGAGGTATAGCACACTCATTTGGGGTGAAAATAGCCCGTTCGCATCGTTTTGCCCGTTTGACCAACCAAACCACCCAGAAAACTAAAATGGCCCACACTAGGCTGCTCCAAGCCTACCTGGGGCAGCCCAGTCAATTTTTGACAAAAATCATGATCGGATCCCAGACTCAACCCAAAAATCGTGGACTATAGCACACCGATTTGGCCTGAAAATGGTCTGTTCACGCCGTTTCGCACGTTTGACCAATCAAACCGCCTAGAAAACCAAAATGGCCCACATTAGGTCGCTCCCCAACCTGCCTGGGGGTTCCCGATCAATTTTCAATCAAAATCAGGCCTGAACCCTGGGCCCACCCCAAAAACTGTGGGCAATAGCATAATGATTTGGTCAAAAAACGTCCAGTTCGCGCTATTTCTCCCTATTGACCAACCAAACCGCCCAAAAAAACAAAATGGCCCTTAATAAGATTCTTTCCATCCTGTCTGGGGTAGCTCGGTCTATTATCAACAAAATTCATGCCTGGACCCCGGGCCCACCACAAAAACTATCGGCTATAGCACACCGATTTGGCTTGAAAATGGCCCGTTCATGCCGTTTTGCTCGTTTGACCAACCAAACCGCTCAGAAAACCAAAATGGCCAACACTAGGCCACTCACTAGCCTGCCTGGGGTAGCCCGATCGATTTTCAGCAAAAATCACGCCCTGACCTCGAGCTCATACCAAAAATCGTGGGCTATAGCACACCAACTTGGCCCAAAAATGGCCCTTTCACGCCGTTTTATCTAATTAACCAACTAAATCGCCCAGAAAATCCTGGGGCAGTCCGGTCGATTTTCTATCAAAATTAGGCTCGAACCCCGAGCTCACCCCAAAAATTATAGGCTATAGCACACCGATTTTGCCCAAAAATGGTCCGTTTGCGTCATTTCGCCCAATTGACCAACCAAACCACCCTGGAAACCAAAATGACCCATACTAGGTCGCTCTTTAGCCTACCTGGGCAGTTCGGTCAATTTTTGATCAAAATCACACTCGAACCCCGAGCCTACCCAAAAAAACATGGGCTATAGCACACCAATTTAGCCCAAACATAGCCCTTTCGCGCCGTTTCTCCCGTTTGACAACCCAAACCGCCTAAAAAACCAAAATGGCCCACACTAGGCTGCTCCTCAGCCTGCCTAGGGCAGCTCGGTCAATTTTTGGCCAAAATCATGCTCGAACCCCAGGCCCACCCCAAAAATTGTGGGCTATATCTCACTAATTTAGCCCGAAAATAGCTCGTTCGCGCCGTTTTGCTCGTTTAACCAACCAAATCGCATAGAAAACCAAAATGGCCCACACTAGGCCATTCCACAGCCTGCCTAGGGCAGCTCGATCAATTTTTGGCCAAAATAACACCCGAAACCTGGGCCCAGACTAAAAACCGTGAGCTATAGCACACCGATTTGGCCCAAAAATGGTACGTTCGCGCCGTTTCACCCTATTGACCAACCAAACTGCCCAAAAAAACAAAATGGCCCATAATAGGCTGCTCCCCATCCTGCCTGGGGAAGCCCAATCAATTTATGACAAAAATCACGCCCGGACCCCGGGCCCACCCTAAAAATTGTGGGCTATAGCACACCAATTTGGCCCAAAAACGGTCTGTTCATTCTGTTTCGCCCATTTGACCAGCCAAACCGCACAGAAAACCAAAATAGCTCACATTAGGCCGCTCCCCAGCCTGCTTGGGGCAGCTCGGTTAATTTTTTGCCAAAATCATGCCCGGACCCTAGGCCCACCCCTAAAATCGTGGGCTATAGCACACCAATTTAAGCTGAAAATGGCCCTTTCGCGTTGTTTTACCCGTTTAACCAACCAAACCGCCCAGAAAACCAAAATAGCCTACACTATGCTGCTTTCCAGCCTGCCTGGGGCAACCCAGTCAATTTTTTGACAAAAATGACGATCGAATCTTAGACTCAACCCAGAAAACGTGGGCTATAGCACACCGATTTGGCTCGAAAATGGATTGTTCGCGCTGTTTTCCCGTTTGACAAACCAAACTGCCTAAAAAACTAAAATGGCCCACACTAGGCTGCTCCCTAACCTGCCTGGGGTCGCCCGATCAATTTTCAATCAAAATCAGGCCTGGACCCCCGGCCCACCCCAAAACTCGTGGGCTATAGCACACTGATTTGGTCGAAAAATATCCAGTTCGCACCGTTTCTACCTATTGAACAACCAAACCGCCCAGAAAACCAAAATGGCCCTTACTACAATACTCTCTAACTTGTCTGGGGTAGGCCGATCTATTTTACGCCAAAATTATGCTTGGACCCCGGGCCCACCATAAAAACTGTGAGCTATAGCATACCGATTTGACTCGAAAATGGTACGTTCGTGTTGTTTTGCTCGTTTAACCAACCAAACCGCTCAGAAAACCAAAATAGCCCACACTAGACCACTCACTAGCCTGCCTGGGGCAGTCCAGTCGATTTTTGGCCAAAATCACACCCGAACCTCGAGCCCACCCTAAAAATCGTGGGCTATGCACACTGATTTGGCCCAAAAATGGCCCGTTTGCACTGTTTTACCCGTTTAACCAACCAAACTGCCCAGAAAATCAAAATGGCCCACACTAGGCCGCTCCCCAGCCTACCTGGGCCAGCTCGATTAATTTTTGGCCAAAATCATGCTCAGACCCCGAGCCCACCCTAAAAACCATGGGTTATGGCACACCGATTTGGCCCCAAAATGGCCCATTCATACCGTTTCGCCTGATTTACCAACCAAACTATCAGGAAAACCAAAATAGCCGACACTAGGCTGCTTTCCAGCCTGTCTGGTGTAGGTCGATCGATTTTTAGCCAAAATCATGCCCGTACCCCGGGCCTACCTCAAAAACCATGGGCCATAGCACACTGGTTTGGCCCAAAAATGGCCCGTTCGCGTTCTTTCGCCCGCTTGACCAACCAAACCACCTAGGAAATCAAAATGGCCTACACTAGGTCGCTCTTCAACTTTCCAGGGGCAGCCCAATTAATTTTTGGCCAAAATCACACTCGGATCCCAGGTCCACCCTAAAAACCATGGGCTATAGCACACCGATTTAGCCAAGAACAGCCCATTTGCACCGTTTCGCCTGATTGACCAACCAAATCGCCCTAAAAACCAAAATTACCTATACTAGGTTGCTCTATAACCTACCTAGGGCTGCCCGATCAATTTTCAGCCAAAATCACTCCCGGACCCCAAGCCCATCCTAAAAATTATGGGCTATAGCACACTATTTTAGCCAAAAATGGCCTGTTCACGCCGTTTCGACCGATTGACCAACCAAACCACTTAAAAAAACAAAATGGCCCACACTAGGCTGCTCCCCAGCCTGTCTAGGGCAGCCCTGTTTTATTTTTGGCTAAAATTATGCCTGAATCCATGGCCCACCCCAAAACCCGTGGGCTATAGCACACCGATTTAGTCTGAAAATGGCCCATTCACACCGTTTCTCTCATTTGACCCACCAAACCGCTCAGAAAACCAAAATGGCCCATACTAAGCCGCTCCTCAGCCTGCCTGGGGTAGATTGGTCAATTTTTGGCCAAAATCATGATCGGGTTCGGGCCCACCACAAAAATTGTGGGCTATAGCATACCGATTTAGCCTAAAAATAGCCCATTCACGCCGTTTCGCCCGTTTGACCAACCAAACCGCTCAGAAAACCAAAATGGCCAATACTAAGTCGCTCCCCAACTTTCCTGGGGCAGCCCGATCAATTTTTGGCCAAAATCACACTCGTACCTCGGGTCTACCCCAAAAAACATGGGCTATAGCATACCGATTTGGCCCGAAACTGGGTCGTTCACGTCATTTCACCCGTTTGACCAACCAGACTGCCCAGAAAACCTAAATAGCCCACACTAGGCCGCTACCCAGCCTGCCTGGGAAAGCCGAGTTGATTTTTGGCCAACATCACGCCCGATCATCGGACCCACCACAAAAACCGTGGGCTATAGCACACCAATTTAGCCCGAAAATGGCCCGTTCATGCTGTTTCGCCCGTTTGACCAACCAAACCATCCACAAAACCAAAATGGTCCACACTAGGCCATTCCCCATCCTGCCTGGGGTACCCCGATTGATTTTGAACCAAAATCACACCCGGACCTCAGGTCTACCCTAAAAATCAAGGGCTATAGCACACCAATTTAGTCCAAAAATAGCCCTTTCACACCGTTTAGCCCGATTAACCCACCAAATCGCCCAGAAATCCAAAATGGCCAACACTAGGCCACTTCCCAGCCTGCCTGGGGCAGCCCAATTAATTTTCAACCAAATTCATGCCCGGACCCTGGGCTCACCCCAAAAATCATAGGCTATAGCACACCAATTTAGCCCGAAAATGGCCCATTCGCAATGTTTCGCCCGATTGACCATCCAAACCGTACAGAAAACCAAAATAACCCACACTAGGATACTCCCCAGCCTGCTTGGGGCAGCCCGATCAATTTTTGGCTAAAATCACGCCCGAACCTTGGGCCTACCCTAAAAACCGTAGGCTATAGCACACCGATTTGGCCCAAAAATGGCCCGTTTGCGTCATTTTGCCTGTTTACCAAACCGCCCAAAAAACCAAAAGGGCCCACACTAGGCCACTGCCTAGCCTGCCTGGGGCAACCCGATCAAATTTTGACAAAAATCATGCTCGAACCCGGGGCTCACCCCAAAAATCGTGGGCTATAGCACACCGATTTGGCCTGAAATGGCCCATTCGCGTTGTTTTGTCCGTTTGACCAGCCAAACTGCCCAAAAAACCAAATTGGCCCACACTAGGCCGCTCCCCAGCCTACCTGGGGCAGCCCGATCGATTTTAGGCCAAAATCACAATCGGACCCTTCCTCAACCCAAAAATCGTGGGCTATAGCACACCGATTTGGTCCAAAAATGCCCCATTTGCATCGTTTCGCCCGTTTGACCACCCAAATTGCATCTCCCACTCCAATGGCCTAAGTTGGCCTTGTGTTTATATATAAACACTTTTTAAATTTTTTATTGTTCACCTATGCTATGTACCTTATTTTAGAAAATTTACTTTCAAATGTTGAAATTGACATTCACATCAACCTTACCATGCTAGTTTGATTTTTGAATCGTTTACTTTTCATCACTTTTTTGGCCAAAGAAGAATGAAAATTGCATACCAAATTGGGGGAAAGAGCCAATTGAGTGGGATAGAAGCAGTTTTTTTAGAAAATTGGCTCTACCAAACCGCCTTGCGGTAGTTTGTCCGCATAAATCTTGAAAAAATACGCAAATTCAAAAAAAAAGATCGCCTCAAACGGATATTCGAGCGCAAAGTTATGAAGGTTTAAAGTTTCACCAATTTACATTTACAACTACTTTTTTTCTATCTTCTTTCACTTCCTATTTTTCGTTAACCTTTTTGTTTTACTTAACTTTTATTTATATGTAACGGGCTTCCATGATAGCTCGATTAGAAATTATTAATGATAGGCGTGCTAAGGCGGATTTGAATGTCACATTCACACTCTTTTCACTTTTAAATTTATGGGGTATCTATGTGTCGTCAACTCGAGGATGCGCGTTTTGGTACATGGCTCATGAAATTTGGCGTAGTTGTATATTGTGACTTCAGTGTTCAGGAGCCTAATACATACTGCATTTACGGTGCGCACCAATGCCCATGGTGTCCTTGTGCTTTGATGCATGTCATCTTGGCACCCATGCTGCCCAAGCGGCCCATGGCAATTAAGCAACCTGTGCCACCTATGCCGCTCAAGCGGCCCACGCTGCATAAGGCTCCAAAATGGCCCATGCTACCCGATTGGCTCATGGTGATCAAGCGACCCATGCTCTATAAGTGAACCATGGCGATCAAGCGACCCATTCCGTCTAAGCGTCCCATCCGTCCAATGGTGATTAATCAATCTATGTCGCCCATAATTGCCATGTGACCCGTTCCACCTATGGCTGCCAAACGGCCCATACCTCCTATGTGCTCAAGAATCCCACAACGCCTATGACATCGAAGAGGCACATGTCGACCATGACTGCCAAGTGGCCCATGCTGTTAAAGGACCCCAAGCAGCACATCAGTCCATGTCGCCCATGACGTCCAAGTGGATAAAGCGGCCCATGCCACTCATTTGTCCTTTGGCGCTCAAGTAGCCCATGGCACCCAAGCCACCATGACTACCAAGCGGCTCATGCCGCTCATTTGGTCCATGGAACCCAAGTGACTAATGTCTCTCATTGATATCAAGCGACCCATGTCATCCAAGCGGTCTATGCCACGGCTGCCAAGCTGCCTATGCCGACCACGACTGCTAAGCGGCCCATGTCGCCTATGGCTCCCAAGCGACCATGATGCCCAAGCGACACATGCCATCGAAGGCTCCCAAATGGCATATTGGCCTATGCCGCACACGGATCCCAAACAAATCAAGTGGCCCATGGCACCCAAGATGCCTATAGCTGTCATGCGTCCCATGCTGCTTATTTGGTCCGTGGCAACTAAGCGGACAATGCCGCCCATTACGATCAAGCAGCCCATACCACTTTACGTGGACCATGATCAAGTGACCTATGGCTGCCAAATGGCCTTTGCCACCCACGACTGTCAAACGGCCCATGACGCCCCTGATTGTCAAATAGACTACGTCGAAGGCTTCGAAGCGGCACATCAACCCATGTTATCCAGGATGTCAAGGCGGATCAAGCAGCTCATGGCGCTTATTTGTCCCATGGAACCCAAGTGACCCGTGATGCCTAAGCATCCATGGGCACAAGGTTATTCTCGTCCGCCTCTTCAAAGTAACATAATCCATTTAATATGTCATCACGAGCATATCACGAAGTTTCACCCAAAACTTATTCGGACGCCCACACTCCCCATCAATCCATAGCCTAGCACACACGAAAAATCGCAAAAAAAAAAAAAAAAAAAAAGTTAATTCCTGCTATTTCACTCATATGTCTTTTAAAAAAAAAAAAAAAAAAAGCAGCTTTATCTGTCTCTCCAAAACAACACAATCCATTTAATAAGTCTGAGGAGGGTACAGTGTACGCAAACCTTACCCTACCTTTGGTGGTAAGGAGGTTGTTTTTGCACCCTCGCTCATGGAAAAGCATTATCAAAGTAGATCAAAAAATGAAATTGCAGAATTAAAGAAATCATGAAAATATACTTTAGAAAACATAACAAAACATTTTGAAAAAAAAAAAAAAAGTAACAATAACTACGATAAAATAGTGTGATAATCAAAGTGCTAGAGATAGTAGATAGTCACAGAAATAACATCAGTAAGTTCTACAACACTAGCCCCTATGGTGTTGTGACCTGATTAGTAACTCAAAGAACAGCAATACCATGCCTTTATTCATTATCTCTTAGGCACGTAGTGCAGCTTTACTCGACTATTTTGTAATTTTAGCAGTAAAGAACAGTTTACTCGACTCTCTTGCAATTTTAAATTGAGGAAAAAGAAAAATGGGTACATTGCTAACCCTTCATGTAGTATGTTAGCAAAATCCATATATGTGTGTGTTTTAATTTCACCAACTTCATGGACCGCTAAGCCATAAGGCTCCTTTGATTTTGTGAACAAGTTATTTTAGGAGTATACCACAATTGTGGTTTAAACAATCATGAGATTAGTTACCTCAAGCTCAAAAGTTCAGTCGGACGTGGGATAGACTAAGGCCTCATTTTGCCAGCAACACCTTCTTAACGTAGGGGTAAGGTTGTGCACGGGATAGAGCTGCGTATACATCATTCCTTCCGAACTCTACTTATATTGGATTGAGGGATCAAGTAAGGCAGAAATACCCACAAATTATTGATAAAATTCGGATGTCACTAGCTATGTTGCTTAGATCCTCCAAAAATGTTGATGGTACGTATCAAGTCATCCAAAATCTATGCATTTATGGCAGCTTTTGAAGGATCCAATATGGTGCTAGGCCATTTTTGGAGGATCGGAGCAACTTAGATCGGCAGAGTCAATAGTTA
>NC_061119.1:1174850-1214261 GCF_002878395.1 Capsicum annuum
TCAAAAGACGACAAAGATATCCTTAATCATCAAAACATTCTGCTTTTTTTCTCACACGCAAAGGACAAATTAAACGTGACAAGGTTACTGGTGGCTTTCAGCATTGAATCCTTAAAATACTGCTTTTAGAATAACTTCTAACACGCAAAGGACAACATCAGAGACGACAAAGACATTATATAGTAATACACACACTTCTGGCATTAAAATTCAAAACATTCTGCTTTTTTTCTCTCACGCAAAGGACAGCATCGTTACTGGTGGCTTTCAGCATTTAATCCACAAAATACTGCTTTTAATTCTCAAGCGCAAAGGACAACATTGAAGACAACAAATACATATCCTCAATTAGGTAATTACAGGTGAATTTCAGCATTAAAATGAAAAACATTCTACTATTTTTCTCCCACGCAAAGGGCAACGTCAAAGACGACAAATCCTAAACTACTTACAGGTGGATTTCAGCATCAAATCCAAGAAACACTGATTTTCGAATAACTTCTCACCTGGAAAGGACAACATCAAATCTGACATATCCTAAATCATCCGACAAACTGAACATACATTAAGCTGATTAACTGTCAGAACAACACCGACACACTTGACTCTCTGTATACAATTAGTTTATCGTTATAAACGGTTTTGATCCGAGTACGAATAACTCTAAAAGCAACAAATCATTACACAAACACCCAACCGCAACACAATTCAGTTATACAAATCATCAATCATCATCAACACCACATAAGCCCATTCCCTAACATTAAAAAAGTCACAGATATGTTATAGAAAGTGACATGAATTCGAAACATGTTTAGAATTAAAACGGTTAACAAATAAACATCCTTAAAACCCAGGTAAACAGATCAAGTGAGAATTTGATAAAAACCCTAATTGGGCATCCACCAAAAGTGTCAAAACTCACCCCAACCACAAACAAAACCAAGAAAACACCACATAAATTAAATCCAAGAAAACACCACATAAATTAAATCTTCTTTTTTCATTTCAACTCAATTCTTTTCCACCTTTTGATTCTTGCAAAACTTTGGTTTTGAGGTTGGGGGTTTGGGGGGTGGGGGGTGGGGGTAGGGGGTGGGGTGGGGGTGGGAGGGTTCTTGAAAAAGACCAAACCTTTCAACTCTATCAGGGAAATCAAAACCTGGATCCACACAACAAAAAACCATCAACCATTAGCTAAATCAAAACCCCATATAGAATTCATCAAAATTCAAGTCTTTTCAATCAAATGAAACAAAAAAAAAAAAAGTGAAACACACACACACACACACACACATAAAACTTGATGAAGTTGAAAAAAGACCACAACTTTCAACTCTAAAATGGAAATCAAAGCTGGATCCACACATCAAAAAACATCAACCGTAAACTCAAAATCAAAAACCCATATACAACTCATCAAAATTCAGGTCTTCTCAATCCAATTAAACTCCAAAAAGAACCAAAAAAAAACACACACACACACAACAAAAACATCAACCTTAAACAACATCAAAACCCCACATAGAATTCATCAAAATTCAACTTTTTTCAATCAAATGAAACTCAAAAACACACAGAAAAGAAGTGAAAAAAAAAAGACCAAGAAAACACACATAAAGCTGAACTCTAACAAGAAAATCAAAGCTGGATCCACACAACAAAAAACATAAACCTTAAACAAAATCAAAACCCTACATAGAATTCATCAAAATTCAACTCTTTTCAATCAAGAAACACAAAAAAAAAAAAAAAAAAAAAAAAAAAACAAGAAAACACACATAAAGATTCATAAAACTTGAATGTTTTCAACTTACAACTTCATTTTTCTCCTTTTTCTTCCAGCCATAGCTACAAGAACTCAACCTTAGGCGTTTCTATCTAAGTTAAAAGCAAAGCAGTATATGTTTTTCAGTGTGCAACACATAAAATGAGCAAAAAAGGTATTTATATAGTTACAGATAAAATGGCAAAACTGGCAACTGGCAAAGACTGTTGTCAACTGATCAACAGTACGTGAGAGTTACCACCACACGTGTTGTTACAATGCATGTCTTTTTTATTTTTATTTTTTTATTTTCTTATTTTTTAGTGAAAAAATTTTTGAACCGACCTTGTCATCTTCGTCTTATAGTAACTACAAGATCATCTTAATAATGCCTTTGACAGCCAAGCATTACACAATACACAATGATCATAAAACTTTGGCTAAATTAACATAAAATAATATTAACAAATGAGTGTCTTTTTAATTTATTTTTAGTAATTTAGATTTAAAATATGAATAATGTAAAGAATATTTATACAATCGGATTAAGTATTAAGTAATTATAAGTAAGTCATGATGTCGTATAGGAATTACGAGATCATCTCAAAGTTGTCTTTGACGGCCACTCATTACACATTACACAATCATCATAAAACTTTGATTGATATAATTCATGTTTTGATGTTTATGAATTCGTAAAATAATTTCAAATTAACATAAAATAATAACAAACGAATATCTTTTAAATTTCTTTTTAGTAGTTTAAACTCAAAATACGAATAATATAGAGAATAAAAATATAATTAGATTAAGTATTAAGTAATTATAAGTAAGTCTCATAAAAAGATTGACCTCGTCATCTTCGTCCTATAGTAACCACGAGATCATCTTAATGATGTCTTTGACAGTCAAGCATTACATAGTACACACTGATGATGATAAAACTTTATTTAATATAATTCTCGTTTTAAAGTTTATGAATTCGTAAAATGATCTCAAATTAACATAAAATAATAATAAATAGGTGTTTAATTAATTTACTTTTAGTATCTATAGAATTGGATTAAGTATTAAGTGCTTATAAGTAAGATTCTTAAAAAGATTGACCCCGTCATCTTCGTCGTATAGAAACTATGAGATCATTTTAAGGATGTTTTTGACAGTCAAGCATTACACGACACACGCTGATTATAAAATTTTGTTTAATATAATTCACGTTTTAAAGTTTATGAATTCATAAAATGATCTCTCAAATTAAGTTAACATAAACTAATAATAAATGAGTGTCTTTTTAATTTATTTTTAGTAGTTTAGATTCAAAATATGAATTACGTAGAGAATATTTATATAATCGGATTAAGTTTTGAGTAATTATAAGTAAGTTATGATGTCGTGTAGGAACTATGAAATAATCTCGAAGATGTCTTTAACAGTCAAGAATTACACAGTACACACTGATTATAAAATTTTATTTGATATAATTCACGTTTTAAAGTTTTATGAATTCATAAAATGATCTCAAATTAACATAAAATAATAATAGATGGGTGTTGTTTTAATTTATTTTATTTTTTTTGTAATTTAGATTCAACATACGAATAATGTAGAGACTATCTATACAATCTGATTAAGTATTAAGTAATTATAAGTCTCTTAAAAAGATTGACCTCGTCATCTTCGTCCTATAGTAACTAAGAGATCATCTTAAGGATGTCTTTGACAGCCAAGCATTACATAATACGCAGTCATCATAAAACTTTCATTGATATAATTCATGTTTTGATGTTTATGAAGTCGTAAAATAATTTCAAATTAACATAAAATAATAACAAAATGAATGTCTTTTTAATTTATTTTTAGTTGTTTAAATTTAAAATACGAATAATATAGAGAATATCTATACAATCGGATTAAGTATATTAAGTAATTATAAGTAAGTCATAACGTCGTGTAGAAATTACGAAATTATATCAAAGATGTCTTTGACACTCAAACATTAGATACGACCATAAAGCTTTGCTTAATATAATTCAAACGGAGTTCAAGTATTGAAGTTTATGAATTCTTAAAATGATCTTAAATTAACATGAAATAATAATTGGGTTTATAATTAATTATATATAAATATTTTTCATGAATGTAAATCCAAAGTATGAACAAACGGTGTCATTTTTATTTATCTTTTTTTTTTTTTGAAAATGTGGATCAACCTCATCATCTTCGTCTTATTGGAACTACAAGTTCATCTTAAAATTGTCTTTGACAGCTAAGCATTAGAGATAGATCATAAAACTTTGTTTTATATAATTCAAGTGAGATTTACGTTTTGAAATTTATGAATTCTTAAAGTGATCTTGAATTAACATAAAATAATACCAAGAAGGTGTCTTGTTTTTTTTTTTAGGAGTTTAGGTTCAAAATACAAATAATGTAAAAACTATATATACCATCATAGCAGTTAGTAAGTAATTATAAACAAAGAATGATATCAACGGAAAGAAAATACTTTTGTTTATTATATATATCAAATGCATGTGTGATAATAATCTTTTACACAGTCAAATCACATAAATGATATTGATTAATAAGCTTCTTTAAAGTGTGAAATTTTGTACTTTGGAAAATAAGATAACCTACGGACTACAACATGTCAATATAATTTGACGGTATGAAAGATTATTATAATACAATATAAGATTATTTACTAAAACTAGTAAGTATTAATTGGTGATAAAGTCAAAAATAATTTTAAAAAAAAATGATTTTTTTACTATATATAACTATTATTATTTTAAATAGTTTTTAGACATGATTTGACACTCAAATAATTAGGAATTGTCACATAATTTTACTGTGTTGTGTCTGATTATTGGCTGATTAGATTCAAAGAACATTGCCAACTTTTTAAGGAATTTATTAAATGGAATCTAATATGAATTTTGTGTACTTACAATTTTTTTTTCTAAAAATAGATTATTACAACTATCTAATGTTTTGTACATTATTGGTTTAAAATTTAATATTGTAACCTTTGCAACAAAAAAAAAAAAAAAAGGTGGCAGTAATATTTTTAGCTTAGATTTTTTTTTTCTTTATTTGGTGTCCGACTAATCTGAATATGTGCCGCATAAGATCCATTTAAAGTTGAAGCGTCTCTAACTGAAATTTTTCAATCCTTGGGCTCGAATTCGAGATATTTGATCAAGGGCGAAGAGATCTTATTCATCACGGGACAATTCTTGATGGTTAATTTAGATTCATTTTATTTGGAATTTTAATTTTAAAATGTATCATTAATTATATAAACACTCCTAATCTATTTAGTTATACCTAACAAACAAGTGTTTGGTACATTGTTGGATAAAGTTTTAAAATTAGATTTTGTGTACTTACAACTTTTCCAAAATGGAATATTTACTGCTATCTAATGTTTGGTACATTCTTGATTTGACATTGTAGTATATAAAATTGTTTGAGTTTAAAAATAATAGTGGTAATCTTTTTAAAAATTAATGATCATCTTTGTTAGGAAATTCTTAAATTGGATATTAAAGTATTAAATTTTGTGAACTTGTAAGTTTGCCAAAAAAAAAAAATTGATTTTTAATGCTATCTAATGATTGCTACAATTGTACTTAGTTGGATTTTAAAATTTAAAATTGTGACATTAATTATAAATCACTCTTAATGATTTATTTAGTTAAATCTAACAAGTGGTAATATTAAAAGCTCACTTCTCTATTCCAAAAAAGAATAATCAAATTTGGAATACGAAGATTAAATATCTAATTTTGTATATCAATTTAAATATATAAAATATTAAAATTTATTGTACTATCTTTAGAAAATAAAAATTATATTTAATATAATCTTCTATTTAAATACGACTCTTTTCTTAATGAAGCCAAAAGTACATATGTAAATTTGGTCTTATTCTCAAGTACAAAGACAAATTTTCTTTTAAGATATAACTTTTATTTATTTATTTTTTCATCACATATAACTTTTTATGTAAAAATGTTGAGATGACTTATTTTAGCTGTTTTCTGAATTAATTAAGTTTTAACTCTAGATTAAAAAGTTCAAATTAAATATTAAACTAAACTTCTTAAGTGTATACTAAAAACATTACATACTCTATTAGATGACTAATTAAGCTCAGCTCGAACTACATATATGGTAACTATAACATATCTACATCGAGTATTTTAGTGTCCCAAACTTGGTGGGTCCATCCAAAGCGGCATGGTGACCAATACTCAGCGCATCCTCATGATTGACATTACTTTTTGACATTTCAGAATCACGGAATCGGAATTGAGGATTTTTTTCCTTACAGTTTTTTATGTGCGTTTGTCCATAGATTTTCATTAGACCGACCGTGTTGAGGCCCAAACTTGGTGGGTCCATCCAAAGCGGTACGACAATCAATACTCATTGCTTCGTCGTGATTGATATCAACTTTTTGGCATTTCGGGGTCAATAAAATAGAATTCAGGATCTTTTTTTAGTGTTTTTGGTGTGTGTTAGTCTACAGATATATCAAAATTTATTCGACTGACTCTGTTAAACCCCAAACTTAGTGAGTCCATTCAAAGCTATCTGGTGATCAATACTCATCGCTTCATTGTGGCCAACATCGCCTTTTTGGGGGGCGAATTCACGAAACCGAATGCATGATTTTTTGGAGTTCTCAGTAAATTATACGATTATACATTTACATAAATACTGTCAAACATTTTTCAGTGCACGCATTGGGATCTGAGTAACTTGTATTCGCACTTAAGAATCTATATTTGTGAGTATAGCCCTTCCTACAAATGTACCTTCGTAGTTAGCAGAGTTCAAACTTAAGATTTCTAGTTAAGAATGAAGTATTGCTTACCTAGTCACGTTACTAAAAGTGAACTAAACATGACTAGTTTTGACATAACTCCTAAAATAATGGGCCCAAAAACTTGTGAGAAGAGGCCCATAATTAAAGACCTAGGCCCTAAGATGCATCAATGGGCTGAACTAAGGCAATATATAGCCCATATTTGACTATTTCTTGCCCAATAAAGCCTATTAAGAGATTTCATCATTCAATACATAATCTCAATGTGGTCACTATCTAGTACTTGTCATGACTATGGTCTATGAGAGTTTTTTTTATTTTTTTTTGGTTTCTCATCTGGTGTCTGATACCCGCATTGGAGCTCGACTAATCCGGATTCGCGTCGGGTAGGGCCCCATTCGGGGGATAGCGCTCGCAATAGAGTTTTATCCATACCCAGGATCGAACCCTCGACTTCTGATTAAGGGTGGAGCAGTCTCATCCACTGCACCACAACCCATGTTGATGAGAGTTTCTTTTATTAAAGATAAGGACCTACACACCTTATTAAACTTCGAGGATCTTTGGGACCAATTTATGTCAAATTGAATGCAAAAGAACTACAATAATACTTACGATTTGGTTCGTAGCAATCCAAGTATATGTGGAACTTATAGATTACGCTATCCTCAGCGATGAAATTGTCAGCGTTTCAGTCTATGCGACACATAATTTGACTAAGAAAGAAACAAAAACTTTTGACACTTGTGGTATCAAGAGATGTGGTTGATGGTAAAGAATCATGCATTATGGACTAATAATAGTGTCGCATAAAATGAGACGGAAGTAGTATTTATAGCTTTATTGAATGGAAATCCACAAAAGATGATAGTCATTTTCCTTATGAGATCGATCTTTATAAAGAAGTCAATTTTCTACGACATATGACCTTTCATTGTTCAAGATATCCCTTGCTGAGTTTGCCTTTTACACGTTTTTCAAGGGATCCCAAACCGATATACGTATATAAACGAAAAAAATCTACCCTACCTAGGAGTGTGCATCGGTCGGTTCGGTTCAGTTTTATATACTATCGGTTCGTTTTATTGGTTTTTGATATGCTAAACCAATAACCAAACCAATAAGATATTTCTTATCGATTTTCGGTTTATCGATTTTTAGTCCTTAACGGTTCGATTTTCGGTTTAACCAATAAGAAAATACTCAAAATAGAAATAGTAGTAACTAACATGAAAAAAAAAACGACTCTTAGTTGCAACCAAAAATTTTATATGATGTGTTTTAATTTACAAGAATCTTCAAGTTTGAACTAATTGTTGTTAGGAGAAATTAAGAGTTTGTATAATTGAAATAATATGTTTGTTAATTTGTAGAAATTGAAATATATATATATATATATATATATATATATATATATATATATTGGGTTATCGATTTACCCAATAACCCAATAAGAAAAAACCGAACCGAACCAATAACCCAATAATTTTTTTTTTATAAACCATTAAAAAATCGTTAACCCAATAACCCAATAACATTAAATCAATAACATTTTTATCGGTTCGGTTCGGTTTTTGCACACCCCTAACCCTACTTATATATACTGTGTAATTTTTTATCAAGGGGTTCGGATAAACATCCTCCCATCCCTCGAAATCTGCCCCTAGGTGGGGGTGTTGTCTAATTGAAAGGTACTAAACCAACCAAGCCACTAGACCACTTGTCCCAACCATTCCCCTAGTAGACTAGTAGGGGTGGGCGTTCGATCGGTTCGGTCTGATTGTTTAATATCGGTTCAGTTTATCGATTTTTGGATTGACAAAAATGACATCCATGATCAAACCGAAATAAATTCAGTTTGGTTCGATTTTTACAAATTCAATTCTGTTATTTTGGATTTTTATTTCGATTTGAAATATTAAAGTAGTTAGCCTCTCTTTTTCATAACTGAGCATTTAAAATTGATGGATTTTTTTAGAAAAATTATTTTTTTCAAACCTGTTTTTCATTCCCAAATATAAATAATTATAAATAACTCAACATAGATGAAACGACATGCGTCATTAATCATTATATATAATATAACCTTGCATAAATAGTCTACAAAACAACACAAAACTCGTAAAAATAGTCTATGAAACAACATACTTTCTGCATAAATAGTCCATAAAATAGTCCAAAGTCACCAAAATAGTCCATAAAATATTTGAGTCACTAAAATAATCCATAAACAGTCTGCGGCATATGCGAATTTGCTGTTAAATGTTAATTGTGAATGTGAATTACTAAATATTATATATATATATATAAAATATATATATATATATATATAATATATATACTATATATATAATAAAATATATATATTATTTATTTATTTATAAAATTTTGGTTTTTTGGTTTAAACCGATTTATTTTTTTAAAACCGAAAATCAAACCAAAATTCTAAAATTACAAACTAAATCCGATCCAAAAAACTGAAAAACCAAAACCAAAATTAAATTTTGGTTTAATTTTTTAATTTTTTCGGTTTAAACCAAAATATGGTCCGAGTTGTCACTATCTAGCCTAAGACAATCACAAGTTCTTTTTGGTTGTGTGCTAAAAGCAAAAAAGTCATCAGCACATTGAAAAAGACTATTTTTGATTATTTAGGTCATGTTTCATTTGACTACATTCACAAACATGACCAATACCACAACATTTTTGTAAAACTTCTACTTCCGCTTGTGCTCGCCTCGACTAATTTCGTGAGGTACATACTACCTTCCATTACTACAAATATCAGATAACTCTTGCACCTGCAACAAGAGGGTAGGTACTTCGCACAAATTGTTTGGGAATACGACCCTGACAAGCACTTGCACGTAATCGTTCTGAATATACGTACATATAAACGAATCCGGGCAACATAGCTACATACTAATTAGACAAACTCAACAGTAAATGATCAAACAATGAATCATAGCCATTTCAAATTACAAACTTGCAAACACTAATATACTACTACAAATCATGAAAGAATTGTAGTTAGTACTAAACACACAAACAATGAGCAAATTAACAACAAATTGGACATTGGATCAAACCATTTTCATTGCACTTTCCACATTTGACAGTACACTTTCCATCCTTAGCCAACATTTTTCTACTCCCATTGCAGTCCATACACATGACGAACCGGATCCCCGCGCAGCCATTGCACGCGGCAACTGCCCTCGGGATCCCATCGAGTAAAATTCCCAATTTACCCTCCTCTTCTAACTTCAACATTTCATCAGCTCCACCAATCAACCTCCCTTTAACAAACACCACAGGAACTTTCACCTCTTTTTTCCCCATTAGTCCTCTTAGTTCCTCCTTATACCCCGAATGCATCGATATATCACGCTCAACTACACGTGTATCATTCGATTCGAGTATAGCTCTAGCAGTGTTGCAATCCTCAAATGTCTTCCTAATACCCCTCAATGTAGTTGTATAGATTACAACAGCATTCTCACCGCCCGGTGGGCATTTCTTCTCGAATAACTCAAGCATCGTCTCTGCCTCCTGTGAACTCCTAGCTTTTCGCGAAATTGGCGTAGCTGGCACCATTTTCTTGATCTGTTCTTCTTCTTCAGATAGCTCTTTCTCGAATACTTCCACGAGCTGTGGATCGAATAATGGACTTAAACTCCTCCTCCTCGTCGATACCACAACAGAATCAACCTTCAAACTATCACATTTCACCTCATTCGGACTTCCCTTCTTCGAAAAATTCAATCTTGGTGACATTTTCAATACATTTTTGGAGGTAAAATCAACCACATTAGACCTTTTCGATACATTTTTGGGACTAAAATCAACCACATTAGACATTTTCGATGCATTTTTGGGGCTAAAATCAACCACATTAGCTACATTAACTCCATTACCTCTACCCCCTTTATTCTCTTTACCTCCAAACTTCTTGAATTTTCGCGGTGAGCTCATCTGATTCAAGAATTTCAACGGGCTACGAGCATCAACATCGCCAAATCCACGAAGAAAACCTCGAGATTTTGGGCTAATCTTGGAATTTGAAACAACAACTTCTTCATCAAGACCTTCCATGAGTTCCCAGGCATTGATAACTTCACATGATTCATCATGGGGTGGTGATTTCTTGATTTCTTTAACAACTTTCTTGATAGAGGGAAGTGGGTTTCGCGTAAAACTCGAATCTTTTTCAAGATTCAATACACCATATGTGCTTGAAGTTAAACACACAACATGATCAATGTCATCAACTTTCTTGAATTCGTTTCGATACAGCTTCGATGATACACAACCCATGATTTATTTTTTTTTGGTGGGGGGGGGGGGGGGGGGGGGGGTTGATTGTTTTCAGACAAGGATTTGTCTGAGGTTTTTGTAAGAAAATTTTCAGTTTTTGGAACATCAACGGTTATCACTGTCCTTACAACGGGCCCCAACGGTCGAAAATTTCGAATGAAAAATGTTGGGGTAAGTTTTTTTTTTAAGTCCCTCATTTTTGGCTTAATGTCTCTTTCATATCTCAAACATTATATTGATTTTAGAACAGATTTCACTTTGCGGGATTACACTGAGTATGTTGTTGTTGCAGTAGTAGGGAAAAAGTACTCAAATATGTTCGTAATGGTCGTTAGTAGTTGAGCATGAAAATGTTGTCGCGGTGATACGTTTGGAACTTTCGCGCCACAGATTTTACACTGAGTATGTTGTTGTTGCAGTAGTAGGGAAAAAGCACTCAAATATGTTCGTAATGGTCGTTATTAGTTGAGCATGAAAATATTGTCGCGGTGATACGTTTGGAACTTTCGCCTTACTAACTACTAACAGCTCATGCATTTGTGGGTTTTACACTGAGTATGTTGTTGTTTCATTAGTAGGGAAAAAGTACTCAAATATGTTCTTAATGGTCAGTAGTAGTTGAGCATGAAAATATTACTGCGATGATACGTTTGGAACTTTCGTGTCACTAACTACTAACAACGCATGCATTCGTGGGTTTTACACTGAGTATGTTGTTGTTGCAGTAGTAGGAAAAAAATACTCAAATATGTTTGTAATAGTCGTTAGTAGTTGAGCATGAAATATTACTGCGGTGATACGTTTGAAACTTTCGCGTTACTAACTACTAACAGATCGTGCATCCGTAGGTTTTACACTGAGTATGTTGTTGCAATAATAGGGAAAAAGTGTTGAAATATGTTGTCGAACTACAAGAAATGCCTTATTCGTAATGGTCGTTAGTAGTTGAGCATGAAAATATTATCATGGTGATACGTTTGGAACTTTCGCGTCATTAACTACTAACAGCTCAAGCGTTAGGTTTTATAAGCGAAATTCTTGATTTTAAAATACCAAAATGACCTATTCATGATGCTTGTATTAGTTGAGCATAAAAATGTTACCGCCATGACATATTTGGTACTTTTGCGTCAATAACTACTAACAGCTCATGCATCTGCAGGTTTTATAAGCAAAATTCTTGATTTTAAAATACCAAATATGTAACGTGTTGTATGATTAAATGATCTACGTCACTTAACCCGTTATATCACACGCTATAATATTGTTTGTGAAAACTAAATTTAAATAATATTTATTCGGATCAAATATTTATTATTAATTATATCAAAAGTTATATATGTCTAATTGCAAGAGCATAGCTTGATTTTTTATAATCAAATCCATCAAGCAAATTTTTTAGTTACTTGCTTGATTCATTTTAACTTGTCTAATTTAACGTGACAAATTTCACGCGATTTAACTTATACGGCTCGTGCATCTCAGTATGATTTGTCACGTAGAACATGTGTGTCTACTTGTTCAACATTATGATAGCTTAAATGTCTACTTGTGCACCCTCAAAGTTAGAATCTTTATTATATTACTTTTTAAATAAAATTAAATACTATTTATTTTAAATTTAGCGGACAAGTAAAAATAGACGCGGGAGTATCTTCACTTTTGTTATTTCCACTTTGACCCATTTAATTTATGGGAGATATAAATAAGCCTCGTGAATTTTGCATGCTCTATGGGAAAAAGTTATAGTATTAAATTAATAGCCTAAACTTTATAGGTGACTTTATTCAGTTGTACTAACATAATATTTGCCTTGACATTTTAAATGTCAACATTCTTCGAAGCATAGGGACAAGTAGATTAATGCTAAAAAGAAGGGACAAAAAAGTTTACTATTGTCAAGAATGTTACATTTGTTAGTTAAATTATCATAATTAAAAATTACACAAATACACAACTTATGTTTTTATTATTATAAAAAAATTTTAACTCCCTAAACATATTACAAAAATCTTACATATACACAGAATGCTATGTATATGTCGACTATGTTAAGTATATTAATAGGAATAGAGAGTAAAATAATTAAAAAAGTAAGAGAGAGTCTAATTACTTTTAAAAGGTTGGTATTTATGTTATTTATACACTAATAAATTGACAACTACACTTTTAAAAATGTAAATTTGAATTAAATTTGAACGAATAAAAATAAATTAAATTAATACAAAAAGGGTTTAAAATATTTTTAAATTATGCGAAATTGAATAAAAATATCACAATTTAATAGTTTAGTCTAAAATATATCTCTATTGTTAATAATTTGATGCAAAAATATCCATATAATTACTTAATGGATTAAAAACCGTCCTTTCTCAAATAAATATATTATTTCTTTTCTTTTTTAATATATTAATCTCACTCATCGGTTACTTGGGTTGAGACGAACTGGATTAAGATAAGCTAAATAACAGTTAGTATTTGATTATAAATTTTGAATCATATTATGAGAATTTATATTCAAACATCTGTATGATTATGAAACTTAATCGGATTTTTAATGAGTCATTACCAAACTCTCCCAACTTTTTTTCAACTCTTAGCTTGCGTTTAACCATAAATTTTGAATCAAATTATGAAAATTTTATCTTCAAATGCCTGTTTGACTCCAAAATTTGATCAGATTATTATTTGTGGTAATAGGCAAATAAACTGAAATATTTATTTTTAATATAAAATTTAAGTAAAATAAAATGAACAAAATATTATAAAATATTTATTTTTAATATAAAGGTCAAGTAAAATAAAACGAGTAGAACAGCAGTACCAATAAAGCACTGTCCACACGTTCCACTAAACGTGTATAAGAATAGTAATATGTGTAATATATAAAAATAGTTTAATTTTGAATTTTTCGTTTTATTTTAGTGAGAAGCTGCTATATCACACAAATATTACGACAATAAATACAAAAATTTCGAATCAAATAATGTCACATAAACTGAAACAGAAGTGAAGTACACATCTTTACTACTAATAGAGATTGTGGGACGAATCGGATCCTAATTGCATCCTTAACTACATATCTTCGATTCGAGCTTTGGATAAAAGAAAATTCTAAAAAAAAGTAGTTTCCTCATAAATTTATTTTATACGAATTTAAATTAATCGAATTAATAAATAAAAAAGATAAATTTTATAAAACTAGTACATGTTTCATTTCAAATTAAGCATGTTCTTGGAATTTGGTGTTATCAACTGTGTGGCGGCCTAGTTTTGCTTTACTACTTACCTACATTCATTTCTATTTGACTATAGTATTTGTATTGAAGCTCGACTAATTAAAGTTCATAGAACTTACCGCTAAGGCCGATTAATTTGAATCTGTGCCACGAATAGTCGCTAAAGGAGAAGCACTTCTTATCGTGGTGGACTCGAGCCCGGAGCCCGAAACCTCTGATTAAAGATGAAGAAATATTGACCGCTCCATCGCAATTTTTGTTGGTATCTTAAATTGTTATCTCATGAGCACAAATCATCTAGAAGGTTCAAATTTTCTAACCACATTGGAGAAGAATTGACAAATAACATGTAACATCACATATAGAAAATTATTGGGAGAGAAACATGACAAACAAGTAGTAGTGAGCAAGTGTGTCACTCCTTCAATGTTCACATAAGTTACTTCACCTATTTGTGTCAGGTCAAACAGTGTCATATAAAATGAAACAGAAAAAAGTATTACTTAAAGCGAAAACGAAAAAGAAAAATGACTCTATGCACAAATAGGCATAAAGTTGAACAAATAGACTCATGCGTCCTCCGTAGCATCTCAAGTGAATTGCCACTTAGGACATCACGTAGAACGTGTGTGTCTACTTATTCAACTATGTAGAAACTTAAGTATGTACTCGTGCACGCCCAAATTTGGAGGATATAAATACAAGCTGAGACCAAATTAAACGGCACGTTTATGTATTATGCCATTTGATAATTAAGTATTGGTCTCATCTATGCACTTGCAAAGAGAATTCCTTTAGCTTTTGTCAACAATTCTCTAGAGAAATTCCATTGGGAGATTAATCTCATAAAAATGAGCAGGTCAAAATGTATATATAAATTCATAACAAGGCACACTAGCTATGGTGCAAAAACCTCAACTGTGTTTTTGTTCTAAAACTAACATAACAGAGAAATCGACGTCGCAAAACAACGAATCAATCTTTATGAATAAAGTGCTCTTGTGTTTGGGTTTCCTGTAAAGTAGTTTACCTGGGCCACAGAAGATTTTGCATCCATGGTTGAATCGTTAAAGCGTGCAGTTGTTCTAGAACGGCTGGAAAGAGATTCTTTAACCAAAAAGAATTCGATTCAGAACACTTTGAGGCAATGCTTTTGCTTCAACGGTCGATTTTCCTTTTCTTCTTTGATTTTTGATCTTTAGATTGATCGAAGGAACCTGATGAGGTCAAGGCACTATGACCGCTTTTTCCTGAATCTTGAACAGCTTGGTCATTGGGTTTTGCAGGGAGGCCATCACTGTGTTTTCTCTTGGTAGATTTGGATGAACTCCCCGATTGCATAATACTCCGTGTCCTAGTACTTTGAGTAGGAGTTGCAAAGCGACGAGATGAATTGGTCAATGTAGTAGCAGACGATCTTTGAGCCATCATCTGCTTCAAGTTTATGCTGTTCTGTTTAAGTTCACTTGGTTCCGGGTAATGGACAAGGGAAACACGCCGTGAAATTTTGCCAGCTGCCAAAACATGCAAAGGCATCATAATTGGTGCAACAAAGTCTTTATATGATGCTCGAAAATTATAACAGTGCGGAAGAAAAGAGTTGAATAAACGGATGATAGTGTAATAATGTTAACAGTATAGTCTTTGTGCGAAAGAAAAAACGTTATGCTTAAACATCAGAGACGATCTTGAACAAGTGGACACTAATTGACATATGATTATACTGTTTGAATGCAACCAATACGCCCCGTTGGGGTTAGAAGTTCACATTAATATAAACAAAAGACTGCATTGGTAATTGGATTATGCACAAGTTACACAAAACTAAAAGACAACAACAATATACCGAGTGTATTCCACTTAATGGAATAAAGTGGGGTCTGGTGAGGGTAAAGTGTACGCAGTCCATACCACTACCTCAGATGAAGTAGAGAGGCACAAAACTAAGACAGAGCAGATGAAGTAGAGAGGCACAAAACTAAGAGAGAGCAGGAAAAATTCAGCATGCAAAAAAAAAAAAACGAGCGTGTCATATGTTGACACAATAGAGCAAATCGAAATCATCAAAGGTGTAAGACACGTTAGCTTACTCACAAGACAACAATGCACGGTACAGCAAAATTATGAATCATGGTTTGTACAGCAAGATTATCACGACGCCTCAACTGTCAAAAGCTTTGACAGCATACCCGTCTCTACTAAATGTCCCTATTTCCTTTACCTGCTAAAGTCCTCAACCACCTTGACAAAATAAGGAGGATTTTTTTTATGGCAAAGAAATTGCAGCTCCTATAAGTTCCATCTAGTTAAATGGGCTTAAGTCACTCAACCTAAATCTCGAGGTGGTCTGGGAATAAGAGATTTAGCTATCCACAACAAATGCATGTTAATAAAGTGGCTATGGAGGTATAGCCAGGAGAGTTCAGCCCTCTGGAAAGAAGTGATCAAGGCAAAACATAGAGCAGATAATAACTGGCATACCAAAGTCTCTAGTGCACCCTATGGAGTAGGTCTATGGAAGAGTATCAGCAAGTTACGGAATGATTTGTCCCAACATATCTTTCATCCCTGGTACTAGGGAACATTATAATTTTAGGAAGGACAAGTGGCTAGGCAATGCAGTCCTGCTGAATGACTAAACTTCCATTTATCAGTTGAGTTCTCACAATAACTCGAGCATAGCTCAAAATAGGGATGGGATTAATTGGAACTTGACTCTCAGGAGGAACATAGATGATTGGGAACTTGAAGAGCTTTTGAACCTTCTAGCAAGACTGGAAAAATTTTCTATTAAAGAAGACACACTCAAATGGGGTGATGCAAGTGACGGAACATTCACTGCAAAGAGAAGCTACACTCGGTTCTGTACTCTCAGTGGCTTGGTAGACTGTTGGCCCTGGAATAAAATTTGGAAGACTAAATTTCCTACGAAAGTTATCTGCTACAGTTGGATAGATAGCTCTCCATGGTGCATCTTTGATACAGGACAATCTCAAGAGAAGGAAATTCCGGATGGCAAACAGATGTTACAACTTACATGTGCCATCAACCTGAAGAAACTATCAACCATCTTTTTTTGCAATGCATATCTGCAAATGATATTTGAAGTATGTTCTTCACGATTTTTGGACTCAGTTGTGTCATGCCAAGTAACCTAAGGGAAGCTGTAGAAAGCTGGAACAGATGGAAAGTTGGTAAAACCATCAGAAATGTCTGGAAGATGGTACCAGCAAGCATTTTGGGGGTTGTATGGACAGAAAGGAATCACAGATGTTTTTATGGAATATCAACTCCTAATCATTCGCTTAAAGCCAAACGTCTTTTTACTTTTATTTAGTTGGTTCAACCTTTTCACTATAAATTCTTCAGTTCAGTTCTTAGATTTTATTAGCGTCACGAGAATAGCCTAGCTGTTTTGCGTGGGGGCTATTTGCACCTTTTGTAATCTTTATGGATCTGTTAGCATCTTCTTGATACCTTTAATGAAGTTACTTCACAAAAAACAAAAGAACAAATAGAGATGCCATATTTAAAGGCACATAGCAGAATTGCATGTTTTGAGTGTTGCGAAATCATGAGTGAATAAGCAGACAAATGGAGAGCAAAATGCAAAGGAACTAATAAGAGTTACCAATTTTTGTCTCGAACTCAGAAGATAGAAAGACCACCGCATCTGGGTCCTGCGCTCTACAACTGACCACATCATATGATTTACCTGTTACAAAAGCAATCATTCACCAAGACATTAAGAAATTAAAAGCATCTTCCGTCTTAAAAGGCCTGTTATGAAAACAAGAGGTGCTGAGGTGGGGAGACAAACTCAATTAGATGTAAATGTTATTCTTAAGACTATACTTGCCAGATGAATCCTCAAAGCTCCCCATATGCCCATCATGATGGGGCTTCAATGAAACCTCTTGCCCATCAAGAACTGGATGCTGGAGTAGCCAATAGGAAATGTCATAACTCAGAACCAACGTAAGTGACAAGGACTAAAAAATATATTAACAACCTCAACTGCAAATCCAACATTAAGAGTCATTGCTATTATGTTAAAAGTCATAGTAAATCGTAAGCAAACTCACTTTTGTTTGGAAACTAGGAAGGGATGGGAATCCCTAGTATGGCTTGTCCCAGAAAAAAAAATGAGACAGAAATATATTTATTAGTTGGATAGTTTTCACCTATGTGAGGGAAAATATTAATCTTTTTTTTCTTTGCAAACCAATTTTCACTCAGAGACCCTGGCATCTGATTTTCTTCCCTGAAATCTCTTATTTGTTCCTTGCACCGTTAAAGGTAGAGAAAAACTGTTTTGTGTTACTTTCCGATTCATTTTGCATTCCATTCTCTTTCCTCACTTCCTTTTCCAAACTAAATATCAATTCAAGGATTAGAAAATTATCCTCTAGATGATGGGAAGAAATTTTTATTTCTTTTAATATGTAAACCCGATCTCATAGATAAGCAAAGGCATCAAGGAGATGCATAGATAGGTGAGAAAAAGAGAACTAAGATTGAATTGGAGTCTACAACGTACATCAAACTATAACATCGAGGGAATGCACATTAGACTATGTCAACTTAGAAAAAAAACAACAAATATCTTCATCCTCTGTATACTAATATATATATAGATGTTGAAAGGAACTTGTGCCACTATTATTGGCCTGAACGATTGGGAAAAAGGAATGCATGTTCTTACATCCTAAAAGTGGAAGAAAAATAGGTTCTCATGAATCTTACTTGATTAAAGGGCCACTGTATTAGCCAGAGCTCAGTTGAGTCTGTAATGTCAAGATGGATAAGCGAATCCTTTTTGACCTCCTCAAATTCTGGGGGTGGTTTGTAGCTCAGTTCATTCGGAGCATCCATAATGATGGAATATAATCAATAAAGCACTTGACTGCACACAAAACAGCTCCTGAACCACAGGTTTACACAGAAAAGCACGAACAACATAAGATAACTCAAAATTTGAAAATCATCAGAGTTAATAGATCTTTGACCAAAGAAATAAAATAAACAATCCAACTGTGAACAACAGTACTTTTGTCCCCAAAAAACAAAAAAAAATCCAACTGTGAACATATTAAGATTATCAAAGCTGCAGCGGTTTAAATTTGATAAAGACTTAAAATTTGCTCAAGCACAAGTCTTCCTAATGCTCCATTTACTTAAACTCCTGACACAAACTCCTATAAATTAATTTAAGAATTGAATAAGGGTAATCCCAATCACCTACGCCAGTCTACCCAGCAATTTCTGCCTTATTAACTATTAGTTCAGGCAGAAAATCCATTTCTCATGTGCCAAAATTTCAAGAAGACAGTGTATGAATTCAAGAATAAACCAAGAGGGTACTTATGTAAACAACCTTTAAAAGATTGATCCGTTTGTTAACATACATAACACATTAATTTAAGAATTGACCAAGGGTAATCCCAATCACCTACGACAGGCTACTCTGCACTTTCTGTCTGATTAACTATTAGTTCAGTTTCCATGGCAGACAATCCATTTCTAACGTGCCAAAATTTCAAGAAATTAGAGTATGAATCCAATAATAAACCAACATGGTACTTATGCAAACAACCTCCTTAGAAAGGTTGATACTTTTGCAATATACATAACATATAAAGCCAAATGTCCCAAATCCAGGATCTAAGAATGGTAAAGCACCTCTACACAATGGTAAAGCACCTCTACACACACATGCTATTGTTAAAAAAAATTCTACAACCTTGAGTAATATGGTTCTTGTAATATTCCATAATTCGAGTACTCAAAAAAGGCAATTCGGGTACTCACAAAAGGTACAAAGGTTAGAACAAATGCAAAGATACCACTTAGTGTGTTGTCACAACAAAAACTATTTTTTTCATAGCTGTGGTGTCCGTGTCAGCTTGAGCACACCTCACTAATTCCGCAGGATATCTGTCACCATCCACAGCAGTAACTCTATCTACCAAGACTAGAACAAACGCGAAGAAATCACCTAGTGTTTTCTCACAAAATAAAACTATTTTTTATCCATAACTGTGGTGGCCCTGTCTGGGCTAGACTACGCACACGTCATCTAATTCCACGGGATAACTGTCACCTTCCACCAAGTAACTCCATCCACCAACGTTAGACAGATGCGAAGAAATCACCAAGTGTTTCGTTGCAAAAAAAAAAACTATTTTTTCATAACCATGGTGTCTACGCCATCTTGGTCACACCTCCACTAATTCCACAAGATACTTGCGACCTCCTACCGACATCAGGTACCAGATAACTCTATCCACCAAGAGTAAAACAGATACAAAGATATAACCTAGTGTTTTGTCACAACAAAAAACTATCTTTTCATAACTATGGTGTCCGCGCTAGATTACACACCCCTCTACTAATTCAATAGGATACTTGCCACCTCCCACCAGCATCAGGTATCAAGTAACTCTACCCACCAAGACTAGAACAGATGCAAAGAAATCACCAAGTGTTTTGTCACAACAAAAAAATACTTTTTTTTATAACCATGGTGTCTGCGCCATCTTGGTCACACCTCCACTAATTCCACAAGATACCCGCCACCTCCCACCGACATCAGGTACCGGTTAACTCTATCCACCAAGACTAAAACAGACGTGAAAATATAATCTAGTGTTTTTTCGAAACAAAAAAACTATATTTTTCATAACTATGATGTTCATGCCAGCTTGCACACACCTCAACTAATTCCACAGAATACCTGCAATAAGTGTCGGGTAATTCCATCCACCAAAGCTAGAACATATGCAAAGAAACCACCTAGTGTTTTGTTACAACAAAAAAAATATTTTTTCATAATTGTCGCGTCCGGGCTAGCTTACACATACCTCTGCTAATTCCACAGCATCAGGTACCAAGTAATTATATCCACCAAGGCTAAAACAACACTATTATTGTGTCACAACAACAACAAAGAAAAAAGAAAAAAAACTAATTTTCTATAACTATTGTGTCTGCGCCAGCTTGATAACACCTCGACTAATTTCACAGAATACCTGCCACCTCCCACCAGCAACAGGTACAGGTAACTTTATCCACCAAAGCTAGAACAAACAGAAAGAAGTCACCTAGTGTTTTATCACAACAAAAACTTTTAACTTATTTTTGTTGATAAATTGATACTTTTATCTACTCATATATGAAACAAAGAATACTCAAAACATTATGGTAAAGCAGGAAAATTAACTCAGAAACCAAAGAACAAAATTATTTTACCTGTGTTTCAATGGAGCTGTGACTGGAGACGACCCCAGCTGAAGCGCCGCAAAAAAGAAATCGAAACCGAAATCAGTTCGGCAAACGGCGGCGTATTGGGTTGTTGGATATGTGTGGAAGAGGAGGGAGTGTTGGGCCGGGTCGGGTAGATGTATCAACAATTGGGCCTCTTGCTGCCTGATGTAACAAAGACTAATAATCACTAGCTGGATTATCTATTAATAAATAAAAGAGATAATACTCAATTAGCCCCTAACTATGTTCAAAAAGGATATGACACACCTCAATTTAAAAGTGTAATTTTGAGATTCTTAGTGCTTATGTGGCACAACACACTGAAGTGTCCACGTAGGCACTAAGGGTCTCAAAATTTCACTTTTAATTAGTTCAAGGGGGCAATAGGACCCCCTTTAAGTAGAGGTGTGTCATAATCTTTTTGGGTATAGTTCAGGGGGTAATTAGGTATTTTCTCTAAATAAAATTCCGATTTTGGGTATGTCGAGATACATAATTACCTCTCGATTCATCAAACGAAAATACATAATTAGCTGAAATTTCTGTAATTACTTTGTGAAAATGGGGGTTTGTGTAATTATACCAAGTTAAGGTGTATATTTATGTTATTTTTTCTAATAATTATCCACTCCTTAAAAAAAAAATTAAAAACATTACAAACGAGTGTGGATACTTTTAAAAAGAATTAATTGCAAGGGTAATATGATAAAAATTTAATTAATGTATTTTTTATTTAGTAAGGTGGACAAATAATATGAGGACAATTATTTTTAATAAAAAGACTAATTAATATGGGAGGGAGTGCTACTTCTAAACATATTTTTTGGTTATTACTATTTATAGCAACTGCACCATGTATTAAAAATGAATTATGTATGTAATATAGATGTATTATAAGTGTTTTAGGTAAGAAATCAACACTATATTAAAGGGGTCAAAGTCATCGATAGACACTCAAACTTGTTGTCAAAATTCACTTAGACACCTAAACTAAGGTCTGTTCCCATCAGGCCTCTAAACCCTTCGAATTTTGTTTCAATTAGATATTTTTTGCCTACGTGGCACTGCGTGTGCGGTGCAAACGCAGGAGGCGCGTGAATAGTATTTTTTTTAGTGAATTCCAAATTAAAAAATGCCACGTGGCATGTGGGCCCCAAAAATTATTAATAGAGCAAAATTTCTCTTTTAAAAAAGACTCAATCATTCCCTTCCCTCCCACCTCGGCACCCACGCGATACCCATCTTCATCTTCTTCCTCTTTTTATTTTCTCTTACCCCCCCCCCCCCTAGAACCTCCTTAGGTCATCGTCTTCACCCCACTCCACCCCCACATCATCGTCTTAACCCCACCTCACTCCGCGTCATCTTCTCTATCCCCAACTCAGTTCTCGTCTTCAACCCTCCCCGCGTCAAATATAACATAATCACAGTAGAACACAAACCATTATATTACTGTAAAAATGAAAACTATGAAAATGCTCATGATATTAATGGCAGCTGCAATTTTATTTTGCAAAAATTTTCAAATTTTGAAATTTCGAAATCAAAGGGAAACGAAGAAATCAAAGGGGAACGAAGAAATTTTGAAATTTTTGGAACTGGATCGATCAAACGATGGACCGAAAATCAATTCCGGCGAAAATTTCGCCGGAAAAAGCTCGAAAAAGGACCAAATCTCTCACCAATTCACTATTTCGATCGTCCGCTTCCCATTTTTCAGTCCATTTTTTATCTTCTTCTACCTGTTTTTGGCCATCTCTGATTTGCTCTCCCTCTCCCAATATCCCGCTCTTGATCTTTTTTTTTACTGTGTGCGTGTGTGTGCTTTTTTCGGTGTGAATCAATAGTGTGTGTATCATGAGATCTCCCAGTGTGTGGGTATAGAATCGTGTAGAAGCTCCACTACTGTGTGTGAAAATCTGTGTATTCTCTAAAGTATAAGGAGGTTGGAGAAGAAGATAAGGGCGTGGGGGTGGGGTGTTTTTTTTTTATAAAAAAAAATACTATAATTCTTTTTAAATTATAATTTAATTAGTTATAAAAAAATTTAAATTATTTTTAAATTTAATGTCACGTGTCACCTTTTAATTCGTCATTTTTTTCATGTCATCGCGTGTGTGTTGCACACACTTCAGATTTTGGCTGATAGACAAATAAAGGGCTCAATTGAAACAAAATTCGTGGGGTTTAAGGGTTTGATAGGAACAAACCTTAATTTAGGTGTGTAAGTGAATTTTGACAGTAAGTTTGAGTGTCTATCGATGACTTTGGACTATTAAAGGTGAACCATGCATTCAGTATAGATGTATTATCATTGTTATATGTGGAAAAAAAACTCTATCGTTATAGATGGTAAGTATTTTCTAAATATAGCATATCTATCTAATTATCCCAAACAACAACAACAATATAACCTAGTGTACACAATTTGTACCTCTACCTTAGTCTCTCTATCTCTACCTCAAAATTAATTAGAAAAGTGAAAGAAAAAAATCGAATGTCAACAATCATCAATATGTATTAGATAACTGTATCCACCAAGATTAGAACGGTTAGAAATAAATCAACTAAGGTTCGTTTGGTATAAGGAATAAGGAATAATTAATCTCGAAATTAATTTTGAGATGAACTTAATAACTTATTTTATGTATGGTTGTAATAAAATGTATAGAATAACTCATCTCCGAATAGTTATCCCAGGATTGTACTATTATTGGAATAACTAATCTCGAAATAGCTAATTTCAAAATAATTAATTTCAAAATAATTTATTTTCAATCAAACTACCTCTTAATACTTTTATCTCTACTGAAATTTAAACCTGAAACCTAGCTCCGAATTCTCAAATTCTAAAACATTCTCTTGACTTTATAATTTCTTGTATTCTAAGCACATAGAATTTAGATTTTTTTTCTTTTTGAAAAATAAAGATAGAATATATATATATATATATATATATATATATATATATATATATATTATTTTTCATTTGATGTTCGATATCTGTATTGAAATCCGACTAATTTGGATTAGCGCCGCGTAGCGGCATAGGGCCCCATTCGGGGGAAGCTCTCTATCAAGAATTTTCGCGCCGTGCAGGGCCCCATTCGGGAGGAAGCATTCCCTATCAAAAATTTTTTCATACCCAAGGCTCGAACCTTATACCTCTAATTAAGGGAGAAACAGCCCATCCGCTGCGTCACATTCTTTGGTGCTGAGAAGTTGATTTTTGATACTACTATTATCTCTTTTTCTCATACCATATTTTGTTTTTCTCTCTTTTGTCAATTATTCTTATCAGTCAACAAAGATAATGAAAGCAAAGACCAAAACAAGAAAATAATTCTAGTAAAATACTATTAATTAATCCTGCCTAATTATTAGTACTTACACTTCTTCCCATTATTATATTCTAATAAAAAAAACATCTAGCCCGATGCACTAAAACCATCGCTATGCGTGGTGTCCGAGGAAGGGTCCCACCACAAGGATGTATTATATACAACCTTATTTTGCATTTCTATCAGAGGCTGTTTCCAAGGCTTGGACCCATAACCTCCTGATCACATGACATTATTATATTCTAATCTTACAATAAAAATTACTCAATCAATTGTGTCACTTTCAATTAATTCTAGATAATTATCATTCCTTTCAAACATAAAAGAGTTCCTACCATTGTTGAAATTATGTTTTTTTTATACTTTAAGTAATTCAAATTAAATCGATATAATAATAATAATATCGAACTATAATTTTCTAAACTGTATCATACTATACCAACAACCCCTACTAGATGATAAGTTCAAAATCATGTCAAAAAAGAAATAAATTAATAAAAGTTGAAAATTCTACTCTTGGTCATTGCTTACGTACTTACTAAATTTGTTAGTTAAAACATAAAAAACAGAATATTAATTCCTAAATAAATTTCTTTTATTCTTCTCAACTTTGTGCTACTTTATTATTATATAGACTTCTTTTCTACCTAAATACGTTAAATATATATACTAGCTCGCAATGATTATTACTAATTCTTTAAGATATTTATCTCTAATCTAATGGCTTCATCAAGTGGTGAAATGTAAGATAAATATCTAAAAAAGTTCGAGTTCTGAAAATAAAAAAATCTTTAATAAATAGTGTTTTTGTTTGATGAATCGTATATAGTGTAAATTTGAATTACTCGGATTAGGGTTAAGTTATGGGTTCAACTGTTAAGGTTGTTGTCACTGTAACTATGATATTTTTAAAGTTATGCGTTCAAACTTACTGTCTAATATAACTATCGGTGTTCAGTATTCACATTGGAGCCCCGACTAATTCGGATCACGCGTTGCAGGGGCCATTAAGGGGGTAGCGCTCCCAATAGAATTTTCTCCATACCCACGGCTCGAACCCAAGACCTCTGATTAAGGGTGAATCAATCGCGCCACTGCACCACAACTCATGTTGGTCAAAAGTAATTACTACTTATCTAGTGAGGTTGACTTAATAGTGGTTTAATTTTGATTAATTCACATAGAAGACTTTTTCTAAAGAAAAATTTATTTGCAAATTGCATGATGAAATTAATTAAGGTCAATTAAAGCTTGACAATTGAGTGTTGTTATTGCCAATGCCTAATGGTATAATATTATTATTATATACTTCTTAATTAGGAGTACATCAACTTAATTAATTGCTAATGCAAAAAACCTATAAGCTAATATTGTGGCAAAAATATTTAAATAACTTAGATTAAGTAATTACAAAGTAAATATAAATTTAATATTGTTGTGATTATTGACCAATTCCAATACGTAAAAGTTTTCTAGCTTTACCAAATCACTTGTTGGTTTTGACAAATGTCATACCAAATTAATTTAGTTGGTGATATTTTTTTCTTTTAATTTAAGCTAATTTTGAGAATTTAGATTTTACTCAATATCTGATATTCGTTTTGAGATCTTCTTTATCAGACATTAAGTTTTGTTTGAAATTTATGATTTTTAGTATGTCTCGAGATAAAGCCTTCGCTAGTTTGGGTAGCTAGTGAATGATTTTTTTGGGTGGAAAGCATGTCGGACTTTACAAGCGTTCATTCCCGCAGTACGACCACCATTACTAGACACGATGAATAAGCAAGAAGATCATCACTCTAAACTGAAAATACATGCGTGGATAGTGAATATTTAATGCCAACCCTGATGACGGAAGCTCGAGATAGAGCCATAGGAGGCAAAATCCAATTAACTGACATTCGCGATGCTTAATGCCCATTAAAAGGAAAAGTATTTTCTATTATTTATTTTTTTAATTTCTAAGACACGAATGTAAAACCTTTGATTAACATTATCAATAATTATATTCAGACCATTTAGGAGGTTGCAAGAATAACATACGTCGAATAACATACCTTAATAATTCTTTAGAATTTAGAAGAATTTGTCTTTTCCAATTATTGGATTTATAGGTCACAACCACCAAATTTTATGTTGTTAATAATATTAAAATTCATTGTAAAAAATAAAATTTATTTGTTTTTTTCATTTCTTGGGCTAGAATATAAAAATAATTAACATCTGCTTATACCTAATTTTACTCCAAATTACTATCTAACACAACAAATTTGGTACCTAACAGAAGTCTTGCAAATCAGATTATTATTTTTAATTAATCAGATGTTTAATTATTCTAATCGGCTGTTAATAATTAATTATTGACTGCTGGCTTTGGCAAATTCAATTATAAGTCTTTTTGAATTATTATATTATGATTATTTGTACAAGTACTATATGATTTACTTTGATTTAAATGTTCAAACAATTAAAAAAAAAGGGGGTAATTATGGAAAAGAAAAAAGAGAAATTCGCTTGTGATAATAATTTCTAGTTAGTTCAAAATAAAATTTTAGATATTTCAAATTTAAGGTGTTTCACACTTTGTCTTGACGTGAATAATACGTCGAATTCACGTAGGAGAAAATAGTGATACGTCAGTATAATACATCTATCTCTTTATTGTTCGTTCTATAATTAACACTTAGCATACTTCCTTCTACGATCTTCACGTAGTTCGCAATTTGAGATTGAACAACAAGTCAAGGCAACTCTCGTAAACATCTTTGATTGTGAGAAAGGAGTAATGCATTTTCTCCTCTAATCAGAGTTTTCGAGATAGATTTCATACATGTTATTGGAATTCGTACCTACATTTGTGAACCAGATTCACTCCGAAATGCACAATTCAAACACTTCACGGCCATATCGATCAAATAAACGCTATATAAATACGATCGACAGTATAAAAATACCATAACAACAACAATAACATAGTCAATGTAATTCACAAGTGGGATCTAGAGCCGGTAGAATGTACGCATGCGGCATGCCATACCACACTATCTTAGAGATAGAGAAAATGCTTCCGATACATCATCAAGTCAAAAATAAACAATCCAAAATAATATATATAGAGAACGGAATAACTTGAATAAAAAAAGTCATAAAAAATATCATAAACAACCTGACAAATTACGTTAAACATTATTCATATTCAAAGTGTATAAAAAACCCACAAATAATAATCAAATAATACTTTGTATTTTTTCAAGAACATGTGTCTTGACCAATTAAAGGTGCTTAGTTGAAAAATCTTAAAGTTAAAGAATTCGAATATATGAAACTTATGTGCAAATATCAATTGAAATATTAAAGTCTAATAATAACAACAACTTTTATTAGTTAATCAAAATGTAGTAATGACAAACACAAACAAACAATTTGATACTTAAAAATTAAAATATACTTAACAACTTAATGACATCTGAACTAAAGATCTCATAAAATCATTTACAAAATATTCTAATACACTACATTTATAAAGATGGTTGTCCCTATTATAACTAACTTCACTTTTTTCTTTTCTTTTCTTATATATATAAAAAGACAATCTCATAAGAAATTCTTGTGCTAACTGATAATATTATTGTCACATGATCAAAAAATTACGAATTCAAATAATAAAATTAATCTTTAGCAAAATCCAAGATAAGACAATGTACAATAGATTCTTGTTATTCGATCATTTCTCGATTTTTATATAAATAGCGAAATTTTTAGTTCAGTGAATTAACGAAAGAAAATTTCACAATTCAACATGTTATTCAAACATAAATTCAAATTATTCTTGTGCCCCCACAGATTTTCATACTAAACAATGTACAAAAAAGTTCATCAATTCATTGACTAAAAATATATCTCAAAAAAGTAATATAAGAACTTTTAGAAGTTTCCTTTTGGTTCACTGTCCTTTTGGCGAAAAGTGAATTCCATCTTCTAGAAAAAAGAACCCATTTAGTCCATTATTTATTATTATCATTCTTCGTTTCAAATTATTTATCATTTTTCACCTCTCAAAATTCAAACTATATAAACTTTCATTAAACTATAAAATATCTCCTTTATCATATTATCGTAAGAATAAATACAAATTTATAATTCTTTAAAATTTAAAAAGACTCTGTATTTTTCAATTATAGGGTTTATAGGTCACAACCGCCAAGTTTTATGTTGTTAATAATATTAAAATTCATCATAAAAAATAAAATTTATTTGTTTTTTTAATTCTTGGGCTAGAATCTAAAAATAATTAACATCTACTTATACCTAATTCCACTTCAAATTATTATCTAACACAACAAATTTGGTACCTAACAGAATTCATACATTTCTGATTATTATATTTAATTAATCAGATGTTTAATTATTCTAATCAGTTGTTAATAATTAATTATTGATTGCTGGCTTTGGCAAATCCAATTATAAGTCTTCTTGAATTATTATTATATTATGATCGTTTTTACAAGTATATATATGATTTACCTTGATTTAAATGTTTAAACCATACACCAAATAGGAAACTTATGGAAAAATAAAGAGAAAGGAATTCGATTGCGAAAATAATTTTTGGTTAGTTCGATATTTCTAATTTAAGGTGTTTTTCACTTATCTTGACATGAATAATACATCAAATTCACGTACGAAAAGATAGTAACACGTCTATAAAATACTTCTAGGATCTTGATATTTGTAGATGTTCATGTAGTGAAGTCATCTCTAGTAAACATCTTCAAGTGTGAGAAAAAACGCTTTGCATTTTCTCCTTTAATCAGAATTTTCGGAATAGATTTTAGAATTTGTTCCCCAAATAAAGAGGAATGAGCTCCAAGCAGCTATAACATGTTATTAAAATTCGAGAAAATGCACTGTTTCCATCCTAAGCTATACACGAAATTATTGAGACACACCCAAATTTCAGGAGCGTCTTATTACCTATGGACTAATTAAAATTATATTTTTGACAGTCTTAGTGCCTACATGACACATATGTGTGCCTACGTGAGACTTTCACTGTGTTGATTCACTGATGTGCCGCATATGTGTCACGTAGACACTAAGATTGCCAAAAATACAATTTTAATTAGTCCAGAAATAATAAAACCCTCCTGAAATTCAGGTGTATCTCAGTAATTTCATGTATAGTTCAGGATTGAGACAACATTTTTCCTTGAAATTCTTAACTATGTTTGCGAATCCAAACTCGCACTCTTGAACTGCGTGATTCAAACGCCTTACAATCATATCGATCAGATCTCATAATTCTCATCTCAATTAATCATCAGGCCAAACAATTAAAAGTAACACAAATTCAAATTAATCAGCACAAATAAGTATTGAACACCAAATGAAAAATAATTGAAAACAAAGTAGAAACAATTATTTCCAAATCATTTTCATCTTAACATTCTAAGACTAATAGAAAATATTAAAATTTACAAGCCTTTCACTCCAAAACCAAAATCTATTTACAATATGGTGTATAAACCTATTCGTCATTCTAGTAGTATTGAAAAGGTCAATATATCATAAAGCAAGGAGAAAAGCAAACAACATTGTAAAAAGCAAAAATATATCAAAAAAGTACCCTAATTATACCCTTTTTTCCATCTATATTTAACAGAACTGTGCCAAATTCCAAAAATTATTCCAACTATCATGAAAGACTTTTTTTCCAGTATGTCCGAACCAGCTTTCACGCGACTCGATTAATTCTAAAAATACTTACCACCAACCATAACAAACTATCATGAAGACGTCTGCAACCAGCTTTCAAGCAACTCGACTAATTCTAGAAGTACTTGCCACCCGACATAACAAATATCATGAAGACGCCCGAATCAGCTTTCAAGCAACTCAACTAATTCTAGAAATACTTGCCACCTAACACAACAAAGTATTATGAAGACCCCGAACCAACTTTCAAGCAACTCGACTATTATATGGAATATTTGCCGTCCATCACAATGACCAATCATAAAGACATTTTTTTTTCCTGAATAACCATGCTATTCGAGTCGACTTTCACACGACTCGCAAAATACTTGTCATCTTCCGCCAACAACTATCCCAAGACCTTTTCACAACTTTCTTCTATTATTGGGACCCACTTTAAACAACTCCATTGATTTCATCACCTCCCCATGATCTTCGACCGGAAGAGAACCGTTTCATCCCTCCTAAACCAACCGGTTCACCTAAACCCGGTTCAACACCAACCGGTTCAGCCCCCCGCGTTTTCGCAATACTCACACTCTTACTCTTCCTCATAAGCTTAACCGGTTCTTCTCTCCGCACTTTCTCCGTAACCGACCGGACCGGCTTTTTACTATTCCGGTTCGACCGGAAAATCGACAATATCCGTGAATAAATTCCCGGTTTTTTTGCACTTTTTTCACATTTTTTCGGATTTTCCGATGATCGCCGGCTTCGAGATCTCCGTTTGGATCGAACTCTTCCCATACATGATACTTTCGGCGAAGACGGCTCATTAACCGACGAAGATTTGAGTGCAGATTCCGATCGTTTCGCCGGAAAAAGCCGAATGTTCGCCGGTTTGCAAATCCGTCGTTTTGAATCGACGTAAGTAGCTTTCTGTGTTTTCGGAAATCCGATTATTGAAGCTTTAGATTTCGATTTCAACGTTGATGTAAATCTCTGTGAGCTGGAATTCGAATGCGTACCTGCACCGATACTATACCTTTAGTAGACTGCACGAAAGTATTTTGAAATAAAATTTACACATATAAAAAGTAATATAAATCACAATAATTAACCATTCAAATCTCTGTGAGCTCGAATTCGATTCGTAGCTTCACCAATACACCTTTACAGAAGCAACTGTGTAAGTTTGATTGTGAATTTGAGTACGACAGTATTTTGAAATAAAATTTATACACGTAAAAAGTAATATAAATCACAATAATTATTAATTTAAATCTCTGTGAGCTCGAATTCGAATTCGTAGCTGCACCGATACACCAATACCGATACAGCTGTATAATTTTGATTGTGAATTTGAGCACGAAAGTGCTTTGAAATAAAATTTATAGACTTTAAAACTAAGTAATAAGGTATTAAAAGTCACAATAATTAACAATTGAAATCTTTGAGAGCTCAAATTGAATGTACCTACACAGTTTAAGTTTGATCGTGAATTTGAACACGAAATTATTTTGAAGTATAATTTATATACAATAATTAACAAATTCAACTCTTTGTGAGCTGGAATTCGAATGCGTACCTGCACCGATACCGATACCTTTAGTAGACTGTTTACGGTCCAAAAAAGCGTTCCGATCGAACCAGTCGAATTCAGCATCCTTCGAAAGCCAAAACGATTCCGGCGGGAAATCCGGTGGCTTTTCATCGGAGTCGTTTTTCGCTGGATTTTCGCCGTCGCCGGAGGCTAGAGTTACACATGCGACTTTCCGTTCACTCGAGGCGGCGGCGCCGCCGGCACAAGCGGAGACTAGAGTTTCCAAATCAACTTGAGGCATTCTAGAGAGAGAAAGGAAAAAAAGTCTAGAGAGAGAGAGTGAAAATAGTAGTAGTATAGAATGTGAAAGGAAGAATACGGAAGTAGATATTTATAAATAAATTAAATAAAAAATGAATTTGTTTTTTTTTTGTTATATTTTTTTTTTATAGAGTATGCCATTTCTTCCGTTTCAATTTATTTGAGTTAATTTGACTCACGAAACTCAAGAAAGAACTAAAAAAAAAATATAATCTAAAATAAATAATAGATATTTGTATTGTTATAAATAATTTTATTCGGAGTAAAATATGTATTTTAAAGTTAAATTGTTATTCCTTTTAGAATTAACTGAAAATAAAAATAAATCATATAAATTGATACAAAGAAAGTATTTGTTTTCGTGCTAAAATACTTGTTGATTTTTCATTCTCGAGAGTCAGTTGATTAAGTATTTTTAAAAATTAAGTTGTATTAGATTTATTCAATATTTTTTACGCTCTTTCATCCTCAAGCATCAATTTCGATTGATTATCGAAGTTGAATTAGATTAGATTAACTTACCATTACAGAAACAAATGTTGTTATTTCTTCTCGAGTGTCAAGTTGTCTAATCTTTGAAAATAAACTAAAACTAGACAAATATGATATCTAAGCGTTAAATGCAAATATTTAAAAATTACTCATATATGAAAAGATATAAGTTTGTAATTATTTTTTGGTTAATATAAAAGGGGAGTTTGGTGTGCTAAAGTTCCCGCTATGCGTAGGATCAGCGAAGGACCTCATCAGAAGGGTGTATTGTATGTAGCCTTACATTACATTTCTATTAAAGGTTATTTTCAAAATTTGAATTCGTAATCTCTTGATCACATGACAATAATTTTATCAGAATTCGTGTAATTTGAATGTCAAAAAATGAAATTGATACATAATTTGTAATAATAAATAAAAGACCAATGTGGTTCTTTATCTAGAAGGTGGTGCTCATTTTTGCTAAAATGAAAGTGAGGCAAATGGAAACTTCCAAAAGTTTTTATGGTACTTTTTTTGAGATACATAGTCAATGAATTATTGAACTTTTTTGTACATTGTTTAGTATATGAATCTGTGTATGTGTTGGGCGGGGGGGGGGGGGGGGGGGGGGGGAAAAAGAATAATTTGGTTTTATGTTTGAATGACATGATGAATTTTAATATTGTCTAGAAGAAGAAAAAAAAAAAGAAGGAAGTTAGTTAAAAGAGGGACAAATCATTTTATAATTAGTGAACTTCATATATTATTCACATAAAAACAAGTGAGAAATTTGTAAAATTTATTTAGATGAACTAGCAAATTTAAATTGAGTATTGATGAAGTTAAGACCACTTCTCAAAATCTACAAACAATGATTAGATATTTTTTAATTGATACAACAAGGATTCCACTACTAATTGGATTTCTTTGGTGTAAAATATTACACTTTTTATTTTAAATAATCATAATCGTAGATATATCTTTCGAAAATAATTGTTCTGCCTTTAAAAAATAAAGATAATATTTGTAAATATATATATATATATATATATATTTTAAAAGTTCACTTAATAAAATTTCATTAGATATGTTATTGTTGTTGTTTTATAATTCTGATGTTCTAGGTAAATTTGTCCGTATAGATGTTGCTATTTCTTCAGTATCACAAACGAAGAAAGAAATTACTTAATATCTTTATTTTTATTAGGATCGAACTTAAATTTTATAATACTTAATGCAATTCATTATTCACTGACTCACATAACAAAGAAAATATACGGTTTTCTATTTGTCTCTAGGGGGAAATGATCCATATTTATTCCTTACATTTCAAATCGTCCCTTCATCTTCACGAAATAAGATAATATCAGACTTACTTGTGGGATTATTATTTATCCTTACAATAAACCAAATCCTCACTTAGCTTAACTTTATAATATATAATTGAAAAAATTGAAAAATATATATTCATATTTTATTATATATATTAAATTCGAAGTGATTAATTAATTTTAAAAGAACATTGGGTTATACAGCAAATAGGGAGTAATCATACAGACTGTCACATGAGTTTTTGCTTCCACGTCGGTGTATTTAGTATTTTTAAAAACAAACTCAAATATAGAATAAGAAAACAATTATATTGCTAAAGATAAATACAATAATATTATTCAGTTTAGAAAATTAATGATGTTTATCCATTTGTGTTACTTTAATCCTTAGTTAATCTATAGTTATTAGCTACTTAATATATTTTTCAAAATCATTGAATCAATTATATTCGAATAATAAAATTATCTTTATTATTTATTAATATCTTTTACCATATGTATTAAATCGATGATGGAAAAGCAAAAATACTCGAAGAAAATAAGCAAAGACAATTTATTTAGTTGTACAAGCTGTTGACATTTCTTAAATGCATTAATTTAATTAATGTGAAAACTGAATAGCATGATATTGTTGAAAAAACAAATTAATTGCTTCTTTTATTACTAGCTTTTTTTTAGATGGACAGTTAATTAGTCAATTTGTGTGACTTTAGGGTTTGTTCCTTATGGAGGAATCAAAATTTTCTTTTTTCTATTTTCTCATAATCAATTTTTATGAAAAATATCTTTTTAGGAAAGTAAATTACTTAAAAATGAAAAATAAAAAATGAAATACAAAAAAATAAATGATGTTCCAAATTAATTGTGCCGTTGTAACCTTCCAATACATGTCATCTTCACCCCACCCCACCTCACTCCATATTTTGATTTTTTTCAACAAAAACTTTTATTTATTAATTCATCGAGGGACATGATATGCCCAAAAGAGCGTACAACATTATCTACTATCCAAACTAGCTAGTACCTTAGCCAGGTTATGAGCAACAACATTAAAACTTCTAAGAAGATGTAAAAAAAAAAGTTCCTCTTATATACTCCTATTGTGTTTATGTAATTAGAATTTAGGTTTAACCAAATTAAGGAGTATTTTATGAGGGGAATTCATGTATAACATATAGTAACAATATTTATTGGAAGTTGGGTTGGGCTTCATAGATTTGAATTTGTCTTCCATTTATGGGTTGTGTTGGTCTTGCATTGCTCTTGCATGTTGGATCCAATAGTACTTTCAAAGCTTCTACTTGCTCTTTTGATATTGATCTCACCTGCAATATTATTCACAATTTTTTTTTATTTACACATCATTTCATTTATTGAAGAGTAGCCTCGAAGCAACGGTAAAGTTGTATATATAGGTATGTTGTCTCTGTATGACCTATACGTCATAGGTTCGAGCCATGAAAGGTGTAGACAGTCTATATAGGTATGCTGTCTCTGTATGACCTGTAGGTCATAGGTTCGAGCTGTGAAAGCAGTGTAGACAGTCTATGTAGGTATGCTGTCTCTGTATGACCTGTAGGTCATAGGTTCGAGTTGTGAAAGCAGTGTAGACAGTCTATATAGGTATGTTGTTTCTGTATGACCTAGAGGTCATATATAGGTTCGAGCTGTGAAAGCAGTGTTGACAGTCTATGTAGGTATGTTGTCTCTGTATGACCTCTATGTCATATATAGGTTCGAGCTGTGAAAACAGTGTAGACAGTCTATATAGGTATGTTGTCTCTGTATAACCTATAGGTCATAGGTTAGAGCTGTAAAAATAGTGTAGACAATCTATATAGGTGTGTTGTCTCTGTATGGCCTATAGGTCCTAGGTTCGAGCTATGAAAGCAGCTATTGATGCTTGCACTAGAGTAAACTGTCTGCATCACATCTCTTAGGGGTGCGGATCATCCTCGAACCCTGCTAACACAGGATGTTTTGTGCACCAGACTTCTTTTCTAGTCGTGATGTTAGCATCAAAGCATGTGGTGAATATAGTCAATGAAGTGTATTGAGAACCATGACCTCCCAGATTCAAATTCTACTGTAGGCACAAATATTAGGTGATTTCTTTCCTTCTACCCATTGACGATCAGAGTTACCCACTGCACGTGTTGATCGGAGATGGTTGGCACCAGTGGAATTAACCAAAGATGCATGCATCCATGCATCGTTTCATTCATATATAAAGGAAGGCCCGGTTCACTAAGCTCCCTCTACGAACAAGGTCCGATCGAGGAAGAGCCGAACTATAAAGGCCTAATGTATACAGTCTTACCCGGCATTTCTGCAAGAGGCGATTTCCACAGCTCAAACATGTGACATTTGATCATATGACAACAACTTTACCAGTTTCGCCATTCATATAAACTAAGTAAGCTCAAATTACAAGAAGAAAAGATTTGCATACCTTGCCAAGGATGTACCAAGTGACAATTTCAGAACAAGGTGGAGTAGTTAAAGAACCAGTATATGTGTAATATTTGTGAGAATGTTTCCTTATTTCATGTGTATCAATTGAAAGTTGAACTTGTCTCTCTTTTTGTGTTGCTACATCCCTTGCTAGCTCATTCATTTTGTTATGAAGCTGTTGAAAATTAAAAAAAATTAAAAAAATTAACAACATTATTACAACATTTTCTTTTGTTTCAAATCATGTTGACTTAAATTAATATGGACAGCTCAGTGCGCTAAAGCATCCGCAATGAATAGGGTTTGGGAAGAGCCCGACCACTAGTGTTATTTCTGCCAGAGATTATTTCCAAGACTTCGATTAGAATGATTGAAACGAAAGCTAATGCTACTATGTGAAATATATATGTCCAACATCGTTATATAAAGCTTATCTAATACTATCTATATCATAGGCGAATTCAAGATTTAAATTCTATAGTTTTTTATCAGGGATCTTGTTATGACCCATTTGATTTACTGGATTTTAATAAAAATACGAGATTTGTCTAAAGCTATTGAGTTCGCATGAATCTGTGCATCCATCCCTAGTTAACATCTCGTCATTTGTTAAAAAGGTTAGCACGATTCACAAAATATTTTTGATTCACTTAAGGTTCGAGGAAAGGCTGTATCATTCGAAGGTGTGATGTAGTTAAACTACCATAACACAAGTATTAGCGTTCGATTTTACAGCTCGAATATGTGACCTATAAGTCACACGAATATAAATTATTGAATATGATTTGTTCATTGTCCTAACTACTATTATAAGTTATAACCTCCTTACATTTGTGTTAAAAGAACCTTAAAAGTTGAGTCAATCAAGTTTAAATTCTGAATCCGCTCTGATTTTGACATAACATGTAATTAACTAATTTAACAGCTACAGAGGAGAATTACAATATTTAATTTTAAATATTTTCGTTTAAAGGTTATTTTTATCTTGACAACTATATAATATAAAATTTTAAGTAATAATAAATATTTATATTAATTAACGATAATATTGTGGTAGCATACCTTGGTCATAAGAGGATCAGGATGGCCTAAATGGAAAAGAATTGCCAAAACTGCTATTTTATTGTCTTCAGAGAAATGAACTAGATGAAGCTCTGCAGCATATCTGGAAAAAAATAAAACTGCAAAATTAAATCGAATCTCGTTCGTCAAAAAATTACATGGTCAAAATTAAGTCGACGGATTTTTCTCTTATTATAGATGTCATTATTGTCGGTATTGACATGTATTCACTTCGTATGAAGAAATTGAGAATATTATTTTCTGATATCTCAATTGGTCAAAACTATATAGAGAGAGCGAAAGCGATTTTTCTTCTGGTGCTGGTATATCTATATGGTTGAGTTTCTTTGATATATTGCGAAATTCTAGTATAGCGGCAAAGGAGGTTCAAAAATTATCGAGTAAAGCAACTAGTACCCTCTTGAACAATGATCGAATTTGCTACGACACACTCCAACTTCATGAGAGGTCCTATTACCCCTGAACTAAATTTTAGCGTATTTATGTCAACTTTTTTCGCTGACGTGACACCTTTCTAGCTGACGTGAATCCCGGTGCCACATCAGCACAAAAGGGTAACAAAAATACTCTAAAATTGACTTCAGGAGGTAATAAACCTTTCTGTGAAATTGAAGTGTGTCGTAGCAACTTTAGTTATAATTCAAAGGTGTACTGGATACTTATCTCAAAATTATGTTAGATCATAGTTGGAATTTCATGTGTGACATTCCTAATTTATCTTTTGGATCCTCTTATATAATGTTTTCCCATTTCATTGATCGTTAGGCGCATTCTTTGATGCTTACAAGAGAAAAGGTATATATCCTTTTAATTGATGAAAGATAAATGATACTATAACTTTTTATAGCCCTCACCTTCTTTTCCATTTAAATTTCACTAGCAAAACACATTATATTTGTATGATGACAGAGAAAAAATAATAGTAAAAAATGACAGTTCAATGCGCTAAACGTACCTAGTTCCATCAATGGTGTGTTCAGAAGGTGAATGCCAATGCATTTGCTTGAAGTTGTAAGTTTTACCACCCACAATTAATCTTCCTGCATTATCACCATATTTTATCTGCAAATATTGATGTAATTAATTAATCTCATGTAAAATTATTTAAAGATAAGCATTCAGTATCTCAAATTATGTTCAAAGGTACTACGACACACTTTAACTTTACAGAATCCTATTATCCCCTGAACTCAATTTTAGTAGCCGTTTGACCATGAAAATTATTTTCTTTTCTCCATAAAATTATTTCACTTTAGTGAAAAAGTGAAAATAAGATTTTTTGGCCATAAAATTCTAAATACAATTCCGAAATTGTATTTGAAAACGTTTACTTGTTTTCACCTTTTTCACTCATACTTCTCTTACAAAATTCAAAAACAATTTTAATTTATATTCATGGCCAAACACAACTTCAACTCCAACTCCAACTCCGAAAAAAAATGATTTTCATGGCAATGTACTTTTGTCATCCTTTTGTGCTGACGTGGCACCTTTATTACATAAAAATGGGGTCAACATCAAAGGTGCCACGTCAGGTAAAAAGGTGTCATGTCAGCTAAAAAAGTTGATAAAAATATGGTAAAATTTAGTTCAAAGGGTAATAGGACCCCGCGAAATTGAAGTAAGTCGTAGCAAATTTGGTCATAGTCAAAAGGTACTAGATACTTTACTCAATTATTTATCATGGAAATAGAATTATCATGTCATTTATCCTAAAAAACTCCCTCGGTTTATTAGTTGGAC
>NC_061119.1:1217261-1248133 GCF_002878395.1 Capsicum annuum
TGACAAATGGAGCCGAGTATTTCTCAGTTCATTATATTCAACAACAACAACAAATCCAGTAAATTCCCACATCGTGGGGTCTGGGGAGGGTAGAGTGTACGCAGTCCATACCACCACCTTTAAAGAGGTAGAGAGGCTGTTTCCGATAGACCCCCGGCAAGACAGAATCTCAGTTCATTATATTCCAAAAAAAAATAAAAAAATGAAGAAGTAAATTTGGACAAATAAATTAATAAAAAGATTAAGAAAACTAACCCCAACATTAAAGCCATTATCAACCAAAGTAGCAACTTCAGAATGATTGTATTGCATAATTAAGGGCTTCAAATTTTTGTTAATAACACAATTATCACTAATGATGTTAATTGGAGATTGTGATTTTCCATTTGAGCAAGTTGAATATGTTGGGCTCAAATTTCCCCAACTATTTGGGCCTACTGGGCCTGTGTAACCAAATTTGGCTCCCACACTATCACCTAACCAAAATAAAAAATAAAAAATACTAAGTTATATACAATACAGAAATTTAGACAATTTGTTCTTTTATTGACTGCACATCATTGCTTATAATTATTTGATATTTGAAATTCACTAGCTCGACTAAAGCGGGAGGTTTTCCATTCACAGTGCTTGTACTCTATCGAGACGTTTGGTTGATGAATTTGATCTTTAGAATCTTTTTTCTTTTTTTCATTTGGCTTCCCACCTGGTGTTTGGTATCTGTTTGGAGTTTGACTATTCCGTATTCATGCATTGAAGGACCTATTTCTAGAGTAACGCTACCAACATAACCTTTTTCATATGTAGGCACGAATCTGAGACGCCTAGTTAAAGATTTTTAGAGAGATCCCAATCATCCCACCAAGGGCGGACCTAGGTTCAAACTGATGGTGCTCCGACACCTGTTAAACTCGACGCAAAATAATTATAATTATATAAAAAATGATATATAAGATTGAAAAAAGCATCCTCCAAACCAAAATGATAGTTGGGTGCTTTGGTTTCCATGTGGAATCTTAAAGCTTTGGGCTTCAATACATGTGTTCCAACCTCCCGAACACCCACGCCGCCTAAATCCTGAGTCTGCCACTGCATCCCACCACTACCATATTAGTAGAAGCTTACCATTGAACTTATTAAAATTTTAGATTATGGTTCCATACTTATAAATATTTGTTGTATATATTAGTTATACATAAAATTAGAACTATATACTTAACAAACATTACTATACCTCCACCTTAGCTCAAGAAAGAAGAGAAAAGTGGACTTACCAGCTGCAGTATACAACATATTGAGTACAACAACTACACATACATTGATCACAAAAACTGAAATTCCACCAATAGCAGCCATTGCTAAAGCAAAAAAATAAAATAAAAGAGGAGTTAAAAAGGTCAAAAACACACCTAAATATCCATTTTTTTTGAGTTTCATACTTGAGCTATGAGGTCTGTGAGTTCCCTACTTATCACTAATTACTTATCAAAAACACACTTCAACAATTAATCATTCACTTTTCCTACCTGAATGATCATCATCATTCAGGAGCGAAAAGTGAATGATTGATAGTTGAGAGGTGTTCTGACAAAGTAATTGGTGATATTTTAGGTAGGAAACTCTTATATATATATATATATATATGATAGTTTAGATATATGAAAATCAAAAAGCAGGGATACTAAAAAAAAAAAAAAGAAGTGTTATTGATGACTTACAGAGGATGTCTGAAGCAAAGACAACTCAATGTTAGAAGTTTTATTTTTGTTGGAACATTAACTCATTTTGTGTTCATTATTTATAGAGAGCTTTTTGGACAAACCTTTTTACTATATTAGCAGTTGCCCATTATGCTTTTTTTTTTGTTTGAGGATATAGTTCTTTTCTACTTTAACACGTAAAGTATTATAGAAGTTATTAATTCTATTTTACATTTTAAGATAAATTATTTGCTATAACAAATAAAGGTGTTTAAAAAAAAAATACTTACGATATATATAATTTAAATTTATTTAAATATATTTTAGAGGTTTATATCACGCATGGGAATTTCGATTAATGACTTACTTTAATTTTACATGAAGACAAAATTTTAGCACCGTAGTTACTAATTCTATGGAGGTTGTGGTGAGATGATAACTCCTTCTATCATTAACAAAGGTCTCCAATTCGAGCCCCATGAATAAAGTCGCATTTGGTAGGAACCATTTTAGCCTTTGCAATGAAATTTTCTGACGCCAATTTAGATTAGTCGAACCTCTCAATATGAATATCAGACACTATTTAGAAAATCCGAAAAAATTCTAATGGATGGATTTTGTACTACATGTTTTGCACTTTTTATCTTTTATAATTTGGTTCATATGAGACAATGTACTACTTCACCTTTTAAGGATTTTGGTGGAGCGATTTCTTTATTCTTAATTAAAAGTCTCAAATTCAAATTGTTGTTGTCAAAGAAAACTTCATTCATTAAAATAATTTTTTTTAACATTAATTTGAATTAATCGAACTTTAAAACGGATAATACGAGCCCATCAAACCAATGTAGGTGTCACAATTTTCAAGGAATATTGTGAAGTTATTGAAAGGTGCATTTATTATTCCTATGTTATTGTTAGAAGGAATATGAATATTGTGAATTCTTTAGTTACATAAAATAATTATTAATTTGTTTTTCTAAAAAATCTGTTATCCCGTGACCTGTGAACTTTGTAATGACATGTTTCTGGATAAAAGTAAATTTTTTATTATGGTTACTGAGACGAACATTTTTATAAAATGCATATGTAATCCCAATTGCCAATAATTAATATTGGGTTTGACTTATGTACACTCCCTACATGTAGTTAATTTGCTATATTTTTAAATTATTAATTTCACTTTTTTTGTGTGAAAAGTGTAGATACACTAATTGTATCAGAATTTGTTAACGTTGTTATCTACTAAATAATCCCATCATTCTTTAATTTCACTATATTATATGATCTAGTATAGAGAATACAATACATCTTTATAAAATACTTTCTTTTCTTTTAAGCTCAGTTACGTAACTAAAAGATATAATAGAACATAAAAAAGAAGAATAAGTACTCGATCTATAATTTTAACAAAGAATAATATTTTATTATAATTTTGAAATAATTTATTCTCGACCAAATAACCCCATAGAAAAGAATATGATACATGTGTACTTATGAGTTGATTCTTGAAGATTTATTGAAAGGCCAAAATGTAAAGTGATTTCATTGCACCATAGGAAAAGAAAGAAAAAGAATTTAGAAATTAAGGGGTTAGTGAATTTTTCCTCTTTTTTTTTTTTGCTTTTTAAGTGGATGGTGACAAACACACAATTTTCTCTTTATTGTTGAAGCCACAAGTATCCACTGTTTAGAGGTCACTTAGCTCTCTAAATTATACATTCCACAATATAAAAAGTAGTGGCATAGAGAAGACCTAAAAGTACTGAAATTGACAAGTGATAGGGCACACAATTTCTTTGTTTTGATTGGGAAGAAATGACCCTGGATAGAAAGATACGGAGGAAAAACATTAAGATAGAGAGAGGACTAAGGGTGTGGATAAGTCATAGTTAGTAATTAGGTGAACGCTGATGTCCTTTGTTTGGCAATGTACAATGTTTTGTGGATATCGTACCTATGTTATTTTATCAGGTTCTATGCTTTTGATGCTTTTGTATACTGCCTTGTATCTTGAGCCGGGGTCTATCGAAAACAGCTTTCTACCTCTTTAGAGGTATTAGTATGATCTGCGTACACTCTATCCTCCCCAGACCCCACTTTGTGGGAATATACTGGGTTGTTGTTGTTGATTGGGAAGAAATGAAAAAAATACTATAGTAATTATGGAGGGTGCATAAATATCAAGTTACCCTCTTCATTTCCATGATCTATTTTTTTTCATCTGTTATCCGATACCTACTTTTGAGATCAGACTAATTCAAACTCTCGTCGAAAAGTCTGACTTCGGGGTGAACTATTCCACACTAAAAGTAATTTCGTTCGAAAGGTTTGAATCAAAAATCTTTAATTAAGAATGAAGAGATGAGAAATAGTTCATACTTACCATCAACTATAACTGATATTATCAACTCGCTTTCGATGACAGCCACTACGTCATTATTATCCATAAAACAGGGCATTGTTGTGTTTTCTTTCTCATAAAAATGAAACACAAACGAAATCTATTATGTTTCAAAAGTGTCTTAATTAAACTAAAATTTTAAGAATTCAGATTAATTTCACAATTCAAGATTTATATTTCGCTTGATATTTTTCATTACCAAAGTTAAACTTGACCACTGCTCTTTTAACGTTTACTTCTAAAACTACTAACATATAATATACAATTAAATTATTTTTACTTTAGACAAGGAGGTCGTGGAAGATACGAATTAATCGAGCGATGTTTCGCCTATCCTTTCATATTACTAGTTGTAGTATTTGTCGTGTCTCTTGTCCTTCAGTTTCTATCACTATCTACTGTCTCTTCTACTTTGATTATCGCACTATTTTTTCAAGACTGCCTTTTCAGGCTTTGTACAATGTTTTTGCATGATTTCTTCACTTTCGGTTATTCTTTTTTCCTTGAGCCGAGGGTCTATTAGAAACAACGTGTTTACCTCCAAGGTAGGGGTAAAATCTCCGTATACTCTTAATTACCTTCCCAAACTCCACTTACGAAATTAAGTTGAGTATGTTGGTTGTTAATATTGTCAAATGGTGTCAAATAAAACAAGACAGAAAGATTATAAAATTTAATTTCTTTTAGAAGCACATACATCCTCCCTCATGCTAGATCCATTTTTTTTAGTTTCCAGCAATGAATTGCTACTTCCTTTGGGATTTATATGTTCTTATTATAAAAATATTCTGGTTCATTTCTGGAAAGAAGAAAAAGTTAAATTCAATGTCACATTAAAGAATTTTATTAAACTTCTAGAAAGTCTCAACCATATTTGGCAACTGGATGAGAAGAAGCCAAGATCTTCCAGCTTTATTCTTGTTTCTTGTGATGGCAATTTACAGATAATTCACCAATTATATTAAAATTCTTTTGGTTCTGTCATACCTTATTTATTTTTCAACAAGGGGGAAAATAATCCTAAGATGAATATGGATCATAACTTAATTTAACAAGTAAGTTTTTACCTTTGACAATTCGCCGGGTACTTGCTACCTCCCACTAGCTAGCTGCTAAAACAAAAGGGTCGAAGGGTATACCCGATAAGCAGGATTGCCCTCATCGATATGTAACCACTCGATCAATAATTGGCTGAGGACATAACCTTATATATATAGGAAGGTATGAAGGTTGACGAGTAAAGTAGAATGTTAATTTGTAGTCGAGTGTTGTGCCATACTTTTGATAGCACGATTTAAGTATCACGTAATTTCTTTTTCTCCAATGTATAGTGATATCTATTGCTAAACTTGTTTTGTACATTGCTATTTTATCGTCTCTTTTTCTTTCTTAGTTTCCTGCGGCAGTTACCACTTTTTTTTGAGCTAAGGGTCTCTACTACGCTGAGGTAGAATTAAGATCTGCATACATCCTTCCCTCCCCAAACCCCATTTGTCGAATTACACTAGGTATGTTGTTATTGTAGGTATCAGATATGGGCCAATCAAGGCATAAAGTCGCCTCACCGAGCATTTTTTGTCTCTGTTTGAATTTTATCTACCATAAATTTCACCAACCAGTGGATGAAATAGTGATCTACCTCCCAAATTTCAAATCCTGGATTCGCTAACTTGCTAAGAGTAACCAATCTAGAGTGTTATCAATCAGATCCAAGTTGCATGGACTCTTCACTTTCGATGACGCACCCGTGTCAGATTCTCCAAAATAAACTACTTCCGGAGAATATGACATGCGCCTGTTGGCATTTTTGAAGAGTCCGAGCAACATAGAGTCAGACATGTTACCAATCAACAGCTGAAAAGCCTCTCTCAAGCAGCCAAGTTGAACACTCACTCCATATAAGAAACTAAATCATATAAAGAACAGAGTAGATTTTACCAGTCATTACTGAGCATATGCATGTTGCAGTGGATTTCTGCACTGATCAGTCTACTCCTCCAGGAAAGGAAGTAAACGAAAGCAGATTTAAGTCAAACAGATGCAGTCTTCCATTGAACCGTTCACTTCTCGTGTCTACTACATCAACAACAACAACAACATACCCAGTGAAATCCCACAAGTGGGGTCTGGGAGAGTAGAGTGTACGCAGACCTTACCACTACCTCGTGGAGGTAAAATTCTACTACATCGATAAAAACAAACATGTCTAAAAGACAGAATAATGCAAGAAACTCAAAGTGACTAAGAGAATCCTAGAACAAACAAGAACAGAACAAAGTGTTGACAAAAATGATATGACAATCAGCCTGATCAGTCAGAAAGCAAAATGTAGGGCCAGAAGGATTCAAAATGAGCATATAATGCAAGCACTAAAAGCCATATTCTTAATCTTATAGCTACTCAAAGTGCAAGAACCATATCTTACCAAAAGATCACTATGCTTCAAAGTAACACAACCTTTATGAATTGTGAAAGTGGATGAAGCCTGTCACTGGACCACAGAACATGCTAGTACCCAACTTCCACAACAAATGGCTACTATTGATTACTTCTTTTCTTCTGAGTTTCAAAAAGACATTAAGAATTCATAAAGTCAACTTTGATACTTCATGTGTCTCAGTTTATGTGGTAATGTTTGTCTGAATATGAAGTTTATGAAAGAAAGGACTTTTGAATTTGAAACTTGTGGTCTAAAACAAGCCATAGATGTTTGTGTGACTATAATTATTCACATTAAGAGTAAAATGAGAAGTTTTATCTTAAATTGTTTCTAAATAAGGAAGTAAGACATTCTTTTTGGTACAAACTAAAAGGACGAGTATGAAACACAAATTGGGATAGAGGGAGTAATATTTTAGCTCCCATCTCAAAGAAAAGTGCAGTCCCTGATAATTCCAGGGACAATCTGTCTTGTAATGAGAATTGAGAACTCAAAACTGAAAGGATTGTGAAGAATATTATAATGTTTTCCAACTTTATCATCTTATAGTATTCCTTGTTCATCAGTTCAGCATCCTATGTTTCAGACACACTGAAGGTATTACCCAAAAATAATGCAAAGGTGCGCTAAGGAAAAGTAGTTTTTGGTACGTGTCATGCAGTCATGGCAGCTATTTTTTGCAATATTCTATCAGGAGTCTGTATCAATCAGAGACAGCACAAGAAACACTGCAAGAAGTTTTTTGCTTGTTCTCGAGGAAAAATTAGTCTCATATACTTAGGAAGAATCTCTTCATTGTCCTTCAAGTATAGGTAGGCACTAAGCTCCACGAGATGAATAAGTAGTGCTACAGTGAGGTGTTCATTTGAACGCACTTCCGTCAAATAGAGGTGTCTGTCTTGTCACTTGCTAAGTTAAAGGGTCCAACTTACAAATCGTGCCAAGGTTACGGAGTTATCTAGGTATTTAGCCAAAATATTACAATTTTTACCAACTTTATCATCGTATATTATTCTTCATTCACCAGTTCATCATCCTATGTTTTCAAACACACTAAATGTATTCCTTCACAAAAAATAACACTATGGTGCAATAAAGAAGAACAGGTAGGCACCAAAAGATGAATAAAGTAGATGGATAATATAAACGGTAAAAAGAATTATAGAAATACATGTTGCACAGTAAAGTAGAATAATTATAATGCAAGCACATATCTCGGCTGATTGTAATCAAAAGACAAACTAAGAGCATGAAGGAGAGAAACTTAGGGATGACAGACCTGATGGCCATACCTGCTATGTCGTGCAAATGGAAGGGTGACGAAGTGGTTTATAAGCCATATTACTCCAGCATAAGCTTTAACAATTTGGAGGCTGAATAAGCCAATAATGCCAGAAACAACCATGACATATAATTAGCACCAATCTTAATTGATATTATACGTCAATGAGTTGCATAAGTGAAGAGATAAAGCATCTTTGCCAGAATGAAAATGTAAACACCAAAGGCTGCTCACAATTTGTTGGGACTAAATATACAAGTCATACCTGGCAAATCCCATTATTGTGAATCCTAATTTTTGCTCTGGGGAGTATATATTTACAATGTTAGTGGCCTATATAGCCAAGCTATGGTATAACACAAAATATTTAACTGAAGTTGACTATTAATACAAACAACACTACATGGAATAATTCATAACACATTGTATTGATAACAATGTGAATAGTGGGTAAGGGATGAAGTTTCCTGTCGGCTTTAAGTAACATAGGACAATCTTTTGGGTTGTGTCAAAGCCATTTACTTTTACCGACTGAAAACACAGATTTGATGAGGATTTAGATTAAACATCAGTGTCCTCCAGAAAATCTTTCCTTTTTATACACTTATCCCCGTGATAAAAACTAATCTTCTGTTCATTTCTAAGAGAAGTAACTTTGAGCCTCATAGCAGGTATTCTCCTGTGAAATTATCCAGAAGGAAGCAGTTAGGACAAATTTGACCTCTTGTTACAGAGGCATTAAGAAATTAAACCATTGGAAAAAGGTGAAGGCCTCACACCTTAACGAGCATAAGTTGCCTGTATATAGTCCACAATATCTGCACTTTCAAACATCTGGACACCAGTATTTGGATCTTCTAAGTATGGGACCTAGAGAAAGGTGGAGTCGTTATTAAGTTTCCCACATTTCTTGGGGGAATGAGCCTAACACTTAAAAGACATCCAAAAGGGAGAGTAACATAAATAATAAAGCAAAACCTGGAAATGACCAACTTTCTCGTATAATGCTTGGCGTTTGGGGCTACCACGAGCACAACTGCATCATTTGGTTTTAGTGCAGTCAGCAAATCAAAAGCAATGAAATTGTTGTCGAGTATACAGGAATGGACATGTCAAGTTTATCCTATTTTCTTATTTCAAATAATTCATGAAAAATAATAGAAGCATCTAAACTAGTTTTCTTGGAAACAGAATGCAATTAGTAAAGGTCCATAATAGCCAGAAATATCATCAATGAAATTTCTTCAGACCCCTCTCCAAAACCAGATAAGAAGGAACTTCATTCTTGAAACCAGTGGCAAAGCATACATTTGACAATAAATCAACAATTCAAAAGACAAGTGAACTAAATGCATTCAGAGTCCCTTCTGCTCGGGATGAGAGGAGGATCCTCTATTCACCCCTTCTAATGAATGTCAATTCACTTCTACATTAAATCCTTTGCAGGGCAACCTACTTAAATCAAATGTATGAACATATAGAAGACTTCATAGAAAAGATATTCAACTGTTGATGGTATTCTAGAAAGACATCAAATATCATTCTAGTTTCAGCTTATTATGGTGCCAATGGCATCCTATATTGCACAGTGTATTGGTTTTGTTCATCATACATTACGCCGTAACATGTACCTGTGAAGTATGTGGGGTAGCTCTAGTTCTACAAGTACCTCACGTACAACTTTGCAAAACGGAGAAGGCTGAAAGAATGACACATGTGCAAGTAAGTCATGTAATACAGATATACTACTCAGCAAAAATTCTATAACATAGTTGATCGAATTAGAAAATTGAAAGCAAAAAAAGCAATAAACACAATCTAACCTCATATGCCCATATCTCAAGCGGCTTGGGTGGCAGTTTGGATGGCCGATAAGAAGACCCCTGGGAAAGTCACAAAAAAAATCATCTATTTGTCCTGTTCTCAGTGTTAATACTTTTCTGATGACAGTATCTTTATACAGAAATCTTAACTTCGAATAAAATAAGCGCATCGGAAGTCTTTAAACTTTTGAGGACTATGGACAAGATTGTGGTACCAAAAGCCATAAATTTATCAGTAGAGAGAGAAAAGCCTATACCTTCCCCAGTCGACCAATCATGGCAAAGCCTTCAGTAAGTGTCTGAGATGACAATATCCAATATTCAATAAATTGTACATCTATTAAACGCTCTTTCTAATAGATCTGATCTAACTCATTGACGACCAATGTTTGTATAGCTTACAGTGAAAAGACCAAGGGACAGCATAAGAGGCACATTTCCATCACCTGCACAAGGAAACCACCAGAATAAATGCACTCACTAAGAACAGAGTTTTACCCAAACGATGGGAAACGTAGTAGGAGATCAATGAGTATCAAACCAAGCAATCTCGCAAATGTATCATTTGGTATCAACTGTGATTCATGGAAATCCAAAACTCAGACGTTCCTATATTTTCACAATAAGAAACTATATGGATGCCAGCATATAGCTTAAAGTTTCAGATGCACGAGCAAGTTACAATAGTCTAAATTGCTCGAATCCGGTGCGGGTGTCCGATATAGGCGCGAATCCTTCATGATCTCAATTTTAAGATTCGAGGATTTGGATCCACGTATGGATACGGGTGCAAGGATTTGGCTAAAAATAATTCAAATATCTAAAAATAGAGTTATAAAACCTAAACTATGAGATATTATGTGGAAAACTTGAAGAGACAATATTGATCAAGAGGGGAATCTTGAACGGAGATTAAAAGAAAAGAAATTACATAGAAATTTCTATATACAAAATATTTCATTTTCTTCAATTTCATCTTAGCTTTTGATTTGATTAAATCATTAAATCTGTCCGGACTTTCCCTGTCGATTGGTCAAATTACCCAAAATCGGTTGCCAAGATTGGGTATGGATCCCGCCAGACCCATGTCGTGTCGATACGGGTGCGGCACCAAAAGAGAGGAGTCCGAGTAACTTAGACAAGTAACTAAAGAGGTAGAATTTACGCATCTTTTCAGTCTAAGTTGGCCATTGCAGCATACCATATTTTCCAACCAGGTACTTAATAATCGCATCTGATTCATACATAGCAGCTCCAGTGTTTGGATCAACCTGCAACAGAATGACACAAAAGATTAGATGCCACAATGTTGTAATAGGCCCGATCAAAATAGAACAAATAACCAGATTAATTTGAAGAGGCTAAGTTCCGTAGAGTTACAGAGGAACTAGTCATTTTCGCATTTCAGAATGAGCAGAAAGAAAATATAATACAAGAGACACCAATGTCCACAAAGAAATTAATTAAGCATGTTAAATCATCTGAAGCCATCAGATAATTGCGTTAAGTGGAAAATTGTCTTCAAAGGAACTTTTACTAACTTATTTCAAAGTATCTATCAGACAAAATTTCTTAGTTTGCTGTGAACTACACCTGGTGCACTTCAACTTACACGTGGTTGATGGCTTCTGAAGGAAAGAGACGGTTGCCCCCCCACCCCCCCAAAAAAAAACACCCTTCAATGAAGATTTTATTCCTCAAAACTTTGTTTTTATCTCAACATAATTTTGACATGATCCTTCTCTTGACTCGCAGTTATACACAAGAGGAGAACAAAATGAAAATAAATAAAAATCTTAAATTTAATAAAAAATATGTGAACTTTAAGAGGACTTCTAAAAATGATGATGCAGGTTACAATTTTCATATATTATCTTAAAGCATGCAAAAGGCATGTAGCCATGTGAGCTTCTGACTGCTAATTTTCTCTACAGGGAGCAATAGGAGGGAAGCTATCTAACCATATAGGGGAACTGCTGCTTTCCACCCATCTGTTGAACCTTGGGACGGAAATTCGGACCATTTCTTGGGCAAGGATAATAGAGGACGTCAAGGTCTAAAATAGCAACTATTTCCCTAACCTGCAATGACATCTTTAACAATCAGGAACAAAAGTAAAGGAAAAAGATCAAATGAGTATTTGTATGATATTCACAAGAAAAGATGGTATCATTCTGCTGAAGAAGAATGCCACTAGATTCTTTCTTCTTCTAAAGCTCCATAGTTGTTATTTTTAATCAAAGTTGAACACATAAGAAATAGTAGTTCTACACATTTAATTTAAGAGTGAATAGTTAAAAAAATAACCTAAACTATCACCGTTTTGCGAGTTCATATCTAAACAATTAGGTATTCGCAAAACCCCCCGTGAAAAAAAATTGAATGATAAGTTAACCCCCTTTTTAAACTATCATTGTCTTGCGAGTTTCATATCTAAACTATTGGTGTCCACAAAAACCCTCCTAAACTACCATGAACTTTTTTGTGTCAAGTGCACTCATTTTTAAGACTTTTTCATCTCCCACGCACCTCGTAGCAACTTATCCCAAACATTTTTCCACATTCAAACCGGGGCTTTTTAGTCTAAAGGGAGTTATAGTCTGGGGGTAACGGAAACATCCAATAGTTTAGGTATTGAACTGCCGAAATGGTGATAGTTTAGGGAGGTTTTAGCCTATTCACTCTTCTTTTTAAGTAGTTCTACAGATATTATTGTAAACTCTCACTAATCAACCATTTCAACAATTTAAAGAATTTCCAATATGCAAGTGCATTGGAGATGCTTGATAAAAGTAACTGGGTTTATACAAATAAAAGCCCGCTCCTCTGCGTTCCAGCCTTAAATTTCATAATGATTGTATAAGAATAGATTATAGCTATGAACCTCAATCAGAACGAGAAAGAAAGAGTAAATTCATCTGCAGTTACCTTTCTACAAAACGGGCAGCTGAAGAAATTCCCACATGTTCCATGCCAGGCAAAGTAAGAGAGGAAACAATGAAGTAAGTCTATAATAAAGTCCAAAACTTGGAAAGGAGATAGGAAAGAAAACCAAAAGGATAAGAAGCATAAATTTGTCATAAATAGATGCACACAGTTGAATGTAATAGCGAGCATTAAAATACTTCCCCAGCGTTCATACCTTTCAAACTCATATATCTCAATTCGCTTCTCAGGCCGAGGGCCTAATTTTGAACTCTCCTTCACCTTGAAGCCTGTTATAAATATCTTGTGTCAGAAAACATCATCCAGACTCATACTTGAAAGTTCAAATTAAACTTTAAACTATGTCCTTAACAGGAAATTTAAGAAGGATATAACCAGCCAAAGATCAAAAGATTTCCTTTGGTGTCGCTGAAACTAGAATATCTCCAACAATGACAAAATATGATATAGTGAAGTAACTAAAAGATATAAGTCATGGTCTTCTATCAGTTAATTAATTTAAAGAACATATTATATATTTAACTAATGAACAATGACTTGGAGCTCCGTATGTACTTCTATTTATTATAGAAGGAGGTATCACTCCTTTTTCTTCTTCTTTGGGGAAGTGCATTTGGATAAAGGTTATCCTCTAATACTTCAGATTTTGGGAATTTTACATGTCGATTTCTCTACTTTGTGATATGTACATGAACTGTATCTGTATCAGCGTTTGCTGAGAATTGGTGCAAATTCTAACAACTGATTCTGATTCCCCTCAACGCCATCCTAACAAGCTTTGGATGAAAATGCATGAGGAAAAGGTGAATGATAAATACCAGCAATTCCAAGTGCATACTGGTCAGATGGAACCTCTTTTTCGGAGACAAAAGATGCTGAATACCTGCAGTAGTACATAAAGAATAAGCATCCTAACTGCATCAATATCTGTATTTCAGAAGAATTAATACAAAGGTCTTTGAGAAAACCCATAAGAAAAATGTGAACAAGCTTCAATTCGTCATTCCTAAAGCTAAAATGCCACAAGAAGGGGAAAAAAAGTGGGATTTTGGCTTCCATGCAAATCATGTCAGGAATACCACTACTCAGGCCAAATGTCAATCTTGATTGACTAATTTTGATAAAGCTTGTCAAGATAAAATATTTCACAACTACTATGAGATACTTGCAACTTAACCTATCGCTGATTGTGCTGCACATATAATTGAACGAGGTTGCTGAATATTTATCAGTCCATGTTACATAGTTCTATCTAGCCAGCTCCATTCACTTTCCTCGTGGCACAAGACTACAAGCATTGTTCCTTCAGTTCTCATCCTTCACTGTTGCCGTATCAACAATCTATTTATTGCCGACCAAATTAAGTAATAACATACCGAAATCCATTGTACTTAATATAGATAGCTGGGTGCTCCAGTTCAGCAAATTGGTTTGAAGCAAGGTTGAAAATGTTACTCTTGGAAATAACGAAAAAAGAAAAGGAATTTTTATGTCAATGCCTGGCTGGCTGAAGGTATGCGTAATTGAAAAGAAGAATTCACAACATGTCATTTCAGAAAACTTTATGCAAAAATGTCTATCACAGAAGCTGATTCTCATCTTTCTTTAGTAATTTATGTCCTCTCTTGCATTAGAAAGAAGATTTTGTATACTGGACGTGCTTTTTCTTCATAATGGAAGTCATATCACGGGGTTGTTGGAAGAAGTTACTGTCTGGCTGAAGGTACAAACAACTGAAAGGAGAGACTCATATCTCGCTCTAAATTTATCCATGTTGAAGTTTGTGACCATCTCATGTAAAAGCTTAAATTGTTAGAGAGAGCACATTTTTATTATTTCATGGTATTCTCAACAACACAGGGCTTCTTTTTAGCAGCTAGTCAGTTGGAGTTTACTTGCCTAAGAGTACAATATGTTCTTCTTTTTTATGAAGTTACGATAAGTACCTGCAAGACACTGGGATCATTAAACAAAATATTACTATATAAAAGCTTGCCTGTATTCACTTCTTTGGTGGTTTACCAGTTATCCTTAGGCAAGTTCTCATCCATGAGACTTAGTCCCCTCCCTAGGACTAAGCTCACCATCTCCTTGCCCTAACATACAGGTCAACCATTGCTCACTATCCAGATTCCTTAGAGTGGTAAGTCGAGTCACATAACTTAATATAACTACAATACTAAAGGCAAAACCGCAACTCTGTATCAAATCAAAACTAGCGCTTCGCAACTACTTAGCTCCTGCTGTTCTGTTCGTCAAACTCAAACCAAACTAAAAGCATCCAGAAGAATCTATTAAAATTGCCTATAATTCTCAACAAAACAGGAGTAATGCCCCTAATCGGGTGTCCAGGCCAACTTCCGCATCTTGACTAGTTCCAAAGATTAATTACTTGCTATTCTTACCTTCCACTAGCACAACTATCAGATAACTCCATCCACATCCTTGGATAGATTTGAACCTAAGACCTCATGGCTCCCAACCAACTTCATTAACCACCAGGCACACCCTTGGGCGCGCACCTCATTCCATTTCCAGAAAGACTTTTCTCAAGTGATCATAAAGCTTGAATATTTTCCAATTCACAAATATCAATAATTAGGAACCCCGTGCTATATAATTATCTCAACAAAATCAATCAGTCGATCAACTAATTTCAATCTCAAATTCCCAAATTAGTTAGGCTCACCTACAAGAATCCTCTATACTATATCCATTCCTACTCAGATAATTCATAATAGTTAGACAACTTTTACAAACACAAAATCGAATTTTGGAAAACTTACACCACCACCAACAAGATACCCAGTGTAGTTCCAAAAAGTGGGACTTGTAGAATATAGAGCATACGCGGACCTTACCCCTACCTCAAAGGTAGAGAGGCTGTTTCCAATAGAGCCGCAGCTAGAAAAACAGTCCAATGCAGTTCAGCTATCACTAACGGGCAACGACTGGCCTACCCAAGGAAGAAATCACAACCAAGGCAGGGCAGTTACCTGTATGCTAGCCTCCTCACACTAAACAAAAGGAAATAATAAAAGTACAAGAAACAACATATAGTAACAAAATAGTACTACAACAAAACAATACTAGGATAAGTACACGAAACAATAGATAGTAACAAAACAGTACTTCAACAAAACAATAGTATAGTCCAAGAGCATGAGACAACAAATAGTAACAAAATAGTACAACAACAAAACAATACGATAGTCCAAGTACATGAAACAATAGATAGTAACAAAAACAACATATAGTAATAGAACATTACTACAACAAAACAATACTATAGTCCAAGTACATGAGACAACAGATAGTAACATAACAGTACTTCAACAAAACAATACTATAGTCCAAGTACATGAGACAACAGATAGTAACATAACAGTACTTCAACAAAACAATACTATAGTCCAAGTACATGAAACAACAGATAGTAACAAAAACAAGAGATAGCAACATAAAAGTAATACAACAAAATAGTAACAAAAATGGAAGTACAAGAGCCTAGATTTTGCAAAATTTTAGCTAAATTAAGTTGATTAAACATAAAATTAAACAAAATTCAGCAACATACCCAGAAACAAGAGCACCAGTACCGAGTCGAAAAATCAAAGCAAGAGAAGCACTCAATATATCGAAAATCCTATCACTTCTCGGCGTAAACGGCTTCGGTTTCGGCGCCTTGAAATTCTCCGGCGCCGAAAACGAAGATTCCAATTTCGTGCTCACCGAAGTAGAGGAGCTATTTGAACTATCCGACGATTGCGCCATTGATTTTACGAACAAAATTCTGTTGTATATCTTAGCTGAATTTGGCCGGAGAATTGGCTGGGAAATTGGCGCCGGCGGAAGATTGAGAACTCCGGCCATAGTTTCCCGGCGAAGTTTCAGTAGAAATATCTGTTTGTTGTGGCGGAAAATGAAACAGGTAATTCTGTTAAACAGCTTAATATTTATTTAGGAAAAATAATAAACATACTGATTAACTTATTATATTTACATAAATCTCTATACTTACAGAGTAATTATAAAATATTTTAACTAATTATATATCTCTTTATATATCAAAAGTTAATTATTTATTTCGACAGACCCAAAATCCAAAAATATATCCAAAGCTAATTATATTTCTTTATAAAGCAAAAAATATATCTTTGTTAGATATTTTATGTCACAAACCAAAATAAAAAGAATATATCAAAAAGTAATTATATATCTTTACAAAGAAAAAATATATATTCGTTGGATTATCAGGAACTAATTATGTATCTTGACAAACCTAAGATCGAAAGAATATGTCGGGAGCTAATTATGTATCTTCTTTGTTGAACGTAATATGTATCTCAACAGACTTGAAATCGAAAAAAATTATACCGAGAGCTAATTATGTATTTTTATAAAGGAAAAATGTTTCGTCATTGGATGTATTATGTATCTCAGCTGACCCAAAATTTAAAAAAAAAATGTATCATGATACAAGAATTACACAAACAACACGAAACACATTTCAAAATCAGTCCACAAAATCAAAGATCCGAGGACCAAGACCACACTCAGATTTAACAAATAACAACAAGAACACAATGTATTGATGTGTTTATCACCTAAAAACAACTAACAACAAACAATGTTAACAACAACAAGATGAAGAAGAAGAACAAGTTACGAATTTGAATTACAAGAATACAAACAAACGATTACAACATAAATAAAATGGATAAATAGTTAGACCTTGGTTGGTATAATCTTAAGAATCCAAGAATATGGTAATTTTGGACCCTTAACATTACACACAACGGTTAACCTAACTCCTACGTTGACACAAGAAGAACTTTACCTCCTCTAAACACCAACGTCTCGAGCCAACATTGCAACACAAGTGATATCCACACTTGTTGCTCTCATTTCGGTGTGGTGGCTATTCCAAGCCCTACAACTAAAGGTGTTTCATGTTTCAAGTCTTACATCAATGAACAACTAATGATAAAAAGACATAAAATGTTCTATTTATATTCTATTATAAGACAAGGCAAAATGACAACAATGTCCTTCAAGGGTGGGGTGGTCATGGAGTGCATTTGGACCCAATGAAGTGACCAAAATACCCTTAATGAAGATGACCAAATCATGACCCATTAAGTGTTTTTCAAAATCGTGAGTCCTCAAGTCTTCGATGCTCCAAGCAATCTTCCACACACGGTCTTACTTGTGCTCTAAACGGGTCTTTCTTGCATATTCTTGTGCCCTCGGGGTGACCAAGTCTTGAGCCTTTAAATGATGACCTCCAATCATGTCTTCAAAAATTAAGATGGCCATTTGACTTGTATCATCTTTCCCTTCTTGAAAGAAAAGGATTCGATCTCGAATCTAAACCTTGCAAGAACAAAAAGAAAACAAACAAGCACCACATCCTCATGACATGAGGGTTAGAGTTAGTACAATAAACAACATCAACATGCCAAGGAGGTACACACTTGAGATAACCACGCGTCCTTTGTTATAATCACGAGGGACTTAGAAAAAAAATTACAAAGGAGTTGGCGAAAGGAATCACCATCAAGGGGAGGTGTCTTAATTGAAAGTAAAGTTCACCTAACACATATAACAATATCACTCAAACAAGTGGACCGACCAACAACTATCCATCCTTCACACCTTAAGAAGTTATCGGAATCGAATGGGAGACATAACTAAGGGCTTAGGTCTCGGCCACTCTCACTTTCCTCTAGGGTGTCATCCTCGAAATTAAGCAAGCCCTCTTTATCACTATTGAAAATATCATGAACTAAAAGAGGGTTGAGAAAGGTGTTCCATAAGTCAACTTCAAATAAAGGGTTCCCATGCATGCACTTACTACTAGTTTCAAAATTTCCACTAGGAATATGACCAACATAAGAAACACATAAAGACGAAGTAGATGGCATTTCTAAGCACATATCACCTTCTCTTTTACAAGAGTTGTCCTCACATATGTACAAACCATCACGGGAAGCTAAAGGACCACAATCAAAATCATCTTCACAAAGACAATCACAACTCGAGTTTTCTAAATATTCAAGCAAATCAAGATCATCTACGCCCGGTTGATCATTTTGCTCACCCTCACTAGTTGTTGGCAATTCACATACCAACGTAGACTCACCTTATTTTCACAAGGGTCAACTAGTGTGTGAATACTCTTGTCACTTGGTAGCCTTTAAATGATGACCTCCAATCATGTTTTCAAAAATTAAGGTGGCCATTTGACTTGTATCATATCAGGAGCTAATTATCTATTTTTATTGGATGTATCGGGAGCGAATATGTCTCTCGACAGATCCAAAATCGAGATTTCAATAATTATATAAAATACCAAAATTTTATGCAATCAAGCTCCGAACTATTATGTTGTTTAAGACTTACATTTATTTTAAGACTTTTACGACGTCTATGTGAATTTTTCAAATTCTTATATCCACAAATAGTAAAATCATTAAATTTGAAATCCATGCAATCCTCTTAATATAGTATTCTAATAAACATAATAACTTATACTAAAAATGGTGTCCAATAAACAAATATAAAAAAAAAAAAAAAAAAAAAAGAAGATGCACAAATCAAGAATTCATCAACCCAAAAGGGAGGGGGGAAAAGAAGAAAAAAGTATTGTAGTTTTGAATTAAATCTATTTACAAATGACAAAGTTTCTTGCTACGTTTTTTGTCCTCTTTATTGCTATTACATCATCAGGTAAATCTCAATTATTTTTCATATATATACATATGCTTTACAAAATTACAATTATTATATGGTTTAAGTTTTTTCTCCTTTGCAAATTGTTTGAATATGCTTTCTTTTATCTGGATGTATCGAAAATAATTTCTCTATCTCTACGAGATAAAGATAAGATCTGCATATATTTTACCGTTTACACTTTGATGCAATCATACCAAAACTAATGCGTCGGATACCATTAGAACTCCGAAGTTAAGCATGCTTGAGCGAGAGTAGTACTAGGATGGGTGGCCCCCCTGGAAAGTCGTCGTGTTGCATCCCTTCTTTTGTCGAAATTTGGCTTAATTTTAGAAGGGAAGCCTTGGAGTAACCGGTAAAGTTGTTGTCATGTGACAAGGAGGTCACGAGTTCAAGCCTTGGAAACAGCCTCTGGCAGAAATGCAAGTTAAGAGATTGCGTACAATACACTCCGTCCCCAAACCCTATGCATAGCGAAATCTTTAGTGCACCGAACTGTTGTTTTTTGCACTGATTATATTGTTATTATTATTGCTCTTACTTATTATTTTCTTTTTTATTTTAGTGAATGCAGATGTGAGAATGGTATCAATGGTATATGGAGAAGAATGTTATATGGATTTTAGTGTATTTTGCAATGTTCTACATGTTGGTTGATGCTTGTAATTATACATGCTTTAATGAAGTAACCCCTCCTTATGAAACTGCGAGTTGTAAGTTTCGAGGCGATGGTTCTACGTATTGTCATTGAGTTCAAGCAATTGAAGATCATAACAACATCTGAACCTACACCTTATAATTGATGTTTTGAATCTAAGAAAATGTAGTAAGAGTTATATAAAAGATTATATATGAATGAAACATACGAAAATTATAGATTACATAGATTTTTATTTTATTTTTTTTCTCACCTTATAATCGTCATGTTGCATTTCTTGACACTTGACTTGACGATTTTGTAAAAGAATTTATAAATTGGATTTCGGAAATGAGAAAAAAAAATATTGGTTGAGTACACATTGAAGACTCTGTTGAACTTTGTTTAATTTCCATTTTGAGAGTATTTTGTCATCTTCTTCTTCTTTTTCTTTTTCAAAAAATAAGAAAATATTATTATTATTACAGCGGGGTAAAAAAAAAAAAAAAATAGACCTTGCACCGATGGTCTGTCTAAAATTAATTTATAAGATGAAAATTGTTCGAGACCTAAAAGAAGATTAAGTCTCCAATCCCTCCATCGATGTGAGACTTAACGTTCCTCACACGGCGCACTCATGCCTATTTAACTGGATCATAATATATAATATGGAGCTATGTAAATTAACAATTGAAATCAATCTGACTCTGATATAAAACAGTGAAAATTAAGTTTATGTACATTGCATAAGAGACTTGCTTTTTTTTGAGCCGATGGGATCTATTGAAAACAACTTTTCTATATATCTCCAAAAATAAGGGTCAAACTACACATAACTTATCGTTGATTTTTCGGCACATAAAATTGAACAAGGTCACAGACTATTCATCAGTCCATGTTACATTACAAAAATTGAATTAAGAGTATTATGTGTGATAAGACAAACTATTTAGCTAGAGTAAATCTTAATCCTAGGTTGCCTCCATTATTATGTCCAAAGAAGATTGGTGATTTTTGGAGAGGTTGCAAGGAGGGAGTTCCAATATTGGTGATAGCACTAGAACTAGGTAGTAAAATAAGTTATAGCTATGCAACATGTGTCTAGGCAAAGGGTGTGACTTACTGATCAATGAAGTGGGTTCTGAAAACCTAAGGTCTCAGGTTCAAACCTCAGTAGAGACAGAAAACAATAGGTGATTCTTCCTGTCTATCCTAACTTTGGTAGACAGGGTTACTTGAAATATGTTATTGGTGGGAGGTGACCAGATGTTGCTGGTGGGAAGTGACATGATGTTGCTGGTGGGTGGTGGGCCTTGGAGGAGAGAGTTGTATTGCTAGTGGGAGGTGACATAATGTTGATGGTGGGTGGTGGGCCTTGGTGATGGGCCTTGGTGAACAGAGTTATATTGCTGGTGGGAGGTGACGTGATGTTGCTGGTGGGTGATGGGCCTTGGTGGACAGAGTTACCTGATATATGTTGTTGGAGGGTGACACAATGTTGTTGGTGGGCCTTGGTGGACAAAGTTACTTGATATATGTTGCTGATGATGGGCCTTGGTAGACAGAGTTACCTGATATATGCTGCTGGTGAGTGGTGGGAGGTGACATGATGTTGCTGATGGGCCTTGGTGGACAGAAATACTTGATATATGTTGATGGTGGGAGGTGACATGATGTTGCTGGTAAGTGGTGGGCTTGGTGAACAGAGTCACCTGATATATGTTGTTGGTGGGAGGTGACGCGATGTTGCTGGTGGGTGGTAGGTCGGGCCTTAGTAAACAGAGTTACATGTTGCTGGTGAGAGTTGATAGGTATCGCGCGGATTTAATTGAGGTACAATTTCCAAGAGAAGTGTTCCTAGGGAATTTGTCCGATGTCTCGGAGTTGTAATAGGAAGCTTTCACATAACATGCCCATCTCCCGCTCGTTCCCCCACGAGACTATCAGTAGCTTCGATTGCTGGATTTCGTGCAAGTTAGATTGTGGTGCCCCCACGAGATTATTAATAGCTTCGATTATTGAATCTCGTGCAAATTAAATTGTAGTTGTATTAGCTGCAAGCGAAACGTAGACATACATGCTATTGCTTGTAAGAAAATTATTTACTTCTAAAGACTAAAAGTTTAGTCTAAAGACAATCCATGAAACTAGTCCAATATTCCACAGGACAACTTTGTACTCTTTTGGGAAAATAATTAAAAGTCATAAAAAGTATAGACTTTTTTATAAAGTTAAGAAGTAATACAATTATTTGCATATTTTTATATCCATAAATGGTAAAATCATCAAAACAAAAGCCATTTAATTGTTCTATATAAAGTATTTTAATAAATATAACAATTAGACACCAAATATTTAGTGTTCTCCTTGTCAAATAGACAAGTATAAATGGAAGGCTAAGTCAAGAGTTCATCAACCCAGAAAGAAGAAAAAAAAGTAGTATCATAGCTTACATATTAAATCATTATTTGCAAATGGCAAAGTTTCTTGGTTTATTTTTGGTTCTCTTTGTTGCTATTGTATCAGGTAGATCTCAATTTCTTTTTTATATATGCATATACGTTTTATAATATTATAATTATTATATTATTTATGTATATGTATATTTTCACACTGCTGGGAAATATTATTTATATACGATTAAAATTATGTTATTTATATATTATTAAAATTATTTGTTATGCATATATAGTATATTTTGAACTCCCTTCAGCTAGTTGGTATGTCTACAACTTTCAATTTCGAGTTCCCTTGGTGAAAATTCTTGCTCTGCCGCTATACGAGGTAGGGTAAGGTCTTATGATTTCTTCCCCAAACCCCACTTACGAGATTACACTGAGTATGTTATTATTAGGGTAGAGGGTTAGTAGGTAGGTGTACGTCTGTAATAGTAGGGAAGAGTGATTTGTTTGTATCTGTGCCTGTAGTTTCTTGTAGTCTTTTGTTCATGGTGTTTTTGTGATGTCTATGATTTCGAATGGCTAATTATTTAGAGTATTACCTTGTGGATGTCTTGTTTCCTTTATTATCTAGTGGTGTGATATCCTTTTTTGTGATTTACTTTTATGTTTTTTTGTTTGTTATACTGTTACATGTCCTGAGCCGGGTTCTATCGGAAACAACCTCTCTACTTTATTTGACTGCGTACACTCCACTTTTCGGTAATACACCAGGTATATTATTGTTGTTGTTATTGTTTTTACTTGTTATTTTATTTAGGGCACGTGATGAGGAGGAGTTCTGATGCTCCAGTGCGGAGGTGTGAGACACTGGCTATGGATGATTTTAGGCGGGGTAAAAGTAGGCCGAAGAAATATTGGAAGGAGGTGATTAGGCATGATATGAAGCAGTTACAGCTTACAGAGGACATGACCCTTGATAGGAAAGTGTGGAGGAGGCGAATTAGGGTAGAGGGTTAGGGGGTGGAAGTGTGTCGGTAACAGTAGAGGAGTGTTCTTTATTTGTGTCTGAAGTTTCTTGTTCGTGGTGTTGAGTGCTGTCTATGACTTCGGATTTATCAGTTTTAGTATTATCTTGTGGCTAGCGTTGTCCGTTTATATACATACATTTATGTTTTGTGTTTGTTATATTATTATTGGTTCTAAGTTGGGGGTTTATCGGAAACAACCTCTCTACTTCACCTAAGGTAGTGGTATGGACTGCGTACACTCTACCCTCCCCAGACCCCACTAGGTGGGAATACACTGGGTATGTGGTTATTTTATTTTAATTTTTTTTTTTTTTTTTGTGAATGCAGATAGGAGAATTGTTCAAAGGGTATATGGAACAATATTATGCCCTGTTGATATTGGTTTTAACATTTGCACCATTGAAGAATCTGATGATAAGTGTGATCAACCATGCAAAGATACTGGAGTTGTTCCTCTTGATCATGCAATTTGTTTGTTACGCAAAGATGATGCTACTACATATTGTAGATGTTTTAAAATTTGCTAAGAAGATACACATCGAGAAAAAAAATAAAAAAAGTCTAAGATTACAACAACATCTGAACTTACACCTTATCGATGTTTTTAATCCAAGAAAATGTACGTTGTACGAGTTAATTAGTCATATGAAAATCTATGTAATCTATAATTTTCATATCGTTTATTGATATACATCAAGAAAAAAAAAGTCAAAGATTACAACAACGTCTGAACTTACACCTTGTCGATGTTTTTAATACATGAAAGTGTACTTTGTATGAGTTAATTAGTTATATGAATGTCTATGTAATCTATGATTTTCATATCGTTTATTGATATACATCAAGAAAAAAAAAGGTCGAAGATTACAACAACGTCTGAACTTACACCTTGTCGGTGTTTTTTATCCAAGAAAATATACGTTGTACGAGTTAATTAGTTATATGAAAATCTATGTAATCGATGATAATTTTCATATCGTTTATTGATATACATATATAAGCCTTTGATCGAAGTGGCTATAGTCACACAAATAAGAATTACGCTTATTTTGTATATATATGATTTCTTATATATTTGTTATGTCGACTTTTATGGACTATCGTTTCAACATCATTTGATGGGCATAAAGAATCGTCTTGATAGTAACCACCAAGCTAATTTTCAAAGAACAAAAAGGCGTAGATTTGTTTTTCCTTGATCGCACGAGCTAAACAACTTTAATGAAAGAGCTAGCAAGTATTGGCTGCATAAGGCACTCCTCGATAAAGTTCTGTTCAGTCTCGTGCACTAAAGCAGTATAACAATTGACCAAACATTTAGTTAAATTCGGTCATTTATAACCAATTAGTCTTAATTTAATTCTTAATAACAATAAAACTATGATAAAGTGTTAACAAAACATTATTTGGAAGAAATACGAGTGTATCCAAGAAAATCTATGGCAGTCTGGATATATGAAATAGCTCACCCTAGGATCGAATCAACTGATACGACTAGGAAGACGCTTAGGTTTTGTTGTCTCATATATAAGGATCATCTACTCACAACAAAACTTAGTTTTTGCAAACATTAAGATCGAACTTCTCAAAAAGCAAAATCCGTCTTCGAACACAGCTCATACTGGTCTCAGCACCCCCCCCCCCCCCCCTCGAACTTGGCATTATAAAAAGGGTAAAAATGTTGGAAACACCAAGTTTGGAGATCAACACTCATGTCGCACTCTTGTTAAGCTTTTCGTCAGTACATCTGAAGGCTGATCATAAGTTGAAATGTACACGATCTTCATTAATACTTGTTGGATCTTTTCTCTTACGAAATGACAGTCTGTTTCAATATGCTTTGTTCTCTCATGATACACAAGATCTGTCGTCATTTGTAAGGCAATTTTGTTACATTGTCACTATATATGCTGATAGGTGTTGGAGTTGAATTCCAAGATCTTTGATAATTAATCAGTCCGATTAGTCAGTGGCAGAGCTATAAAGTTTGCTAAGGATGTTCAAAATTTTAGTGTATATATTTTTAAAATGTTGTTTTTGACCTATATACACACAATTATTTTCTATATGCATAATACAATTTTTTGACGAAAAATGTTCGAGTGACTATTCTTGGGTCAATGCAGCTATGTCACTGCTGTTAGCCAAGTTAGTTCTGTTACTGTTGAAGCTAAACTCCTATATTCAGCTTCTACTGAGCTTCTAGATGCTAATTTTGATTTCCAAGAAATCAAAGTTATTGACTTTCTTGACACTAAACAGGACAATAAGTTGTTAGGATGTTCAATTTATTGCTCCTTCTGTCTTAATTTATATGACATTATCTTTTTAAGTTAGTCTCCAAAAAATGATATATTTTATATTTACTAATAATTTAACTTAAACTGTCACTTTCATGCTTAATAAGATGATTTATAGTACAGAAATACCTATAACTTATTTTAGACCCTAAATTTTAAAAGTTTTTTTCATATTTCTTAAACGGCATGACTAGTCAAACATTCCTTTGAGACCTCTTTACTTAGGTAGGAGTGAACAAAATTGAACTGCAAAACGAATCAAACCGCAAATCAAGTCAAACCCAAAAAGAATTGACTAGTGGTTTCATTTGACTTGATTTGATGTTGAAAAAAAAAATTCAATTATAATTGATTTGGTTAGATTTTAACTAAAAAAAATCAAATCAAATCGAACCAACCCGATATTATATTTATACTAGTTTAAAAAATATTTAATACATAAAAATATTTATTATGATATAATTTATAAATCTTTCTGAAACTTTTTCATTATTTTTATCTTCCAACATCTTATTTCAAGTTTATACTTAGAATTTTGAATGATCCAATAAGTTTTACAATCAATATATATTAGTAACTCAAATAAAACCTAAATCAATACTAATGCTAATAAAAAATAGTCTATTAAACATTGGAAATGACATTGTTATTGGATATCTGTTCTTTAACTTTGCATAAATACATAACCTTAGTTTATTTTTTTATTTAATATTTAGTCATGTAATTGATACTTACTACACTTATTTTAGAATGCCTAATATTTTCAAATTATGATTATCTTTATTATAACTTATTAATATGAAATGTTTATTTTATATAACTTTATTATTATTGTTGTTGAATATTTTATTGCCATCATTCATTTCATACTCTGTGTTATTTTTTGAGAAACACCTAAAGATATTTGTATCTGACAAGGACTAGTAAATATTTAAAGCACAAGTTAATTATACGTTTGTATAAAGATTTTATCGAAATAAAATTCAATGTTGAAAACCTCAAATTCTATTAGTTTGATTTGGTTTGATTTATAGATTTAAAAATTCGACAAAAATAATTTAATTCGATATTTAAAAACCCGAACCAATCTGATTGTGTACACCTCTAATGTTTAGATATGAAACTCAAAAAAAAATAAAATGGATAAATAAAACAATGGACAACTAAACTATGGAACCCATGGAAAGATTGATCTATCCTCTAAATATTTGAACCATTAAAAAATATATTTGATCTATTTTTGTCACAAAAATTTTAACTTTGTATTTATTGCAATAAAAGTCTAATCTAAAGACAATTCATGAAATTAATCCCACAATCCACAGGATAACATTAGACTTTTTTGGAAAAATAATTATTAAAGTCACAAAAAGTATGAACTTGTTTGTAAATTAAACAATTAATATACATAAATGGTAAAATCATCAAATACAAAATCTATTTAACTCTTCTATAAATAGTATTCTAATAAATACAAAATTAGATACCAAAAATTTAGTGCTCATATTGTCAAATAAACAAGTATAAAAAGGCAGCCTAAATCAAGAATTCATAAAAGGAAAAAAAAATATCATAGCTTTCATAGTAAATTACTATATACAAATGGCAAAATTTCTTGGTTTATTTTTTATCCTCTTTGTTGCTATTGCATCAGGTAAATTTTAATTATTTTTACATAAACATATATATACTTTAGAATATTATTATTTTTTATTCTTCTTGTTCTTACTTATTATTTTATTTTAATTTTTGTGAATGCAGATATGGGAATTGTTCCAAAAGTATATGGAAAACTATGCATTGGTGAAGTTGGATTTAATATTTGCACCCCTACGAAAAACGAAATATGTCACAAATATTGCGATGCATTTTTAGCCGGACATAAGATTAATACGGTGACATGTATGATACGCAGCGATGGTTCTTCATATTGCGAATGTGTATACGTCTGTTAAGAAAACATACATCAAGACAAATAATTGAAGATTTGAACAACATTTGATGTTTTGAATTTTAAAAAATTGTTGTACGAGATAAATTTATAATAAATCTATGTAATATGTGGTTTTGGTACCATTTATATATATATATATTTGATCTCAAAATGATGTCAATTAACTATATTTTTTTCGCTTTATATTGAGGAAAATAGAGCAGAGTTTGACTCAAAGCGAATGAATTTAGAATTTTATATCCGTGCTCAAAAATAATTTAAGTATATCACTTCACCATTCAACACCTAAATAACAGATTTATGATTTAAAGTCAAGAATGGTTCTACTCGTTATACGTGTTATTAATTTTTCTTCGCTCACACACACAAACACACACACACACATATATTATCTTTTTTTAACCGAAAGATCTAAAGAACTCGGAAGATGTTGAACGACAAACTTTCCGTTGATGTAGGTGTTAGTGTGCGATATTCAGATCGCAATTTTACGAGATGAAATCACACATTTAAACGCAGACTAAAACTTATTTTCAACACTTTGTGACAAGGTAATAGCAACGATTAATGGTAATGATTAAAAAAACATTATCACAATATTTGAAGGTCTTATATACTTGATCATATATTAAAATTAATGTTAATGATAAAACCCTAAAAGAAGTGCACTCAAAATAGCATTACTATTATTTTTATGTCTTATAAACTGACGGCTTGAATAGATTTAACTTATATATACAGATCGAATAAAGAGTTTTAAATTTGAATAAATAATAGATATATGTAATTATGAAATAAAGTGTCACTTCAAACTTTCTATAGAGGTCTGACTATTGTTCTATATATTATCATGAGTTGACTACAAAGTTCAGTCAGGAAAATCTACAAATATGATATTAATAACTTGTTGTATTCTGAAGAAGATTGTCTGTATTTTCTTGAAATTTGTATACATGCAATATCTTCTTTAAAAGAATTGTTTTCATGAAATCTTCTTTAATTTTGTTTTATCCAGTTTATTAATTTTTCTAATAGTATCCCATATTGAGTTCATCTGAATTCAATGTGTATTCTTTTTAAAGCGACGCATTATGCATAATAATTTATTATTTTCGTAAGTACATTTAAAGGCTGATTATAAGTCAAGATGTATATGATCTTCATTAATCCATGTTGGATCTTTTCTCTTACGAAGTGACAATTTATGTCAATATGGTTTGTTCTCTCCTGTTAGCTAATAGCAAAGCTAGAAATTAAGTTAAAGGTTGCTTAAAATTTTAGTATATATATATATATACAATTATTTTTTATATGCATAATATAATTTTTTATGAAGAGTGTTCAAGTCAGCAGCACAATAAGTTGTTAAAAAAGGCAGTCTAATGCACTAAAATTTCAACTGTGTGCTCGGTTCAGGGAAGGGCTAAACCTCTTTGACCGAGTTGTGTTTTAATTAAAAAAAATTATATTTTAGATATGAAATTTGCAAAAATGTGATAATTTAAGTAGATAAATAGAATAATAAAAAATTGAGATATGAAAAAGCTGAAAAGATGATAGTTTAAGTATGTGTTATTACCCTCAAATATTTTTTTTTTCTACTTTTAATTAGAGAAGAGATCATTTCATCTCTTTAAATAACAAATTCAAACAGTCAAACTCTAATGCTAGTAATTTAGAATTTTACTCCAATCGTTTTAATTTATATGTCTTAATTAATATTTGGCAAAAATTAAATTAATTTCTATAATTATTTTACATACAAAAATATTTTCAAAATATTTAGAACAGCTAAAAATATTTATTTGATCTATTTTTTGTCACAAAAATTTTAACTTTGTACTTTGTTGCAATAAAACTTTAGTCGAAAAATAATTGTAAAAATAATTAAAGTCATAATGTTTTTGGAAAAATAAAATTGGACTTTTTTGGAAAAATAATTAAAGTCACATTTTTTTATATCCATAAATTAAAAAAAAAAAACATCAAATACAGAATCTATTTAATTCTTCTATATATAGAATTCCAATAAATACTCCTTATGTTCCTTTTTACGTGTCATGATTTTTCTTTTCTAGAGTCAAATGATATGAACTTTGATCAATATTTTAAGATTTATTTTATTATTATATTGATATTAAAAAAATTCTAACTTATAGTACCTTTTATATAGTTTTAAACATTCAATTTTAATTTTAAAATGTTGAATAATTTAGTATAATTTAACTTTGAAAACTATTCAAATTGACTGTCCACAAACATTGACAAAAGGGAAATAATAATTAGATGCCAAAAATGTAGTGCACTTGTTGTCTAATAAACAAGTATAAAAAGAAAGCCTAAGAGAAAAATTTATTATCAACTCAATTATTTTTATATTAAATCACTATTTGCAAATGGCAAAATTTCTTGGTTTATATTTTATCCTCTTTGCTGCTATTTCATCAGGTAGATCTGAATTATTTTTATATAATTTTTACAATTATTATATTACTTTTTTTTATGCTTGTTATTCTTCTTCTTATTGTTGTTATTTTATTTTAATTTTTGTGAATGCAGATATGAGAATTATTCCAATAGTATATGGAAAACAATGCAGTTCTGATATTGATGGTAATAATTGTGACCCTAAAATACTTGATTCGTGTTACGAAAATTGTGATAAATTTTTATATGGTCGTAAGTTTGAATCAGCTTTATGTATATTACGCGAAGATGGTTCTTCATATTGCAAATGTGTGTATACTTGCCCTGGAGACATATATCAAGGCAAATGTTTGAAGATTGCAACAACATCTGAACCTGCATTAGCTAGTTGATGTTTTGAATCCAAAAAAATACTGTACGAGATAAGTTTTATAAGAAAAAAAATCTATGTAATCGATAGTTTTCATACTGTTCATTAATAAATAAAGCGTATATTACGCAAAGATGGTTCTTCATATTGCAAATGTGTGTATACCTGTTTCAAAGACATGTATCAAAGCAAACAAAAAAATAGATGTAAAATTTCTTTTCGTATTTCAATGTGTTCTATCTTTTGCGGCAGCTGTACATTTATACAAAAGGAAAACCTAACGATCCAGCTGTACATTTATACTTCAAACCAAACATGAGATAAAATAATCCTTCCTTTTATCCCGAGACTGATTTCTGTAATACCGATCTGAGTTCTATTCTGAAGATTGCAATAACATTTGAACCTGCATTAGCTAATTGAT
>NC_061119.1:1251133-1257485 GCF_002878395.1 Capsicum annuum
TGCAACAAATTACAATAAAGAAGAGAGAATGAGTTAAAGAAATGGACCTTCCGATAATCGATTTCGGTTGGTAAAAAGATTAAAGAAGACCCGCACTTGGAATCTCGAATATAGAACCCCGATTGCGATGAATCCAACTCGATATAGAGAAAAAACTAATAGGACAACTTCAAAACCAGTGAGACAAACTTTGTTATACGAAACCCAACCAAGAACGACGACGCAATTTGATAACGACAACTTGAAATCCAATATCGCCGACTAACCAAGAAATAGATGAAACCAAGACCCCCAACAAACAAACAGAAACCCAAAATCCAACGCAGATCGAGCTCCGGTGACGGCCAAAACAGTGATTCAAGACGAAAGCTGGCGCATTTTGAATGTTTTCAGGCCAGATTCAATCGGAATCGACTAAAACAAACAGTTTTGGCTAGCCAGTCGATGACGAAAAATGGAAGAGCGGTTGGGAGATGGCGGCGGTTCAGACGGCGATTGGTTTTACTATTTCGGTAGTGAGTGTTGTGGCGGTTGGTGGCGGCGTTGGTCGCTGAGTTGGATGAGGATGATGGGTTGCCGTTTGGTGGTCGGTTTATCGGAGGCGGGAGAGAAAGTCCGGCAAAGATAGTGACGGCGTTGGTCGCTGAGTTGGCTGTCGTGGTGCTCCGTTCATTGACGGCCGGAGAGGATAGAGGCAGAGGGGGAGAGAGATCGTAGACTGAGAGAGAGAAGGCTACGGAGATGGTGGGCTGGCCATCGTCATTGTGGTTGAAGTGACGGCGGCGTCTCGTCAGAAGGAGAGAGGAGGAGATCGAGAAAGAGAAGGAGGGCAGCCCTTTTTTTTTGTTACTGATCGTGCCTTTTTTTCTTTGATTGTGAAAGTATGTGTGTACTATGTAGAATGAATTATGAGAGTGGGTGGGGCAGTGGGTACACGCGGGTAGGGGTAAGGGGTAGGGTATGGGGTGGTGAGGTGGGGGGTAGGGGTAGGGGTAGGGTGGATGTGGTTTATTTTGATTGGGTAGGTTGTTAGGATAAGATAGAATTAGTTAGGATAGGTTTTGTTAGGGATTTTGTTATTTTATTATTTTTTTTTGTATTTTGTGAGGGTATAATAACATGGGTGAGGGTACACGGTAGGATAAAATAAGAATGGGTAAAAACGACATTGGGAGGGACGAAATTAGGTGTCTACAGTCACTTTCACTGACTCTCACCCACCATCACTGATAGCTCAGATTTTTCAGAGAAGACTCTATTTTTATTTTATACGCACATTGATAGGAGATAGAGCGGGAAAGGTGAGGGAGAGACAATTTTCTGGTTACTGTTCCGGTGACTATTTCGGTCAGCTTTTGTCCGTCACAGCTCACTGGAGCTCATATTTGGATTGGTTTGTTTTTTAGCTCTTGGTTAGATTTCGGAGACTTTGGTTTCCGTTCGTTTGCGATTTGCCTTCCGATATCCTGTTTTGGGGGGTTTTTGATACCGGGCTGGAGTCATTTATTTTTAGATTGTCCACTGATTCTTAAATCTGTTCGAGTTGGATCTCTCTGCACTGATTTTGGTTTGTTTGACGTTGGGGTTCCTTGTTCGATGATTTTGATTTTCGAACTTCTTTATTATCAACAAAAACAAAACAAGTGTCATTGAGGTCCATTTCCTTAACCCACTCTCTTTTTATTTATCTTGGTATATTGAATTGATTGTGATTATGTGTGTTGTGATTATGTTTTGTTGGATTTTGTTGATGTCGATTGTTATGATCATGATGTTTGGTGGGTCGATTTTGGTGGTTTGAAGAATGAATTTAATCATGTTTTAATGGATTGATAAGGGGATTTAGGAAAGGAATGGAGAAATTGATAAAAAGTTTAATTTAGATTAATTTTGGTTTGTCGTCTTTCTTATTTAATTCAAATTAAGCATGAATTTGATAGAATTATTTTAAACCAAAAGCTTGATAGACAACATAGGTCGGGTAGGCGAATTTAGGGATGGTGGATTGATGGAATATCCGATTTGTGTGATTGAATGGTTTTTGGCTATATTGCTTTGGGATCACTTGTATCATTTGGCCGGGGAATGTTTCGAAGTACTTGTATTATTTTTATTTGGGGAATGCCCCGAGGTATTTTGTATTCGAAGGACGTCCGTGATGAAGGCCCGAGGCGTCGGGTAGCATAGGAGCGTAGTTAGAATTAGTATAGGTTAGAGTAGACTTACGTTTTCGCACTTTTCATTTTTTGGGATTGTATAGTTGGACTGAATACTAAATTTTGGACTGTTTTGTTTTTGTGTGTTTTGATTGCTTTCTTGCGTTTTGTGTTGTTTATATACTCGTTGATGTCAAATTAGCCGATACTCTCTACCAAGCGATCGTGGTCAAACCACGGGATCGAGGGATGCCTAACACTTTACCCTCGGTCAACAGAATTTCTTGGCCGGAATCTCTGTTTGCGGATCAGTTTAAAAGAGTCAAAATTGTTTTGGAAAGGATTTTTCAAAGGTGACTTGGCACACCGGATTATGCCAAGTGGCAACTCTGAGTTTTGAATGTCAAAATAATCTTTTTTCAAAATAAATTTTTCATTTTTGTCACTTCATAATAAAAGCCCTTTCGAAACTTAAAATCCAATATCTTTTTGGAGAAAAAAGGGGTGTGACAGTACTCATGTCATGATCGGGGTGAAGCCACCTTTGCTGTAGTATACTATTTAGACATGATTAAAATAATCTTTTATGTATATATAGTAGAGGTTGAACCTCCTTCGGTTAGTTTGTGTGTTCATTTTTTCAATTTTTGAACCACTTAATATTAATTCTGGCTCCGCCACTAATTCTGACATTGTCATTGTATATATAAAGCTTGTCTGAACTTTACTAGCTTACCAGTAATCCTTAGGTAACGCTCCACCCTTAAACAGAGGTCTCGGATTGGAGACTGGATATGGAAAAAATGATTTTTGGGAGCATTAACCTCCTTAATGGGTCCTGCAATGCGCGATTCAAATTAGACGGGACTCCAATGAGGGCACCGGACATTTGATGGAAACCCCCCTCCCCCCAAAAAAAAAAATTCTTGAATATGGAATAGTTCAATTAGTGGTGTGGCCACATGCAGTAAAAGGTAGCCAGTTACACGCTTTTTGAAGAAATTTATACAAAGTATATGGGTCAAAAGTTACTGTTTGTACATATATATTAATTATACGAAGTATATATCAATTTTTTTTTACCAACTTTTATGCACTCTATAATTATGTACTTAAAAAATAAATGTAACACCACTTCTATTTATAAGAGAGAAAGTCTTTCTTGCAATGAATAAGAATGAATGTGGGATAATAAAGTGTCGGACTTATGATCATTGTTTTGGTGTTTCAACACTTGTTAAATTCTAGACAGATTAGATATAACTATATAAAGATTGATATAATACTTAGACTGCTTTAATTTTCAAGAAGAACCTTAAAGCTTTGGACATCAATAACGTGTTCAAATCTCTCGAGCACCCACGACCCCTAAATTTTATACCCGCCACTGATAAAGTAGAAAGAACAATGACCTAAAAGTTACAAAATTAAAGAGATAAGTATAACGATAAGAGGTTACAAAATTAAAGAGATCGTATAATGAAAGAGGTTATAAAATTTAAAAGAGATTATTATGATAGAAGTTACAAAATTAAAAAGATAGTATAATGATAGACGTTACAAAATTAAAAAGATATAATAACGATATACGTTACAAGAATGTCAACGAATAAATTCAGCAATTAACTTCAAATGCAGTATTAAACATTATAAATATTATAAAATTAATATTAAAACGTTCAAAATCCATCATAATCCATGCAATTAGTCTCATATTCTTTAGAATAACTTTAAACTTTTGGGAAAATAATTAAAATAACATAAAGTTTCAACTTTGTTTATAAATGGTAAAATCATCAATAACGTTAATTTCGCTCAATTATTCTTCTATCTATCTATATATATATATATATATATTGTAATAAATATAATAATTATATACCAAAAATATAGTGCTCTTGTAGTCAAATAAGCAAGTATAAAAAGGAAGCATAAATCAAGAGTTTATCAACCAAAAAAAAAAAAAAAATAATCAATATTTTAGTTTTCATGTTAAATTACTATTTACAAATGGCAAAGTTTCTTGGTTTATTTTTTATTCTCTTTGTTGCTATTGCATCAGGTATATTTCAATTATTTTTATATATACATATGTTTTATAATGTTACAATTATTATATTATTATGTATTTTCTTTTTTTTTTTATACTGCTTGGATGTGTTTTATTTTAAGTTGAAGGTCTATAAAAAAACAACCTCTTGTATCTTTATGAGGTAGGGATATGATCTACGTTACTCTATACATTCCTCGGATGATCACTAATGTGGGGTCCATCCGAACCCCCTTCAACGGAAAATTATACTATTTATGCACGACTAAAACTATTTATTATATATCAAATAGATATTGAACCCCCTTCGATTAGTTTTTCTTCAAATTTGAACCCCCTTAATAAAAATTCTGACTCCACCTCTGAGTCTAATATATCATTATGTATTTTCTTTTTTTTTTTACACTACTTGAACGTGCTTTATTTTAAGTCGAAGGTATATCGAAAACAATCTCTGTATCTTTACGAGGTAGGGCTTATAAGATCTACGTTACTCTATACATTCCTCGGATCTCACTAATATGGGGTCCATCTGAACCCCCTTCAACGAAAAATAATACTATTTATACATGACTAAAACTATATATTATATATATAATAGATGTCGAACCCCTTCGATTAGTTTTTCTTCAAATTTGAACCCCTTAATGAAAATTCCGACTCCACCTCTGAATCTAATATATCATTAGATCTCACTAATGTGGGGTCCAGCCGAACCACCTTCGACTAAAAATTATACAATTTATACATGACTAAAAGTATCTATCTATATATATAGAGAGAGAGAGAAAGAGAGAGGTCGAACCCCCTTTGATTATTTTTTTTCTCAAATTTGAATCCCTTTAATGAAAATCCTAACTGCGTCTCTGAGTCTAATAGATTACATTGATAATTTTATTTTTCTTACATGTTGATTTATTTAAATTTTTGTGGATGCAGATATGAGAATTGTTCCAATGGCATATGGAAAACAATGCAAAATCAATAGTTATACTTTTGATTGCACCATTTCAGAACCTGATGAGTTATGTAATTTACCATGCGAAGAAAAAGTAGGTCATTCTATTGATTTTGCAGAGTGTAAGTTGCGTTGAGATGGTTCTACGTATTGTCAGTGTTCATATACGTGTTGACGAAGACGTATACGTCAAGTCAAACGATAGAAATTTGCAATAACATCTGAACCTGCACCTTATTACGAGCTATTAATTTAGTTATATAAAAATCTATATAATCTATCATTTTAATTTGTTTGGTATAATATATATAAGCCATTGAACATGTGTCCAAGGTCACTTTTGAAAGAAATATAAGTGTGTTATTTTAAAGTGTGTATGTCTATTAAAATTGGTGTATTAAATTACTTCACTCCTTTAGTTTTGTAATATTGTTTGGAGTTGTTTTTCATATATTTCTTTAATGAGAAGTTACTATAATGGCACAAATGAGAATTAAGCTTATATTGTGCACACCTCGACTACAGTGGCGGATTTAGGATTTAGAGATCGTGGGTGTCCTGAAAGCTCGAATACATATTGATGCTAAGTTGCTATATAGTCACACAAATGAGAATTACGATTATTTTGTGCACACCTCGACTACGATCAGAGGCGAATCCAGGACTTGAAGATAGGGGGTGCACCATTATCTTTAACTTCTGACGATCAACTTCTAACTTGTATTGTTGTTTGTCGGAATGACACCATGTTTTCGTTGGCACTTGGTTGCTGCTGATGATGGCTGCGTAAGTATTTTCAAGTAGTAAAATTTTTCCTTGGCTTGGATCTTGGAGTGAATTTTGATGAAAAATAATTTAGTTTTTAGGAATTTGGGAATTGGGGGAGAAAAATACGTATGGGCAGTGGGATTGGGAATTGGGATTTGGGAATAGAACATTTCATGGGTTATTAATTTAATTAATTATTAAAATAACAGTGTGGTGGGTCAGATCTAATATTCTAATGATATGGAATAATTAAATATAAAAGAAAATATTGTATGTGTAAAGGTCAAAAGCAACAAAGTGGGGCCAGATGAGGTGTACACCTCGACTAATTCCACGAGATATCTGTCACCTCTCACCAACAACATGTATCACTTATTTTGTGCACACCTCGACTAATATATTCCACGAGATACCTGCCAC
>NC_061119.1:1260485-1284437 GCF_002878395.1 Capsicum annuum
CACCTAGGCTAGAATAGACGGGAAGACATAATAGCAACATCGACTAAATATTCCACGAGATACCTGCCATCTCTCTCCACCTTTCCACCTAGACTAGAATAGAAGGGAAGACACCGACTATATGTACCAGGTAACTCCGTCCACTAAGTTAGTATAGATGAGAAGAAATCATCCAGTATTTTTGTTTCTGTTAAAAATTGAACCTGAGATCTTATGGTGCTCAATCCACATTGTCATTGACCACTAGGACACACCGTTGGGTGTAGAGTGTTATCAAGTATGTCATGTGAATATGACAGCCCAAACAATAACATTTTGACTAATAACCGTAATGTACAGGTCAGTTTTCACATTTTGACTAATATAACAAAGTACATGCTATTGTTACATGCCACTAGCACAGTTACCGATAACTCTATCCACATCCTTGGACAAATGAGAAGTAATTACCTGGTATTTTTTCTTCCGTTGAGATTGAAGAGATATATAATGAAATTTTGGCAAAATTGAAGAGATTATAGTTAAAATATCAGTCATTATTTTCTTAGTAGGCGTGTCAAATCAAAATGTGACAAATAAAAAGGAAGTCCAAATCAAAGAGTTATTTTTATATATACATATGTTTTATAATGACGTTTAATTATTATTTCATTATGTGTTTTCTTTTTTTATAAATTGAGGGTCTATCGAAATCACCTCTCTGTCTTTACGAGGTAGGGTAAGGTCTGCGTTACTCTACATTTTCCGATCTCACTAATATATTGCATTGAGAATGTTATTATTGTTCTTACTTGTTATTTTATTTTAATTTTTATGAATGCAGATATGAAAATTATTCCAATAGTATATGGAAAAAAATACTGAGATGGTTCTACGTATTGTCAGTGTTCATATACGTGCTAACGTAGACGCACATCAAGACAAACGTTAGAAAATTGCAATAACATTTGAACTTGTACCTTATTGATGTTTGAGATCCAAGAAAATGTTGTACGAGTTAATTATTATTATATGAAAATTTATATAATTTAATATTAATTTCGTACCTTTCATTAATATATGAAAATATGTTATACTTTTTATTATTTTAAGATTATATTACGCTCAAATATTAAATAATATATTCTTTTGAAATTGTGTGTGATAGCAAAATAAAATGTTACATTTCTTGGCTCGTCGATTATGTAAAAGAATATATACATTGTCAAATCTCGAAAATTAACTTATACAGTGAGAATTGTTCAAGGCTTATAAAGAGATTACGTCTCCAATCCCTTCAACGATGTGGGACTCAACGTTCTCAATACTACATATTCGTTCATATTAACTTGATCGCAATATGTAAATGGAGGTCGAGTCAATCAAGATTTGAGATTAGTCCGTCTCTGATATCATGATAAAGAAATAAAATTATGGGTCTAACTCAATTTCAAAATTTAGCTCATGAGGTGAAGAACTGGTCAAAAGCAGCCCCTGATCCCACCACCAATACGGGACTATTAAAAAGGTCAAAAAAATGTTAAAACAGAGAGCAGTGGCGGACCTAGGATTTATGGGTCGTGGGTGCTCGAAAGGTTCGAATACATATATTTCCGCTCAAAATTTTAAGGTTCCGCCGACAAATTAAAGCACTCAACCATCTTCTTGGTTCACTGAGTGTTTTTCTAAACTTCATCAAATTTTATACACTTTTTATATAATTATACATAATTTGTGTCGAACTTAACGAATGTCGAGCCACCAACAGATTGGCTATAGGTCTGCCCCTGAACAGAGAGAAAAAGGATACTCCCTCCATCTCCGTTCACTTTTACTTTGTCATAATTTGACTTGACTCATGCATTAAGAAAAATAATTAATAACATGACTATTTTATTATAGTATCCCTATTAAAAAATATTTACACTATATATTGAAATTAATATGGAGAAAAAAGAATAATTAATTCTAAGGGTAAAATAGAAAAAAAGAAGTTCTTTCTTGATATGTCAAAAATGATAAGTAAAAATAGAAATTCAATTAAAAAATTAGTAACAAGTAAAAGCTAACGAAAAAAATATTAAAGATAAATTTATATACATTGTGTGAGATACTTTAGTGGTTTCACTTGATTGTAAATCTGAAATATAGTAAATGAAAAGCTAAGAAGACCAAATTATTAAATAGGAAAGTGAACTTTTTATTCATGCTCATGACAAACAAAATGTATTAATAATTAGAAAGAAAAAGTAACTTTTATTAATTTCTTGGTGGGATTGGTAATGGAAGACTTAGACAAAAATAATATTAGGTCATTACATATGTAATTATTTCGGAAATAAATTAACCAAAAAAGAAAAAAGATTTTTCTTAGATTTGTTATGAATATTGTCATCATTTTAAAGACCAAAAAATAACAAATGTAAAGTTTCAAATATAATAAAAGTGCTACACTTTTAAGATTGTATTCAAAATGCACTTCTCTACTTTCTTTTTATCATTTTAATTTTTTTTTCATAAGGAATATAATTATATTGAACAAAATTTTGTTTTATTATATAATTAGGAGTGTCAAATGAGTGGATTTGACTGAATGTAAATGGACTAAAATGTGTCGACTTAATAAATAGAAGGATCGTTGATTTGTTTCGAATTTTGACAGAGCTAAATAATGTGTTATAATCTCGTTGATTTGTTTCGAATTTTGACAGAGGTAAATAATGTGTTATAATCTAACTCGACCAATGTTACCAAATTTTATTTTTTTCATTTGATGATTTCTTATATTCCTAAAGAAAATAATAAAATAATTTTGCTTTATTATTGCTATATTTAACATATTAAACTAATTAAATGTGTTTTATGAATTTTTTCATAAGATTTTCACAAGTCAATTTGAGATATATATTTAGTTTAGGGAAAAGGATCACATATATCCCCTCAATATTACGATTTAGAACTCATATACACCTCATTAGAAAGGGGCTCACATATATATTTGTCGCTAACAAATAAAACATGTTTGTCTTTTTCGTTGACAGTGTTCTTATTTACTGAAAAAGGACAGTTTGACGCGTTAGAGTTCTCGTGATACTCAGTGTCTAATAAAGGGTCTATTGTAAGCATTTTTACCTTTGTATTTCTGTCGGAGGCTGTTTTAAAGGCTTAAACCCGTAACGTCCTCGTCATTTAACTTATTTTTTAAGTCAAAAAGTTGCCACTTAAACTTTAATAGATTAAAATAATTGTTGGTCCTCATTGATCACTTTTTTCCCCATTTTTTCTTTATGAAATTTGAATTAAATTCATGTTTAGCTAAATTAAATCCTTATTACCACTTGAAAATAAATTTTGGAATTTTTTTGGAAAATAATTAAAACCACAAAAGACTTGGACTTGTAAAAGTCAATAATTAATACAATTATTTACTCTTCTTATATTCATAAATGGTAAAATCATCAAATATGATATCCATTTAATCCTTCTACATGGTATAGTTTAATAAATATAATAATATCATACCAAAATCTAGATATCTTGGAAGTCAAAAAAAAAAAAAAGTATAAAAAGGAAGTCCAATAATTAAGAGTTCATCAACCCAAAAAGAAAAAATAATTATTATATAGTTTTCAAATTAAATTATCTATTTGCAAATGGCAAAAATTCTTGCTTTACTTCTTGTCCTCTTTGTTGCTATTGCATCAGGTAAACTCTTTATGATTTCCCCGAAAAATCCTAAATTTTGTTTTCATAAAATAACCCCGTTTAAATTATATTTTATTTTTAAATTATATTTTATATTTTTCTAAAATAAATTCTCAATTTTTATTGCAATTTATGGCCAAACATAATTCCAACTCCAACTTCAACTTTGAAATTTTGAATAAAGTGATTTTTATTTTTGCGTTACTTGTATTCATACTTTTTAATTTAAAAAAAAAAAAAGCCTAAATTTTAGTTTTCATAAAATAATTTCATTTAAATTTTATTTTAAAACCATACTTTATGTTTTTATTAAAAAATTAAATTTAAAATTTTTATTACAAGTTAAGGTCAAACGTAATTCCAACTTCAGCTTCACAACTTTAAAAATTTCGAATAAAGTGAATTTTTTCTTATATTCATGGTCAAACGCCTACTAGATTTATTATTGTATGCTTCACAATATTACAATTATTAGTAATCATTTTTTTTTGCTTGCTTGTTATATTTAATAATTTTAATATTTATGAATGCAGATAAGAGAATTGTTCCAATGGTTTATGGAATTGATGAATGCAGAGTTTATATTGGTGTTAATATTTGCACCCCTACTAAAAATGAACTATGTATGCCAGCATGTGTTAAATATGCAGATGGCCCTGGTATTCAATCTGCAACGTGTATGTTACGCTATGATGGTACTACCTATTGCGAATGTGTATGGTTCTGTTAATTAACGAGAAAAATAAATTTCATATTATATGAGTGAAGTTTATATAAATCTATATAATCTACAATATGAAATAAAATCTTATTTTTTAGAAAATGTTATCTCTCTCTGTATATATTACGAGTTGTTACGAATAAATTTGATATCTAAATAATATGAGTTAGTGAATTCATTTTTCTCTATATTATGTGAATAAAAAGGCACTTAATATGTCTAAAGTGTGGGGTATTTGACATGTCACTATTAGAAGTCAATATATATTAACTACGTAAGTCATTTACCTTACAAGGAGACTGTTGAAACAATACAAGAAGAGGAAGGACCTACATATAGTGTTCATTGATGAACTGGAAAAGCCTTACGATAAAGTTCCTAGGGAAGTTATATGAAGACTGTGCTTGGAGGATAAAGGTTTACGTGTGGCATATATTAAGGTAATCCCAAATGTGTATAATAGAGCCACGATTCAAGTGAAGGTAGTACAGATACAACTGTATGAAGGTGTGAGAGGTTGATAATAGATGATTTTAAAAGGGCTAGAGGTAGGTCGGAGAAGTATTGGAGAGAGGCTATTAGACAGGATATGACACAACTTAACCTTACCGAGAAAATGACCCTAGATAGAAAGTAATGGACGGCATGACGATAGAGTAAAAGATTAGTTAGATAACTGAGTGTTGTGTCACTTTATTCTTCTTTACTATTAGTCAAACTATGAGTCATTTCTCTTATAGTTTCTTCTCGTATAGTTCTACCTCTAGGATAGTGGTACATTGTACACTATACCCTCCCAAACCCTATTTTCTGGAATTACACTAGGTATGGTGTTGTTATTGTTGTTGTCCGTATATTTTATTATATTTGAATATCAAAACATACATTAGCATTATTTTTATTATTTAACGCTTGATACACGTGCAACGCACGTAATCTAAACTATTATATATGTGTGTGTAGGAGTGGCTCAAGAGTAAGGCTAGTAAAACATTCGCTTTAGGCCCCCAAAATTTTGAGGCCTCAAAAATTTTAATAATAAACTAGTGATTGCAACTTCACGTAAAATAATACTGAAGATTGTGAAATACATTTTTAAAAATTATCTAAAACTATTTTTTTAAAAAAAGAAAAAAGTTCTCATTTTTTACATGAAATATTTTAGAACTTTAAACTAAACAACTCAAACTTTATATTAATAAATAAAGTTTTAACAACAATATCCAAAGTTATGCATTGCAAACAAATGACTAACATCTTATTGATTAAACTAATATTTACTTTTATTAATAAGCATATTAATATGTGAAGTTAAAGTTTATGTATCTTTTAAAAATACTACACCAAATAGTATTTTTGTATGTATGTCTATATATGCAAGATTCTTATTAAATTTAGCTTTATACCACTAATTTTATTGAGACGTCTATGTGTGTATTTTTGTATGTATGTCTATATATGCAAGATTCTTATTAAATTTAGCTTTATACCACTAATTTTATTGAGACGTCTATGTGTGTATGTGTTACGCAGCGATGGCAGTTCATTTTGCGAATGTGTGTTGTTCTGTTAATCAACGACAAAAAATAAATTTCATATTGTATGAGTGAAGTTTTATAAGAATCGATGTAATCTACAATATGAAATAAAATCGTATATTTTTTTAGAAAACATTATATATATGTGTGTTATGCAACGATGGTATACTTCATTTCGCAAATGTGTATAGTACCATTAATCAACGAGAAAAATAAATTTACTTGTCATACTTACACAAATTTGTACCCTTACAAAGTAATTACAAAAATTTCAGCTAATTATGTATCTCGACAAACCCAAAATCAAAAATTCAGTAATTAAACAAAATATCAAATTCTTTTAGCCCATTGATTTATCTCGAAAACGGCCCGTTCGCATCGTTTCGCCGATTTGGCCACCTAAATGGCCCTGCCGACCCCGCCGGTCCACCCTCACCTCTCCACACACGGTCGGGGGTTGTCGTCCTATTTTCGGCCCAAACCGCTCCCATTCCCTGGGCCACCAAGACAACTATGGGCTAACATCCACTGATTTAATCCGAAGACAGTTTGTTTGCGTCGCTTTTTTAACCACTCAAATGGCTCTGCGGACCCCATTGGGCCACTCTTACCCTCTCCACACACAATTAGGGGGTTGTCGGTTCATTTTCGACCTAAACTATACCCGAGTAATAAAACTTCAAACTATCGAAATTTATGTTATTTGCTGTTCCTCCCCTAAAAGCCTCCTCTAGTTTAAGTGTGCGTGGGGTGCGTGGGTGGGTGGGGTGGGACTCTAAGTATATAGGCATTTTGCGTGTTGACAACATCATCAAGCACTTAGTTTACTATGTATTCACTTTTTGTATTTTTCCAATCTCTTTAATGTTCAGGTGGGGCTTCAACCACAGTCAAAGCTCCTTTTTCAAGTATTTCTTATTTGTTTTGGAGCTCGATTAATTTAAATTTGTATCTAAAAGATGCTAAAAATATAGACTAAATATAGTAGCAGGCGCTACGTCTCTCAAACCATTTGGGGTTCCATTACTCGTTTTGATGATCGTGTCGAAAAGTTTGAAGCTCGATTAATTCGAATTGTACCAAAAAGACAATAATATAGACTGAACAAAGTAGTAGGCGCTACATCTCTCAAATCATTTAGAGGTCCATTACTCGTTTTGATGCTCGATTAGATCTGAATTAGTGTTGTAAAGTTTGAAACTCAATTAATTCGATTTTTTATCAAAAAGGTACTAAAAATATAGACTGAACAGAGTAGTAGGCGTTGCATCTCTCAAATTGTTCCGGGATTCATTACTCGTTTTGATGTTCGATTAAATCTAAATTTGTGTTGAAAAGTCATTATGAATGTATCAGGGAGATAATTATGTATCTCGACAGACCCAAAATGAGAAAAAATGTATAGAGAACTAACTATTTATCTTTACATGGAAAAAATGTATCTTCATTGGATGCATTATGTATCTCGACAGACCCAAAATCGGAAAAAGATATATCGAGAGCTAATTATGTATCTTTACAAAGAAAATAACATGTCCTCACTAGATATATCGAGAGCTAATTATATATCTTTAGTAGTCATTTTATTTAGTTTCAAATATTTAGTCATTTCGACAAACTGGCCTTTAATTTATATTCCAGAAACTTAACAATATCAAAAATTTTAAAATATTGTATCATATATCATTCGTTAAATCAAAAATTGCCACTTGAATTTTTTAAAAAATAAAATCAAAAAATAGTTTTTGTTGTTCCTCATTGGTCATTTTTTCCATTATCTCTTTATGAAATTTGAATTGAATTCATGTTTAGTTGAATTAAATCCTTATTACCACTTAAAAATCAATTTTTGACTTTCTTGGAAAATAATTAAAAACACAAAAGACTTGGACTTGTTTGTAAAAGTCAATAATTAATACAATTATTTGCTCTTCTTATATTCATAATGGTAAAATCATCAAATATAATATCCATTTAATATTTCTACATGGTATTTTAATAACATAATAATCTCATACCAAAAATCTAGAAATCTTAAAGTAAAAAAAAAAGTATAAAAAGGTAGCCCAAATCAAGAATTCATCAACCCCAAATGAAAAATAAAATATATCATATAGTTTTCAAATTAAATTATTTATTTGCAAATGGCAAAAATTCTTGCTTTAATTCTTGTTCTCTTTGTTGCTATTGCATCAGGTAACTTCTTTAGAATCTATCGAAAATCGTTTTTTAATTTTATAGAGATTCAGATAAAATTTACATATATTCTACCCTTATAATTTTTTTTTGGTACTAGATTAAAATTTGCTACATTCAGCCCGCCCTCCCTAAATTTTAGTTGTGGAATGACTACACCAGAAAGCGTTCGACCATTGATTATTTTTACTTTAATAAGGAAAATTATTTATTTTATTCAAAAAAAATTTGTTTAGTCATAAAAATACTAAATACACCTTAAAGTTGTATTTGAGATTTACAAAATAGCCCAAATATTTGTTTTCACTGTTTTCATGTTCACTTGTTTTACTTTTTTTTTTTTTTTTGAAAATTCTTCATTTAATTTTCATAAAATAGCCTCCATTTAAATTATATTTCATTTAAAATCATGTTTTACGCTTTTAAAAAAAACATTCAAATTTTAATTTTTTATTGCAAATTATGGTCAAACGTAATTCCAACTCCAACTTCAACTTTAAAATTTTTGAATAAACTATTTTACTTTTTTGCGTTCATTTGTATTTATACTTTTATTTTTTTTTTCAAAACAACCTAAATTTTAATTTTCATAAAATCATTTCATTTAAAATCATATTTTATGTTTTTTAAAAAATATTTTTTAATTCTAAATTTTTATTACAAATTATGACCAAACATAATACCAACTCCAACTTCAACTTTAAAAATTCCGAGTCAAGTGATTTTTTTTTTTCATATTCATGATCAAACGCCTACTAGATTTGTTGTTGTACTTGTATGCTTTATAATATTACAATTATTATTATTATATTCGTTTTCTTCCTTGCTTGTTATATTTAATAATTTTAATTTTTATGAATGCAGATAGGGGAATTGTTCCCATGGTATATGGAGTTATTGATGAATGTAGAGTTGATATTGATCTTAATTGCACTCCTAATAAAAATGAACTATGTAAGCCAGCGTGTCTTAAATATGCAGGTGGCCCTGGTATTCAAGCTGCAACATGTATGTTACGCAGCGATGGTACTACATTTTGTGAATGTATGTGGTTCTGTTAGTTAATGAGAAAAATAAAAAATTCATATTATATGAGTGAAGTTTTATAAAAATTTATGTAGTTTACAATATGAAATAAAATTGTTATTTTTAAAAAAAAAAAAAAAATTATATGTATTTATGTATGTTACGCAACGGTGGTAGTTCATTTTGCGAATGTGTATGCTTCTGTTAATTAACGAGGCGAATGTGTATGCTTCTGTTAATCAACGAGAAAGACAACTGTGAGCTAATACTCACCAATTTTCTTCGAAAACGACATGTTTTCGCAGTTTCGCCCTTTTGACCACCCAAATGCTCCCCCCGCAAACCCCATCGGGCCACCCTCATCCTCTCCACACACGATCAGGGGGTTGTCCAAACGGGAGAACCCAACCCAAAAAACTAGCCTGATAGGTGGGAGAACCCATATGGCCTATAAATTCCTTAGCATTTCTCTATTTTTCCAATGTGGGACAATTGATTTATAACAATCGCCTCCGCTTGAGAACCAACGAACTCATTGATCACGGCTGGCACCCCTCTTAGGTCCAGGCCACCCCTCCGAGTCGCGGCTCCACGCGTGGATCAATCCTCGTTGGTCACGGCTGGCACCCCTCTTGAGTCCAGGCCACCACTTCTGGCACGCAGGCCACCACTCTGAGTCATAGCCCAACGCGTAAGACTCTCAACGAGAGCACCAATGTTATCAACCAAAGGGGAGAACCCAACCTAAAAAACTAGTCTGATAGGTGGGAGAACTCATTTGGCCTATAAACCCCTTAACATTTCTCTATTTTTCTAATATGGGACAATTAATTCATAACAGAATTGTCGATCGATTTTCCACCCAAACTACATCCAATTAATTAAATTCCAAACTATCGAAATTTATGGTATTTATTTTTCTTTAAATTTTTGCTATCCTCCCCTAAAAGCCTCCTCTAGTTTAAGTGGGGTTTGGGGGATGAAAGAATATAGGCATTTTGCGTGTTGATAACATCATCAACCACTTGTTTACTATGCATTATTCACTTTTTGTAATTTTCCAATCTATTTAATGTTCAAGTGGGGCTTTAACCACATTCATATTTCCTTTTTTTTAAGTATTTCTTATTCGTTCTGAAACTCGGTTAATTCGAATTTGTATCAAAAAGATGCTAGAAATGAAGCTCGATTAATTCGAATTTGTATCAAAAAGATGCTAGAAATATAGACTGAACAGAATAGTATTAGGCGTTACATCTCTCAAACCATTCGGGGTTCCAGTATTTATTTTGATGCTTGATTAATCTGAATTCGTCGGAAAATCACTGTAAATAGACTCTCAAGTGGGACTTCAACCACATTCATATCTCCTTTTTTTTTTTTTTAGGTATTTCGTATTTGTTTTGAAGCTCGATTAATTCAAATTTGTACCATAAAAACATTAAAAATATAGACTGAACAGAGTAGTAGGCGCTACTACTCTCAAACCATTTGGGGTTCCATTACTCGTTTTGATGCTCGATTAAATCTGAATTTGTGTCGGAAAGTCATTGCAAATAGACTGAACATCGTAGGAGAAGCCACATATATCTCAAATGACCGATTTTATAACTTGGCTCAACCAAACTCGAAAATTCTAGTTAGAAATTTATGGGAGAATAATTATCATCGCACTACAATCTTTAGTGGTTATTTTATTTGATTTAAAAATAAGTCGTTTTATATTGTAGAAATTTAAACAAATATTCTTATGATTAAAGTAATGAAATGTAATTCTTATCGAAAAAATTTAAAATATTGTACTATATAATATGAAAAGAAATGCAGTAGCATCTTACATGTATATCAACAAATTAAATACATTTTCACGCGTGTTTCAATTTTGCTTGAAAAGTGTATTTTAATTATAATTTTGCTAAGTCCAAAATGGCAAAGTTATAATTACATGCCACTAATTAAGATTTTATTTGAGATAATTAATTGATTGATAAATATTAAACCTAGCAAATAGCAAGAGGTAGCTTAATTAGCCACTAGTTAGGTGGACCATAAAATTTGAGACTTAGATTAATTCAAGTCCAAGTTCATGCATTACTTAATAGTAAATATTATGTACATTTTATTTTTCATAATCGAGAAATTTCCGGGCGCATGATTCGAAATTCAGCAGATAATGAGTCCTTATTTTTATTTGTCTTCACTTAAATATCGTATCATTATTGGTAATATTATTCAATCACCATTATGACGTACATTTTTTTTTAAAATCGAGAAATTTTCGAGCGCATGATTCGAAATTTAATGGATAACGAGTCTGAATTTTTACTTGTCTTCACTTAAATATCGTATCATTATTGTTCATATTATTCAATCACCATTATTATGTACATTTTTTTTCATAATCGAGAAATTTCCGAGCGCATGATTCGAAATTCAGTGGATAATGAGTCTGGATTTTTACTTGTCTTCACTTAAATATCGTATCGTTACTAATAATATTAGTCAATCTCATTACGTACGTCAAACTGACATATTATATGTTGCGCTCTTGTGTCAAAGGAATCTTTACTTCTTCGCGAATATCCTAAACAAAATGAGATCTATGATTCAATATTAAGATCAAATGTGCTTATATTAGAAGAATTTTTTATTTTTATTTTTTGAAAAACAATCAAGATCAACTATTTCTACCATTCAAACAAATTAAAATATCAAAATATCCCAATTGAAATGAGAAAATAGCCATGGTATTTTTAGATGCCCAAACCTAATTTTTTACACAAAAATTAAAAGTTACACTATGCCAAAAAAAAAAAAAAAAAAATAGATGCCCAAACCTAGTTTTTTACACAAAAATTAAAAGTTACACTATGCCAAAAAATAAATAAATAGATGCCCAAACCTAGTTTTTTGCACAAAAATTAAACGTCTTACTATGCCAAATAAATAAATAAATAAATAAAACAAGCAAATTAAAAGTCAATTAATTGTGCAATAGAAGAGGAGTCAATGAACAAGAAATTAGGCAATTATTATACCAATTTATATGGTGCAAAGTAGTCGACCACTTACAATTGTTTTTGTGGTCCTATTAATGTTTACATTCTTGTAATTTAGTTTTACCAAGTCAAATCAATATGTATAAGTATATGTAATTCATCTTCTATGATATACACATATAATTTAGGGATAATATTCACAAAAATATCTGAACTTTGACCAGATTTTCAGTTGAGCGTACTGAACTTTGCGGGAATCCTATTACCCCCTAGACTTTTTTTTCGTATTTTAATAACATATATCTGTCCACTTGGACACTCGTAAATATGAGGTTGGCGTATGTATTACACGCGCCAACCGCTGAAATTGGGTATAAAGTTTCGCGGGGGAGGGGGGGGGGGGGGGGGGGGGGGGGGGGGAATTAAATTCGCTTTAAAAAGTCTAGGGGGTAATAGAACCCCCGCAAAGTTTAGTATGCTCAACTGGAAATTCGATCAAAGTTAAGGTATTTTTGTGAGTATTATCCCTATAATTTATCATGTACAAGTTGTTATAGTATTGCAAGTTGGTTGAGTTAATGAGAGATAGAACTTGATCATCTTCACCTTGTGAGTTAAATTTGTCTGTTCGTTATTTTCTTAATTTATATGACTGACATTTGATGTTAGACTTAACTTTAATATTCATGATTTTATTAATATCGATCTCAGTTCTGAACGTACGGAGACATAGCTTATATAACTTTTCAAATTGGTTGAGAGAATAAATTATTATCGTCTTATATGAGTTTGTGTAATTCTCACCTTATGAGTTAGTTTTTAAGAAAAATAAAATATTTATTTTTTTATCGAGTAATTAATAACGCTCTTATATTGGCTTAAAAAAAAAGTAAACTAGCATGTCTTTTTCTTGGTACCAATTGGATTTAATCATTAACACTATCCAATGAAGCACATAAACAACACATTCAAGAACCCATTATTTTTTATGTAAAGTATAAATACATATGTATAAAAGTATGTAATTTTTAACAAATGTTATATTTTGAAATCATGATTTCAAAATTAGCAATAAATAAGAACTTAAATATTAAATTCATCAAATTAAAATTCTCAATCTATTTTCACCATTCACAAAGGTAGATGGGAAGAAAATTTCAAATACAACATATCATATCAACCAAGTGATACATCAAGACTCTTAGGAGTCGTTTGGCGTGAGGTATAAGGTATAATAGTATCAAGATACACTGTAAGATTACTTTATTTCGTATTTGATTGGAGGTATAATTTAGTCTTGGAATTATTTATCCCACAATTTATATCATAGTGATGAGATAAATTATTTCATTTATATACTAAAATAGCTAATTCTGAAATAACTAATCCCAATATTAATTATTTCGAGATAACTCTTTGTTAACCAAACGACACCTTAATTATGAACACTCAATTACAACATCAACAAAAAGAAAAAAATCAACAAGGTGGGGTCCAAAAGTGCTAAGGTTATATTTGTAATATTCTTTAACGCAAAGGGCATTTACAAACCTCATTTCTTTATAAAAGGCAAACACAACTATATGCTCCATAATAACAATATTACTCAATATACCAACAATGGGAAATTGTATAATTCTTCAAGAAAAAGTTGTAAAAGTGATAAAAACAGATGGGAAAATTCTTGAATACAAAGCTCCCATAAAAGTCTATCAAATTTTATCACAATTTCCTAGCCATGTAATTTCTAATTCCCTTCAAATTATTGATCAAAATCTTCTACCAAATGATGACTTGCTAAGTGGCCAAATTTATTATCTTTTGCCCCAATTACCAATGCATCCTCCTCCTAAATCACCCAAGAAGAAGGTCAAGTTTGCAAATGATCAAGTACTAGAAAAGGTCAAGTTTGCAAATGATCAAGTACTAGAAAAGGCCAAGTTTGCAAATGATCAAGTAAATGGGAAGGCCAAGTTTGAAAATGATCAAGCAAATGAGAAGGCCAAGTTTGCAAATGATCAAGCAAATGAGATGGCCAAGTTTACAAATGAGAAGGCCAAGTTTTCAAATGATCAAGTCATAAAAAAGGTCAAGTTTGCAAATGAGAAGGCTAAGTTTGCAAATGATGAAGGAAATGAGAAGGCCAAGTTTGCAAATGATCAAGTCATAAAGAAGGTCAAGTTTGCAAATTATGATCAAGCAAATGAGAAGGTTAACTTTGCAAATGATCAAGTAAATGAGGTGGTCAAGTTTGCAAATTATGATCAAGTAAATGAGAAGGTTAACTTTGCAAATGATCAAGTTGAATTATTAGAAGCCAATGACAAAAAGAAAGAGGTTATTAGGGTTAAAATTGTCATTACCAAGAAACAATTACAAGAATTATTGAGTAATGAAAGTGGATTAATCAAAGTTGATGATATAATCAAGAGTTCTACTACTATAGTTGATGAAAATACAAATAATGGTAAAGGATGGAAGCCTATTCTTGATATTATACATGAACTTGACTAGTATACTCACCAATCATCGTGATGGTCGGATCCGTTTGCGTGCAATTCAGCTGTTTTACTAATACAGATATCAAATAATTCTGCCCATCGAGACTTGACACACTCTGCTAGCTTTTGTATTTACAACTTTATGTAGTGGTTAAGTTGTATATAGGTGTATACATGCATCAAAAATTACTCCAAAGAACCAGAACACGATAACAGATTTAATTTATAGACTGACGATGCAATACGAAAGTAGACATTATGTTCTTTGCTCAAGAAGATATTAAAGCAGACAAACTAGAAACTACTTTTATTAAGTTGTTATTAGGATAATACTAGTTTGCAAGGACAATATGTCTGTTAACCATGTATTTTGTTATGATATAGATAAAATATCAATATAATATATTATCTTTAAGCTATAATATATTTTTCTTTTTATACCAAAGTCACTAAAAAGAAATTTTAACTAATAAAGTCACTCAACAATATATTTTGTCATGATGCGGATGATTTACGAAAATCAGTAACTTTTATATATGTTAAGTTCCACGTCAGATATGCACAATACTTCTCTTATAAGCTAGCTTTTAGGATTGAGTTAGGTCCAAGATTCATTTCTTTACATGGTATCAGATTCAAACTCGATCATTCCAATTTATTTATTATTATCGAGGTCGGTCCCCATATTAAAAAATTATCCACGCACCAGGTATCCAATCCTGGCGGGGTGTTAAGTACCACATCGATGGAATGCAAAAAAGATGATTTCCCTATATGAACTTCGACAATCCTCCTCTCATAAATTAACTTTTGAGATTTAATTAGGTTCAAAATTTATTTTTTTACGGTATACGCTCTCGTTGTTGTTGTTGTTGTTTTTATTATTATTATTATTACTATTACTATTATTATTATTATTATTGTTATTATGGCAAATATGAATATGAAGATGTGAATGGAATAAGTTAATTGTGACAAAACAAGAAGAAGTCATTTATGGGAACAACAAAATCCTGTAGCCCACTAAGACATGATGCATCGAAGGGGCATTTTAATGGCAATTACAACATCTACTATATAGTATACACTAGAAATATTTTTGACTTTGTATATACAGTATATTTTTTCGACAAAGAAATTCAGAAGAACTTCATCACGTACATAGCTAGCTCCGTGCCTATCAGACTATCAACCTATCGTAACATGCATTTATTTATTCTAATATACCGACGAGTTTGCCACTGAAAGACTCTTTTGAGACAAAAATGGGCTATCGAGAACGTCGAGGAGATAAGAAGGGCAGTTGATTAGATTTGGTACGATACATGGACGACCTAGGGGCAAGATACAGACTTTAGAGCTTCAAGTCATATACACAAACCGGAGTGACTTCACTACTTGAAGAAAGAAAGCTGCTTCGGCAGGGTTGACGCCGGAATCGCTAGTAATAGCCGGTCAGTCATACGACGGTGAATTTGTTCTCGGGCCTTGTACACACCGCCCGTCAGATTATGGGAGCTGGTCTTGCCCGAAGTCGTTATCTTAATCGTAAAAGAGGGGGATGCCGAAGGTAATTGGAGTCGATGGCTCTCCTAGGGTTCCCTCGTCTGAAATCTCTGAGGAAGAGGATCGAGTTGCCTGTTACGAACATCTTGATGCACAATTTCCCTTCAGCCCTTTGATCGAAATGCAGCAAAAGAAAAAAAAGAAAAATTCATGGACTCGTCATCTCCACTCATAGGAAATACGAGGTTACCCTACTCTACCTATGTCAACCTGTCATAACATGTAATTATTTATTTCAGGAAAAATGCTTTGTTTCCACCCTGAACTATACCTGATATTGTTGAGACACACTCGAATTTTAGGAGGGTCCTATTACCCCCTGGACTAATTAAAATCATATTTTTGGCAACCTTAGTGTCTACGTGGCACATACGTGACACATCAGTGAATGAACACACTGAAGGCTCACGTAGGCATTAAGGTTGCCAAAAATACGGTTTTAATTAGTCCAGGGGTTAATAGGACCCTCCTAAAGTTTGGATGTATCTCAACAATTTCGTTAGTTTAGGATGAAAACAGTGCATTTTCTCTTTATTTTAAGTTACAAATTAATATTATTAAATAACATTACTTATAATTCTTTTTTCAAAATGATTTAATTTTATTTTTTACCTCGTAAATATAATATCAACTTTATAATTATTACAAAGTTTTATTGGCGGTGGCCGCCCAACAAATGAATAACAAGTATCAACATAAAAATGACTCCATGGTCCACTTAAGTCTCCAAATTAAATAAATAATTACTAGAATATGATATTTTTTTAACAGGTAAAAAGTAAAGTAAAAAATAAATAAATTAAAATATAGTTTTTTTTTTTTAATGTGGGGTTGCAAAAAGGAGATGGTGACTCTTTCCATTTTGTAAATGAGAAGAGAATATTTGTTTTGATAAAAATAGTATTTTGTTGTGGTAGTTGATTTTCCAATTTAAGAGTATCATTATCTTGATAACTAAGGTTCATATTTACCTTTGTGAGAAAATTGTGATAGTTATAAGTTCATAACACGTATTATCTGCTATAGTTTAATATATCTTATGAATTTATTCTTTAAATATTATGATATCATCGATCGAGTTCTTAATTTAAATATTATATTTATACTTTGATCAAATCACGCATTACAACACTTCCATACTCTATTCTTTTCCCATGTTCATTTTTGGCTTTTTCAATGAGTAAAGGTATACTATATAACAAGATTTGGTTAGAATATTGAATGACTTGCAAGCAATATATTAAAAGGAATATCTCATTTATTTATTTGCTATAAGACAAAAATACTAGATGCTAATTGAAACATACCAAAAACAACTTTTAAGAACCATAAATTGAAAAATATCAAGGCCAAAATAAGTCCAGTTATCCATAGGAATGTCAAATATAGATGGAATATTTGACTGAATTTGTACGGATTAAAATGAACTAAGTTAAATATAAATGAAATATTTGACTGAATGTGGAGGATTAAAATGAACTAAGTTATAAAAATCAGCCAATCATTAATCGGCCACCTTTGAATTGAGTCAAGATGAATTGAGTTAATAAAGTTAAATGAACATATTTAATTAATTGAATTTAAACTGATAACGAATCATATTTTCATGAACTAATTTAACGACGACCCTAATAATTTGCAAAATAATTCAAGAATTAGTTAAGCTTGTAAACAAGAAAACCAAAAGAGCAATGTGAAAGTGTTTTGAGAAGTGGAATCCAACAAGTTAAAGAAAATAATATAACATGTTACTTGCCTTTGGCTCAAAGAATTAGTACATAAATTGAAAAAAATAAAATATAATACTATCTAGTATGAGTGCAACAAACACATTTCTAATTCTATTTGGAGTAGCGGAGTCAGAAATTTTATTAAAAAGTAAAGTAACTTTGACACTATATATATATATATATAGTAAAACGTTATATAGAGTATACGCAAGCTATGTTTGTGTGTATGTACGTATACGTACTTGCACTGATATTATATTACTTTAAACTCTACATCCGTCTATAATATTAGCCATTAATAATATATTGTTATGGTCTTACAATAGGAAAATAAGGTGATGACAACATGCATGACAAAAATAAATTTCAATAATAATAAGCTAAGTAAACTCCTCACCACATTTGAAAAAAATGAATTGCTTCTTGAAGCTTCTAATTATTTTGTTAAATTAATATTGAATACAACAATGTTTAAATAGGACGATATAAATAGTGACAATTCATATAACTGACTTAATTTACTCGAAATTAAGATATTATTGCTGTAAAATTTATGATATTTTCCATTTTGGCTGTTATGTGAAGAAAATATCTCTCATGAGATAGGATTTCCACTAAAATTGTGAAATGTCATGTTGCATAATCTTTTTTTTTTTTTAAAATGTATAGGTTAAATAAATAAATTTAGATTATTGTACTTTTATGATATATGTCTTAATCCAATTGCTCATTGTTGCAATTTGTCTATCAATATATGCACATCAAAATGCAACCAATTAAAAGAAGACACACACACAAAAAACTTTGATACATAAAAGTGAAAAGTGCAAACTATATGATCATACCTAACATATTCACTATAATGGTTTAGATATTTTATTGATAAAATTGGGATATTTTTGTTATGTAAAGCCTCTCAACTTAGGTCATATATATGATCGTGGGACAGTTTGATGTACAAAATATTTACATTCACGTAAGGTTTGAGAAAGGATCGCACCCCAAAAGATTTGACGTAGAAAATCTATTTTAATACAAATATTAATGACCGCTTTGACGATTGAATTTATTGTTGACAAGAACCTAAAATGAGTTATAGTAATAATTATTGATAAGAACCTAGCTATAAATGGCTCTGATTAAGCATGTGACTATAAACAAAACATTTTCTTGAAATTCATAACATGTTTATAACTTTGCCAATCTATTTTTTATCAATCATATCTATCATTAATATTCGTCAGCTCAACTAATTCAGATTAGTATCACATAAGAATGATTAAAGAAGAATAACTCGTCAACTGAGATGGGCCTACTCTCAACATTGAGGGATCACTAGATCTCGTAAACTTCGCCAAAAATCAAATATTGTATAACGCCGCATAAAAATCGTTCTAAAGGAATTTTTAAAAAATTTGAAACCTTGATTAAATATAGAAAAATTTTATTTATTTCATCATATCTTTTTATAATTGCAAGTTTACAACCTATAATTTTAGGTCAAATATTACTCATTGACTCAAAATGTGATTTTTCAAAAATATATAGATACCTTGCAACTTCCATTCTCATAAAATTCTCTTAACATATCATGAGATATTAATTAGTGCTGATTACTACTATATAATAAGAAAGTGGTATTAAGTGTGGCTGATATTATTACCTACCAATTTCTTTCCTCTATTTTAATATTATTATTCTTTTTGTCCTATTACATTGCATGAAGAATTCAAACTAATTTCTACCCCCACCCAAAAGAATACTCTATTATGCATGTATTGCTTGCCTATTACTATATATATGATATTCGATATCCGTATTCAAACTCAACAAAGTTTTATATGTGAAGATAAAACGCTTTTTAACAATGTAAACTTCAGATTTTATGCGTAAGTGCTTATTATATGTTCTTTTGAATACAATATGTATATATATTGAAAATTTATGAAGAAAGTATAAATAATAAATTTTGAATAAAATAAAAAAAAAATTCTCGAATTTATACCACTAGATAAAATATTTAGAGGTATTTTATTAAAACTAAAAATTTTCAATAGGGATAAGTACAAGAAAGAGGACTATCTTATCAATCCTATGAGATGTGATGGAATTTATTGAGAAAGTATAATAATAAATTTCGAACGCTAGTAAATCAAATGAGATATGAAAGAAATTTAAACTATATATGATTCATAATATATATTTGTAGACAAATTCAGAATTTGAAGTTTATTGATTTCTATATCAGCATCAAGTAATATAATATGTTGGATTCACATTAAAATATTTATATTAGTTTTAATGAATATTTTAACGGATATATATAAAAACTACTGAACTCCTATAAACTCGTAGTTAATATTCTAAATCTGTCATCGATAATAATCGAATTTTGAATCCGCCGCTAATACTTTCTTTTAATTTGTCATGCTCTAGCCACCCTCAAAAGTGTTTTATATATATATATATATTTGCGTATTGATAACATCACCAAGCACTAGTTACTTTTCACCAATCTCTTCATAGAATTTCTTTTTTTTTTTTCTTTAAATTAAAAAAATGAAGTTTTTGCTTTAAATAAATAGTCTACTAAATTAGTCTAGATCATCACTTAAGAGGATAATAAAGCATGAGAAGTGTTATCAAAGCAATCAATATTTGGTAGGTTAAAATTTGCACGCCATGGTGCACAAGTTGAACTCAAATCAAATTGGTTATGCACTAATGATGTGATATGAACTAATGATGGAGTCTTTGAACTGATAAAATTGTTTTCATCTAATCAGGAGGTTATAAGTTCGATCTAATCATGGAAATAATGTCTTTGCTGCCATGTGATCAGGAGGTTATTGGTTTAATCTAGTCGTGAAAACAACCCCTTTCTTATCATGTGATCAGGAGGTTATAGGTTTAATCTAGTCATAGAAATAACCCCTTTACTGGAATGTGATCAAGAGGTTATAGGTTCGATCTAGTCGTGGACAGAGGCGAAGCGATCCCTCTTTAGGGGGTTTGTCCGAACCCCCTTCGGTGGAAAAATATACTATTTATACGTGATTAAAATTATTTTTTATGTAGTTATAGTAGGTGTTGAACCCCCTTCGACTTAGTTTTCTTTGAATATTGAACCCTCTTACCTGAAATCCTGGCTCTGCCTCTGGTTGTGAAAATAGCCCCTTTGATGTCACGTGATCGGGAGGCTATAGGTTTGATCTAGTCGTGGAAATAGACTCTTTGCTGCCATGAGGTTTGATCTAGTCGTGGAAATAGCCCCTTTGCTGCCCTGAGGTTTGATCTAGTCGTGGAAATAGCCCCTTTGCCGCCATGTGATCAGGAGGTTATAAGTTCGATCTAATCATGGACATAGCCCCTTACAAAAATTTAAGGTGAAACTGCATACAACAGATCACCCTTATGGTCGGAAGCTTCCCCGGACCTCCCACATAGCATAAGCCTACAATAAATAACTTTTACACTATCAATATAACGTAATGAACAAGAGAAGGTTGCTCGACTAATAAACACCATCTACTTAACTCTAAGATTGTGAATTTGAGTCATATAGAAAAAACAATGTTTTAAATAATTACCTATAACAATGATAGTTTTCTCACCCAAGCACGCCTAACTTCGGAGTTCTGATGGAACTTGGTGCGTCAGTGCTGGTAGGGTTCGAACACTAGGTATGGAGAAAATCCTGTTGGCAGAGCTACCCCTAGAACGAGCCATGCAACGCACGATTCGAATCAGTCGAAACTCCAATGCAAACACCAAATATCGGGTGAAAAAAAAAAAAAAAAAACAATGATAGTTTTAGATGCCACAAACTGACCTTTTGCAGAAAATAACATAGAATCCACTAAGCCAAAAGCAAACAAACATACAAAATAGTCAATAAAGAGTGTGTAAACTTATTACTATATGGTATCAACATAGTAATTAGTAGTCAACCACTTATATTACGAACAATGACTTTATATAGTGGTCCTACTCATTTCAATTTGTGTAAATATAAATGGGGTCTGGTGAAGATCCACCACAATTCCGACATAGGTGGATTTTTCCACCCTAATAACAGCCATAAATCTCTCAACTAGCAATAATATGAGTATGGTGGAGCTAGAATATTCATTACGAGTTCGGCAGAATTCAGTAGTTTTAATTGAGTTTAATCAAATTTTTATAATTGTGTTAAGAAATCTACCTAATACGCGTCAATAGTTTATCTAGAATACAGTAAGTTGCTTATTCTAGAATGTTCAAGAACTCATAAACCAAAATTATGCACCAGTCGTATTTAACATGATATTATTCGCTTTGAGCTCAACCTGCCTATAGTTATATTACGAGTTTATGTGAATCTAATAGTTTTTACTACGTACATAAATTGTTGAATCTTGCTAATATAAGGAAAGATTCTAAGTATATTATTGAGTAAAACATCTAGTACCTTCCTCACTCCAGCTTCATTGAGGTCCTATTACCTCAAACTAAATTTTAGCGTATTTTTGTCTTCTTTTTTATCTTACGTGACACCTTTTCTCAACCTTTTTAGCTGATGTGACATCTTTGACGTGAGCCCCATTTTATGTAATAAAGGTGCCACGTCAGCACAAAAGGGCGATAAAAATACGCTAAAATTGAGCTCAGAAGGGGCAATAGTACTCTTGTAAAGTTGGAATGTGTCGTAGCAACTTTGATCATTGTTCGAGAAGTACCAGATGCTTATCTCTATATTATTTTTGCATTTTTTTTAAAATCTCTAGTTAGAAATTCTGGCTCCGCCGCTTTCTCAATAATCAAGTTGCACAATCAACAAAAAAAAAAAAAAAGCAATAAGGTGGGGTCCAAAAGTGATAATTAGGTTCTTCCCCTACTATTATATAAAGAACATCACATATGCTCGTCCAAATTCAAAACAAACCTTATATCTTACATAAAAACAACAATGGGAAATTGCATAGTTCTTCAAGAAAAAGTTGTAAAAGTGATAAAAACAGATGAGAAGATTCTTGAATACAAAGCTCCCATCAAAGTCCATCAAATTTTATCACAATTTCCTAACCATGTAATATCTAATTCTCTTCAAATCATTGATCAAAATCTTTTACCAAATGATGATATGCTAGGTGGAAAAATTTACTATCTTTTACCTATATTACCTCGAAAACCAGCAGTAAAAAAGAAGGTTAAGTTTGCTGATGATTCAAAAAATGTTGTAAGGATTAAGATTGTCATCAGTAAAAAAGAGCTTGAAGCTTTGTTGATGAGTAATGAAGGAGGATTAATCGCGGTTGATCATATCGCGAATCACAGTGTGAAGAAGGAACATGTTATCGCAAATGATATCTTACACTGTTCTGTTGTCGACGATAACAGTATTGATCGAAGTAAAGGATGGAAGCCTGTTCTTGATAATATACCTGAAATCGACTAGGAGAGAGGGTTTGCTAGTCAACTGACAAGTGAGGCTTGCACAAGTGGTTGAACAGGTTCGAGTTAGGGTTGAGGGTAAGTGAGAGCACTACTGATCCCGAGGAAAAATGAAACTAGTCACCTCACAATCTATACCTTTTGTTTCAATCTATGTTGCTCGGATCCTTCAAAAAATGCCAACGCACATATGTCAGATCCTCCTGACGTGCACTACTTTTGGAAAATCTGACATGGGCGCGACAGTTAGTATACGTGTACTCGGCTAGCACACAACCTTCTGACTTTTTTTTGTTTTAGTTTTGGTAAACTTATTGTAATATAACTAGTTAACTTATAATTGTAAGAAGCAAAGAGCTTCAAATATGAGTTTGTAGTTTCAACAAGTGAAATATGATATAAAGTTTCATGAATACCATTTAAAGAAAAACTCGTTTGGCTCTCAAAATACAACTAAGCGATAAAGAAAAATAAGTTGAAGGAAGAGATCGAATATATACTCTAACAGTACCACTCATATTTCTGGCGTAGCGATTTCATCTTGTTTCCATATCTTGA